>NC_057360.1:54018464-54340964 GCF_016509475.1 Prionailurus bengalensis
CTTAATAAAAGAGTCATATGGATCCATGCCTCAAAAAAACATTTCCTGAACAAGTGGACAAAAGATGGATGAATAAACATTTGAAGATAGGCTTGACAATTGTGTATCGTTTGGATCTAGAAAGCAGCTGCTGGGGAAATAGCCTGACCCCAACGCTAGATGTTATAAAGAACAGAGTGTATTTCTCACATAGCAGAGAGAAATATTTACACATTTTAGACCATAAAGCAAGAATCCACTCCCTTCCAAATATTTCCAAATTATGCATGAATTGATAATAACCTAAGACTGGCTAAGGTCAGAGTAATTGCCATTTAATTGGCTTCAAGTATACTAATGATTATGATAATGTTGATACTAAAAAGACTTAATAGGTCTGGAGAAAAATGTCTGGGAGAGCAGAGAGGTAAATCCATGGGAGGTGGGGATCGGAAGGGGATAATTATGGTGGTCATCAGCGTGGGAATCACCAAATAGCAACTCACTACAATTGTGAAGACACTTTGCTTTTAGAAGAAATTTTGGAATTAAAAAAAAAAATTAACAGTAGGGTAACAGGAGGAAGTTGTGTGGCCCAAAAAGTTCTGTGTGAGGGAGAAGTTTAGTTGGGTTAAATTAATTGGACTGTCCAGGGAGAAGCCACTAACCAGGGGCTCAGGTGGCCTCAAAGAAAACACTCAAACAGCTAAGAAGGAAAAGGGAGGTGGGGGGCAAAATGGACTTGGCTTCCTATGGGGGTAACATGCTGGCTGGAGCTGCCACACAGAACCAAAAATTGGTGCAAATCTAAGGAAAAATGTATGCTAAGTTAAACCAGAATGATCTCATTCTTACATGTTGTACTCCTTAAGTTCTCCACATCCCCAATGTATCTAAAATCTCTAGTAAAATAGTCTAAGCATCTTAAGATTAGGCGCCCTATGTAGAAAAGACTTGAGGGGCACCAGGCTGTTCAGTTGGTTAAGCATCCGACTTCGGCTCATGTCATGATCTCACAGTTCGTGGGTTCGAGCCCCGCATCAGGTTCTGTACTGGCAGCTCAGAGCCTGGAGACTGCTTCGGATTCTGTGTCTCCCTCTCTTTCCCTGCCCTCCCCTACCCTGCCTCGCTTGTGCTATGTCTCTCAGAAACAAACATTAAAGTAAATTAAAAAAAAAAAACAACTTGAGGGACACCTGGGTGGCTCAGTCGATTAGGCTTGATTTTGGCTCAGGTCATGAGCTCACGGTGTGTGGGATCGAGCCCCACGTTGGGCTCTGTGCTGGTGGCACGGAGCCTGCTTGGGATTTTTTCTCCCCCCTCTCTCTGCTCCTCCCCCACTCATGCTCTCCCTCTCTCTCAAAATAAATAAATAAATTTTAAAAGAGAAAATAAAAGACTTGATAGCTAAACATGTAATCATTGAGAAAAAGTAGGGAAGCGATTATGATCCTAGATACACGTGATCTTGGGAGAAATAGGTTAATCAAAGGGCAATTGCTAAGAAACCCTCCCTCTGGGTTTTGTCCTAGGTCTCATCTTATCACAACAGTTATCTATAAAAGAAGCAGCTGCTACAATTGGGGCTTTAAAATAGCAGAAATCCTAACACTCCTTTTAAAGGTCTCTATAATGCTTCCTACTTCCCAAATCAGTTCCATGTTAATCTCCTTTAATGGCACGATTCCTATCCAGGTCAACGTCAAAAAGCTGAAGTCATGTAAAAATAAATTCATGATGTAGATAATCAGCTGAAATACATTGCACCTGAGGACCGTCTACCGGGGTGAGGCTGAATGGGAGTGGCAGGTCCCTGATATTTGTTCTAGTAGCCATAAAGCCACACTGGCTCTCAAATAGCACAATCTGCCATTCACTTAAGTCTGGTTTGCCAGGAAGCCCAAGGATGGACTCCCCACCAGTACCATCAGGCTCAGGGAATTTGGCTAGCGCCAGGCACCTCAGACTTCTGCCAGCTAATTGGCTTTGGGGAAGCCGCTGACCTACTCTCCACTGAGTGGCTTTTGTGAACCTGGAACCCAGCCTGCCTCTCATCATTGATCAACCTTGGCCAAGCCAGCTGGCTTGTTCCTTTGCAGACAGCTTGCCTTAGGGAAGCTGGTTGGTGGCTCTACAACCTACTAAGGGAGAGGGAGGCAGAACTACAGAACAATCTCTCAAGAAAGGACCAGATCTCACTTTCATTTGAGGGAGACATAGGAATGAACAAAACCACGTAGGATGACTGATAATAGAGACGGGGTTGCACTCTGAAGAGCCTTAACTAGACAGTAGAAAGGTAACTAACCAGTCAGGAATGGTGCCCAAATGAAACGGCCTTTGTCAAATGTAGACCAGAATTCCTTTATGTTAAATTTAAGCACAAAGTCATGAACATCAATGCCATATACACACTGGTAGAAAGAAATAGGGATCTGTTGTTTGGAGGCCAGTGGGAAGAAATTCCACATCAGAGTGCTATCTGATGGGGGCCTCCCCTCCCCCTCTACCACTGCTCATGGTGCCATCACTGTCCTTTCAGTATATGAGTAAATGTGGAAACAGGTTGCCCCCCCAACCCCAGGTGAAATCCACTGGGAATTTTTTACGATCTAAAAGGAATAAAAATGGGTAGCATATTAGACAAATGCTGGATTCCTATATCAACCTCACAAACAGAAATGACAAATGTGGACATTCAAATAAATGATTCACTTTTAATAGTATTCCAGTTAACGCAGAAGGAAGGGAGCTAAAAGAACCTTCTCTTAACCATTTCAATCTTTCTGTCCTTTCTAACACAAATGCAGGAAGGATAGATTTATTCAGTTCAAAGGATTCTTGATGCTATGTTTGGTAAGTCCACAAGAGAGAATCTGTCTACTTCATTTCTAATGTAATTGTTGTTTTTCAAAAATAAATAAATAAATAAATAAATATTCCAGAGACCCAGACACGCACAGGGAGTATGTGGCGGCCTAAAACCCACACGGATTATATACAGAATCATGGACAAATCTTCAAAATGTTGGTACTTCAATTTTCCCCATGAATAAAACGAATAAGATTGTAATACTCCAGTGGTCCACTATGGCCATATTCTCAAAACGACTGAGGCAGATGGTGCTCAAAGTCAATAAATCAAATTCACTTCTTTCTACAAAGGCAAAACTTACAAGGACTTTGGTTCTGAAGTTCTAAAAATTGGAGCCAGAAAGTAAACCTACGCCAAAATGTTCCTCTATGCTCCAACTTGGATTTATGCAAGATGTCATACACTGTTTGACAAAAGCACAGACCCCTGAAACAGGTTCCCAGGGATTGAACAGCTGGAGTGTTGTTATGTTTATTCATACCGTTTATAACGTTTGGCAGGTTAATCCAAAGTTTATGGTGGGATCTCAAGAACCTCAGAGTGGGAAGTGACCATAAAAGATATTCTAGTCTAAACCCCACATGGTACTTGAACTTGTTCTCCACATCTCTCACAGTGATGGGAAACTTACTGCCTTCCAACACAGTTCATTCTGTTTCTGGACATTAAGTGAAGAACTCAAAGCAATGAAATAAGTCCTAATTTTTTTTTAATGGTTGACTTATGTAATCATTTAAGAGCTCAATATCTCCTAACACCCATAGCCTCTGAAGAATCCCAAACTAAATATATATTTAAATATTCCTATGGTTCACAAAGACAAACTATATTAAACAAGTACACAGCCCAGGCAGTAGAGTCAGAAGGCCTGCCATAAAATCCAGTCTCTTATCATGCAATGTGAGAACTCTGGCAAGTAACATTACCTCTCTAAGCTTTCATTCCTCTGCAAAATGGGGAAATACCCACCTCTGAGGGTCACTGTGAGGAACAGCAAAAAAAAAAAAAAATCCAACTAAAGCACATAGCACGTAGCCTAATGCATATTAAGCTCTCAAGAATAATGTTATTACTCTTACCTGCAAAAGCTTTGCTATTAATTTTGAGACAGACTGCTCAAGTTTCTTATCAACAAAGCATGACCAAAAAATCACCATCTGGCAATGCAGTATCTGTACATGAAATAACTTTTTGTGGCACTTAAATATATTCCCAAATGGCTTAATGTCAGGACAAAGCTCACAAAGAAGGTGCTCTTCGCTATTGCTTATATTATAACTTGGGAGTTTTGTTCAATACTCTGCATTAATGAGGGAGCTTCTTAGGATAATATTACAACAGAGAGTGCAAGAAATACCAGTGAGGTCAATGCAGTTCTATTAACTGTCATCTAACACAGAAATATTTTCCTTGAATACCATTAAAGCTTTCTCCTTTTCTTTGTTCTGCTTTTTGAAGGCAGTAGGAACCCAAATTTCCCTACCAATAATTTCTGTTTTCGACTTGGCAGCATAATGATATTAGACTTGAGGAAAAAAAAAATCACCTTGGCAATGTCTTCTTCAGAGGGTTTTTACAAAAGATATTTTGTTAGGATAAATTGCACTAAGCAGGTTCTTTAAGTAAGCAAAAACAAATCAGCTTGTTACTAAATGACCTGAGTAGCTTTCTATTTTTTAAAGAGAACCTACCTCGAAAACACTACACCCTTTAAATGAACATTTTATTAAAATGGAGGATATGAAACAGAAGGGTAATTAGACAAGTAAGTTGCTCTTTGCTATCCTGCTGATAGGGTAAACCCAGAAGACTCTCAGAGTTCCCACTGCCATATATAAATCAAGACACAAGCTGTGGTTGTGGCAAAACAGTTCTGGGATAATTTTTCTTTATATCCTGGGGGCTCAAGACAACTGACTGAAGAGATATAATGGCAACTAAATGAATACATGGCAACTAAATGAATACTATAATTTGTGTTCTCTTATATATGCATATGTACACACACACACCACACCTACACACCCATACCCACACACACAATGCCTTCTCTAAACTGAAAAGTAGAAATAGGAAGTATACCCTACAAATTATGATGAGATAGCTCAGAATTAATAGGGCCTCTGGAGAAAGAATCTTTGAATGGAGAAGAAGAGAAATTACTACCGTTTCTTCCACCCAAAGGCTTCCTAAACATTAGGTCAGCCCTATTAGTTCGTGAGTCAGAGCAAAAGATGAGGGCCTTCCATTCTAGAGAGGCTGGCAATGATTTGTCAAGCCGATATTTCAGCAGGGTATAGATGACAGGACCCCCTTAAGATCCACCCAGGAACGAAAATAAAAGATACTTCTAGATCCTCCAATGGTTTGAAGTTAACTTCTTTCCCTGGGGACCTCGTATCCAGAGGCAGACACTAACTCAGCCTAACCAAAACATAGGGACCTAAGCATGTTGTTCCACACGAGGTCTTAAGCTGTGACATTGTGACCTCCACAGCTTCTGGTACACAATGCTTCTTCCAACTCACAATTAACCCAACACTCTAGCTGCTCAGGTATTCCGTAAAGATCTCTTCTGGACCGATCCCCACCACTATCTGCGTCTTCCTGGCCTCATCAAACCCCAAGTGAGAAGAGCTTGGTTTCCTGAGATCAGAATCCTAAGGAAAAGTCCCCTCTTCATGAATGTCACTTATACCTTAGGCACAAACCCCTTGTTGAACCCACAAACTCTGCCACTTCCTGGGAGTACCAGGACTCTTCCCCATCTCTCCTACCCCCGAGTGATATCTGGCACCAGTACCAGCCCACTGTGCCGAGAGTGTGGGCAATCAACCTGAGGCTGGAGCAGTAACACCCCGTTTGGCCAAGACTGCGACAAAGCTTGATAGAGATACAGAGCCTGAAAGGTGACGTACCTGACTTTTCATCCCATTCCTACTCTACCTGCAATGGGCTATTGAGCAAGTCACTGAAACTCTCTGAGCCTTGGATTCCTCATCTGATTAATGAGAATCTCACACTCAGGGTCCTGCTGGGTGAGGCTTTAAGGTAATAATGGAACCTTAATATCCTGTGCCCTTTCCACACTGAACGGTGACTTATTCCAACACACCTATTCCCATCCTCTGCTTTGACTGTATCCTAAAGACACAGACTCACAATTCAGACACATCCTTTAAACTGCCTACCTGGACTCTTGATGTTTGTATTTTGTAGACTTTAAAAAGTAGAGGAAATATTAAGCACTTCTGCAATAGAAACTTTCTTTCAAAATGTCAAATCAAATAAGGAAAGCAAATGTGTCTATCCATAAAATATATAAATATGTTATTAGTTTTAATGACTCATTTTTCCCCATGAGGAAGTATTTAGAAATCATCTAAAATTATATAAACCTGCTCTTCTCCTCTCCTGTTTATGTCACTATTTTTATGTTAAAAATGTACCAACCGAACTTCAAATAAATCTGACTGGTAGTAATATAGCAATCTGTGTGAAGATTTCAGATGCTCACAGAAATAAAACTCTACTGCACTTCAATATATTGACAAGAGATGGTAGGATTGTGAGAAAATACAGAGCGAAAGTTTTTCAAACACAGGCAAAAACGCACAAACAAGACTTCAGATCCTAAGTATTGAAATATCTATTAATTGTTCCATGGTTCCTTACCCTCTCATTCCTATCAACTGTGGCAAAAATAACATACTTCCTCTTTTTCAGAAAGATGAAAAGCATCCAAAGAATTATCCAGTTAAGACAAAATTTATAAAAGGGCACCACTTACTAGCCGATTTACAAATCATAGTTCCTATGGGTTGGTACTCACAGATATTGTCATCATCAGAATAATTACAAGTACCTTTGTGTCCTATACTGGTATCATGTTTCTATGCACATCGTATCATTTTCTTTTTCTCTTTTTTTAAGTAGGCTTCAGCCCCAGCGTGGAGCCCAATGGGGGGCTTGAACTCACCCCTGAGATCAAGACCTGAGCTGAGATCCAGAGTTGGGCCCTTAACCAACGGAGCCACTCAGGTGCTCCCATTATATCATTTTCTAAATACAACTAATATCAGAATAGAAGGGATGAGAAAGAATGCCGTCTAACTGCTCCCCTGGGCATATGGAAATAGACACAGAGCTGAATGGACTTCCCCAAAATCACCATGCTAGGTAGTGGAAAAATCACAATTAAAAGCTAAAGTGTGGTATTTTACCAGACACGCGAGAGAAGTTCAGTTAATATTTATGGAGGTGTACTAAAACTTATTTCTATCCTCTGAATTTTTTCCACGATGCTCTGTTATCAAAATTCCCTTAGTAAAATTTATCAAAATTCCCTTAGCAAAATTTAATGTACCTATGAATACATTAAAGGAATTCTTCTATTTCTTCATGCACATTTTAAAATATGGGTTATTTGTCCATTTTCTCTGATAGAGGAATGAGCCCTCCTTTCTTCATCTCAACCACTTTACCTATGTTGTTGGTGGTGAAAACTGCTTGGGTTGAAGTCCCTTTTTTCCTTTTTATGCTGTTGTCTTGCTTTGCTTGACCTAAGGGTAAATATTAAAAACTAAATTTCCTTACGAAATTTTGGAACCAATTTTCACCTATTGTATGTCTATAAAAAGTCAGAAAGGACCCCTAAGATCGTTGACATCGCCGAAAAATAACAAAATTTATATGAATTTGTATTAGTCCAGGAGGTCAGTATAATATATCCAGATTCTAGCTCATGGCGTCACCCCCCAACCACATACCCTGTGTCTAAATTAGCTCTCTTGGGTTTACAAAAACCTCATAAGCAAGGTAAGTTCTGTCTTCAGTCCCATGCTCACAAGTAAATAGGCTGCAGTAGGTCTTAGAGGTTGTGCAACTTGTTCAGGTCCAGGAGGTGGCAGAGCCAGGCAATGAATCTAGGTCCACCTGACCCTGAAGCTTGACCCTTACTGTTTCCAGCAACAAGAGCTAATATTGATTTCATCCTTATTCTATATCATGTGGCATGCTGAGCACTTAGCCTGCAGTTTCTTATTGGATATTCACGACATTTTATTCACAAATACTACTACTGCCATCATCTTACAGATGACGAAACGGAAGATTAGAGGGGCGCCTGGGGGGCTCAGCCAGTTAAGCGTCCTACTTCGGCTCGGGTCATGATCTCTCAGGTCGTGAGTTCGAGCCCCGCATCGGGCTCTGTGCTGACAGCTCGGAGCCTGGAGCCTGCTTTGGATTCTGTGTCTCCCACGCTCTCTGCCCCTCCCCCACTCATGCTCTGTCTCGCTCTGTCTCAAAAATAAAAACATTTTAAGAAAATGTAAAAAAAAGAAAGAAATAGAAGATTAGAAAGGCTTAAGTGTCTTTTTTTTTTTTAAAAGGCAAAGTGAAATACACTCTTTTGGCATGAAATAGCTAAACTGGTCCTCCATGCTTCTGTGATTCATCTATACTTTGTCATGCACGCTGGCCTGGCTGGGGAATATCACGCTGTGTAGGACTGTGGGTGCCTTGCTCTCGTGTGCAAGAGTCCAAGAAAAATACTTGAGTCGCCAAGGTGAAACCCATCATACCAATAAACAGCAAAAGCCCTTTAATCCTTCGATCAGTGAATGTTATACCTAAATAAAATAATTATTGCTTTCATAAAATGTCTCTGTTGGCCACTGACAGAGAGTAAACTGAACCAGCGTGTCCTACAATAGCCTTTAAATAACCAAGGAGAGAGATCAAAATAAAAATAAATCTTGACCAGATTTATAGGTGCACTTTGATTAGTTCTTGTTTTTTTCCTTCAAATAAGCAATACCTGAAAAAAAATGAAAAGGGAATGTTGGGACCAGATATCTTGTAATAGATGGGTCTTCTCTGACATACAGTATGGTATAATGCTGACAAAGTAATGCTGGCCCATCATTCGTGAGGCTTACTAGCCAACTAGAGCCCAGAAAAGAAAAGGGGATTTTTCAGGATGTGGAATGGCACGACCATTTGGATTTGAACAAACTTTCATTTTTTTAACTGTACTTCTTGAAGTGTGGGGTTTTGTTTTGTTCTTATGTTGTGACACTTTGTTATTTGCTCCACACAACAAATTCTTTGTCTCAGACGATAACAACTTTTTGACTCAAAAATTCTAACGTTAAAGTCAAGTAGTTCATTCAGACATTAATTCTGGTGCTGGCTAAGGAGAAGGCGTATCTTATAAGAATTTAATTGCGCACAACCGTGACGCAAGTGGGGTTGTTTACACTCTAAGCTGTCACTTCCCATTGCACCCTAAATCATTAGCAGAAATACCAGTGAATAAACCCGGGGATCATTGTGTTTAAGAGAGTGAAAGTTTCATTTTTCTCTAAACCACCCTTTTAATGAAAACTTCTTTATTTCCCTCAGGCAGCACTTTATCTAAGATGTATTTGGCTGGTTGCATAAAAATACCCGGTAAAGGAAAGAAGGTTCCCATCAAAGCTGTTGAAATCTGATTTCATTTCAGATTCTAGAACTAATGTTGTTTTTTGTTTAAATAGATTTTGTCTGTCAATTTCCAGACCTGCTGTGCCATCAGCCTGTATGGACTGCTGTGGTCAACACGGGGGTTGTAGCAGCAAATTTTATTATGGACTGGTAATTGAATTGAACAGGTTTACATTTGAATAGATTTACTACATCATGATCTCTGACATACTGCACGGGACTGAAATCCCTCTCCATCCATAAAGATACATTTAAGACAGTATCATTCTCTCCAGGCTGAGGAGGCCAGTCTTGAGCCAAGGAGATGGCCAAACATAATTGTGCATTTATATGCAGGGTGTAATACAATATTTCACTGCATTTTTAAGTACAAAAGAAGAGGAATATTCCATGTTTACTCATAGCCATCCTTTTGGGGGGAGGGGCTTAGAGAACTGGTATTTTCCCATCAAAGTGGGCATAAGGAAGTAAAGGAAAATAAATTATTATTTAAGTATATCAGCAACAGCAGCAATTCCCTTGAAAACAGACCCTCTAAAGGCTTGATAAGGGCAACTGAAGAGGTGTGAATTACAGATAAGCACTGTCCCATTTCTTTTCACCAACAATGTTTAATTAAACCCAGTTCACACTTCCTCGTCACTCTAACCACCCTTCAAAACTGCTCCTGCTTCAAAACCACAACCTGGGAAATTATTTAGAGGAAATTTTATTATTATTTTTTTTACTTCCTCCATAAACCTGGAAGTGCAAAGAGTTGAGTAAATCATGGTAGTAAAATGAAACCAGTCAAAAAATGCTACCAACCTGGAAATGGAGACATATCTCCATGTACTTTAGTTTTTGAAAATAAAAGCCACATCTAGGACACAGCAATTCAAAGTGCTAATTGATATATTATTTTTATAGCACTTTAAATACATGGATTTGCTCTTTGAAAATGATTCCTCAACTCCCGACTCTTAATTTACCCCTTTTGAATGAGCGTAAGTTTAGTGCTGAGTCTCTACAGCTCAACTAAGCGGCAACATAAAGACCAAAAGTCGACCACCAATTACTCACCATTTACTGTGAAGTAGGTTTTGTTTGTCACTCTTTTACAGGATTTAAGGCAATTGCTAAGATAAAGCTTTCAACCTCAAAAGAAGTGAGCTATCACCATCATCCTAACTAAAAGGGAGATTCTTTGTCCTGTGCGTAGTGTCATTATGGTTGGGTTTTTATCTATGTTTTTCCTGGTCAAAACTGTCCCATTGGCATTTCCACTTAAGTTTTCTCTAGCAAGAGCAATCATACCCGACTTGCTCACTGTTGTACCACTGCAGTCTAGAATGATGCCCGGCACTCTGGAGAAACTTAATAAATACTTAGCAAGGGCATTATAAATATAAAATATATCAACTGTGAAAAATCCTAATAGTGCCAAAGGCTATATGGTGAAAAGGGAAAATACCCCTCCTCACTGGATTGACAGTGCCACACTGTCCCCAATCTTTATTTGTCCCTCCTTCTACTTCCCCATGGGCACCCTACCACAAAGCATATCTCCCTTCTACCATTCTTTCTCCTTTCTCTCTCTCCAGATATTTTCATATGAATTATTAAGATAAACTTTTTATAATTTTTATTTAATATAAATATATATTTGTATATAAAAATATACTCATATATACAGTGAATCCTACTACTAGGGGATTTGTGCTTTATTTTATTTTTTTACTTGACAACACATTTTGTGTCACCTTTTCATAAGGCTTTAATTATACAATTATACACCCTTTGTTTATAGCTTTCCCCACCCCCCACCCCCCCAGAGGAAGAGGAGAGTCAAGATGAGAAGAAGAATTGGAGAGTCTTCTCTGTTCCTAGTCAAATGAGGGGTTAGTTCTTAGTGGTCTAGTAAAGGTCATAAGAACATAAGTCCAAAAGAGAAGACTGGAAAAAAAGAAAGAGTGTTTTACACCTAAAATTAATTTTTTTTAAACAGTGGTGGGGCGCCTGGGTGGCTCAGTCGGTTAAGCGGCCAACTCCGGCTCAGGTCATGATCTCGCGGTCCGTGAGTTCGAGCCCCGCGTGCTGACTGCTAAGAGCCTGGAGCCTGTTTCGGATTCTGTGTCTCCCTCTCTCTCTGCCCCTCCCCTGTTCATGCTCTGTCTCTCTCTGTCTCAAAAATAAATAAAAGTTAAAAAAAAATTTTTTTAAAGTGGTAACAATATGAAATGATGGCTATGTTGATTGGCTTGACTCTGGCGATTATTTCACAGTACACATGCACATCAAAACATCAAGTCATACACTTTAAATATATAGTTTTTATTTGCCAACTATATCTCAATTAACGACGGAAGGAAAAATCTCTCTGCAAACTTAGAAAAGAGAAGAAACACAAAAAGACAACGACTAGCCTCTTGGTGTCCTTCGACCTTCACCTCCTGCAAATTGTAAAGGTAAAAAGAACCAGAACTACCAAGCATACCTGGTGGGCTTAGCTGCACATGTGACGTTTCCCACCTTGTCCCCTCCTGTCGATGTCAAGCCGTCAGCCAGGACTCATCAGAAAACTCAGGCGTGAACAAGTATTCTGTCATCAGATTCAGGGTGCTTACTGTGACCCCCTCTTTTCCTGATTTCTGTAGCATTTCTATAATCCCCTGCACACACCCCTTCCCCCATTCCCACCCTAAAGCGCGGGGCCTCTAACGACGTGCCTTACCTTCTTTCAGCATGCCCACTTTTAAACACTTCATGAAGCGGCAAGCCTGGCAGGATTTACGTCTGCGCTTTGTGATTTCACATTCATTCGTGGCGGGGCAGCTATATTCTATATTACCTAAAACACAGAGTTTGAAGGAAAGCGGTTAGATTTGCAAGACCCCAAAAATGTGAGCATCCCAAAGGCAACGTCTACGCATTCATCCTGCCCCTCCCCTCAAAAAAAGTCACAGGAGATTCATGAAGATGTCATAAATGTCACGAAGCTGTCTGCTCGGTAGCAACCACTTGAGATGCACTGAATAACTGGAAGATAAATGGTAAAGGATCTCAAAAGCTTAAGTTTAAAGTTAGCCTTTAAAACACTATGCTCAGTCTACCTGTGTAAAACATCAGTCTTTCAGAATCTTAGGATCGAAATGAATTTTCAAACTAGATTATTTCCAGAAAAGCACAAACGTCAAAATCATATTCTCATATCATCAGTTCTGGATTTCCTTTGGTTACGAATGCTCCAATGCATCAGGCTTATCGTCTTTCTGACACTAAACAGCACAAACCCCACTGTGAAAAATTATCAGCAGGCTAACCTGGGGCCTTACAATAAGCTCCTAGAGGGCAGGGACCGAAATGACTTGGCTCTTACTAGGCCTCACAACATGGTTCTCTGCTTCATAAATGTTTATTGAAAAGGAGGAGGAAGAGGAGGAGGAAGAGGATGATGATGACCATCATCGTCATCATCATGTTTGTTACATTATCTGCATTAATGAATTCCAAACACTCAAGCTCCATGAAAGGGTCATAAATAAAAATAAACTGCTATGAAACTACACTGTTAATATCAGAGTTGACATTATTTGTGGTCGTCCTTACACCCTGGAAGTGATAAATATGTAGCCAGAAGAAGATCCAAACTTTAACTTGAAATTTTTTCAATTAATGCCAATGACAGCATGTGGGATGTGCTCTGGGGCTGCCTACAGCTTTGCAAAGAAGCTGCCTTTAAAATAAAGCCTCTCTCCCGTATCAGCTCTGTCACATAGTGCTTGAAGGTCTTTCCTTGCTTCCTAACCCTTTCCCCTTGTGATTAAGTGCATTAGTATCTTAATGAAAATGCATTCTGTTTATTGCCCTCTTGGGAAGGGGGAGGTCATCACACCAAATGCATAAATTGTCATCAGAGACGGTCCGAGCATAATTGCAATTTTGCTGCTCCGTGTTTGCAATACTCAGGGTCCATCCAAGTCCCCTGAAACATGCGCAGATTCTAGTAATTAGCATAGAGTCTGCCTGGGACCACAGCATTGATGAAATATTTCAGAGTTAATCACACTTTGTAAACACTGATTTATATTGACTACCTTTCTCCAGACTGATGTCTCCTCATTAAATATCACATTAGTGGATTGCAGGATTGTACAAAGACTCAACTACTCAGCAACTGCTAATTCAACAGGAAGTAACACCTAACCACTTATAACTACTGAAAATTGGTTAAGTATGCATGACTAAAAAAATTTTTTAAAAAGCTGTGTACTATAACTGGAGATAAGCCTATCAAAACTGTTTGACTAAATTAGCATTCTAACTCAGGGCATTTATAGTAATAAAAGCAACTACTTTTTAACATAAGAGATTCAATAATAAGAGTAATATTAATCGCATCAACAAAGGCACACACCATCATCTTCAGAGATATTACTAATACCCAGGAAACTGAGGATAAGTCAAAGGAACCAGACTGGCTGGGTCATGGCTGAGAATAAAAGGATTTAGGATCTGAACTTTAGATGAACCATTTTTCACTGCTGTGCTCCTCTAACCATCACTGGAAATTTCTTTTGCATCCAGGGAGTATTGCTAGTAATTTCCTAGGGATTAATTAGTATTCTACTACCAGATTCTTCCACTCTACATACCTCTTCCTATACTTATTAAAAAGAAACTCTGTCTTTGCTTTCTTAGAAAGAGCTGAACAATAACTATTAGGGAGGAAAAATGGTTTTCCAAACAGCATTTCTTGCCCTGTTTTTGCCTAAAGATTCAGTATCAAGTCCTACCTTTGTTCACTTTCCAACATCAAAGCATGACCCGCCCTTTGAACTCAATGCTGGGAACTTCTACCAGGGTGACCCACCATTCCCCTCCCCGCCCCCACAAAAAAAATCATCTCTCATTTCCAACCAGTTCCTCTTCATCTGAAAATTCTATCCTCATCCTCCACAAGAACACACTTCTGACAGGAACCTAAGTCAGGCACGTGTGAGCTCACATGTGGACTGTGGGCGTGATCTCCTAACTGGGCATTTTGCCTCCATGCTGTCCCCCTGTAAATCCATGCTGCATACCTCTTCCTAGGACTTCTTTGGGTACGTCGGTACCCTAATTAAAAAAAAATCACTAGGGGCGCCTGGGTGGCTCAGTCGGTTGAGCGTCCGACTTCAGCTCGGATCATGATCTCACAGTCTGTGAGTTCGAGCCCCGCGTCAGGCTCTGTGCTGACAGCTCAGAGCCTGGAGCCTGTTTCCGATTCTGTGTCTCCCTCTCTCTCTGCCCCTCCCCCGTTCATGCTCTGTCTCTCTCTGTCTCAAAAATAAATAAACGTTAAAAAAATTTTTTTTTAATTTTAAAAAAATTAAAAAAAATCACTAGATTTCTATGGCCTCTTGAATTAAATATAAAATATTAGATTAGCAAACAAAATCCCCACTCCAATAAAACTCCTGTCTACTTCTCCAGCAATATTACAATTATTACCTTATGTGAACTTTCTGATGCAGCCATTTCAATTTATTCTTTTCCTGTGTCCTTCAGACTTCCCTCTGAGAATGATCTATCTTTGCCCCTCTTTTCTTCTTAAAATTACTTCCAAGTCACTATGTTCAACTCAAATTCCATTCAAATCTTTCATGAAAACCTCTCAGACCATCATAGCAGAAAATGACTTCTTGGTTCTCATATCTTTTCACGTACTCTCATCACCTACAGACATGCCATATTTTGTCATACGTTTTTTGCATGCATATTACCCATTAGATGGTAAGATCCTGGAGGCAAGGACCATTTCTTACACAGTAGAAAAATCTTCCACCAAAAAGTAGTAAATAAGTAAAATAATATGCTTAGAAAGCTTATATTTTCTTGATTCCTCAAGGTCATTGCTTTGAACACTAATTATGGTGCTGTAATGTAGTAATGCCCACAAGGTCAAGAGCTAGACATCTCATCAGGAGGCAATGTTAAGAACACTAAGAAAATCTGGGGCGCCTGGGTGGCTCAGTCGGTTGAGCGTCCGGCTTCGGCTCAGGTCATGATCTTGCGGTTTGTGAGTTTGAGCCCCGCGTCGGGCCCTGTGCTGACAGCTCAGAGCCTGGAGCCTGTTTCGAATTCTGTGTCTCCCTCTCTCTCTCTTCCTCCTCAGCTCTGTCTCTCTCTGTCTCTTTCTCTCAAAAATAAATAAACATTAAAAAAAAATTTTAAAGAACACTAGGAAAATCATCCCACGAACCAAAAAACAGTATTCAGAAACCTAGTTAATTTTTTAAAACCTTGAAAAGTGGCTTTGAGAAAAATGAAATGCAAGGCAAAACAGGAAGAGATCATTGAGGGGAAACCCAAAAATATACAAAGGCTGCTAGGGAACAAAGTGTGAAAAGAAAAAAAAAAAACAACAACTGTAAGAGGCTTTAAAGGAAGTAAAAGAGCATCTTGATATGAATAGAATAAGAATGAAAGGAAAATAAAACATGAAAATACAGACAGATGACACTAAAAGGGTTAACTTTTATCTTGTCATAGTACTTATTGGACACATTGGAGAAAATATTTAGGAGTGATTCAACAAGAGTAGCTAAATCTGTGATTTATGACCCTTCTAAGGATGATTGTGTAAAGATTTTTAAATTTCTTCAAAAAACAGAAGGAAAGTTATAAAATTACCACATGAGAATTTTAGGTCATATATAAAGAAGTACTCTAGTTTCCTTTCTAACCATTACATTCCATAGTTCCTCAATGACAAAAAGAAATGTAAAGGCAGAGAAATTTTTAATAGTGCCTTAGGATGAACTTTGAGGGAGAAGATCTGTCTTATTCATTCTTGGATCCTTGATGCTCATCAATGAGCCTGCCATTTTGTATCATGTGATGGGCTGGAACAGAAAGAGGTAGTTCCTGCTCTTGAGAAGTCCACAGTCTTACAGAGGAGATAAGACTTGTAAGCAAATAACAATACAATTTGGTGTAGGGGGCAATGGTTCTGGATTCAGTATTAGCATGCACGTGCAAACACACGCGCTCCCACAAATGCAGAGATCATGCCTAAGAAAGTCAATGAATTCTCAGCCTAGGAGTGAATGACCAAACTGTGCTGTGAAAAATGAATACCTAACTACACTGTGGTAGAAGTATCTTCCCAAAGCTATAGGCAACAAAACATTTTTGTAAAAATTTCACTGTGAATGGATAGAAAATATAGGGGTCCTGAGTGTTTGCACAAATGATATATTTTCAGCTTAAGTGTACAGAAATTGTTTATGATGAATCAGGTATCCTTCAGCCAAATTTCAGTAAATTAGTCTTGACATATATGAGTGATAACCTTGATTTCACTAAGTAACACCAGTTTATATCTTGAAAAACAAATCAACATTATTCTAAAGAACTTATGTGCTGGAGGGATACCTCTCTAATTTCAAAGCCCTCCCATTGAGTTTCAGTTCGTTGTTGTTGGCTATGATCACCCACCCAACAAAGTCTTTGATCCGTGTTAGAGTCTACACAGATTCTGTCCTTGAAATACCTTCCCTGGTGCTTTTTCGATGCAATAATTTTTTTAAAGGCATTTTTATCCTAAAAATGTGCTGCCCCAAGCACCTGGGTAATAATGCTACATCTATTTTGGTAATGGCTCAAAGACATTACTCCCAGTAGACCACGTGACCTCTACGGGGCACTTGTTTTCCTTCGATTCGCGAAAAGTGGAAGGCAGGTAAAAATATTTCCAATAGCAACTGTGGGTACCTGGAATGTTAACACAGGACAGTCATTCGGGAGGAGGCAGAAGTTATTGTTCACAAGCTAGGATTCTCATTTCAGACACGGAGTTTTCTTGGATTATAGCTTGCTATTTTCTGGGACACATTTGTTAGATGGCACCGGGGACTGAATTGGGCACCGACTGAGGACACGACTGGAATTTTCCCAGTTTTGTCAATAGCTGGGGAAGTGAGCTCTGTTGCAGAGGGAACCAAATCAACATGGAAGCTTTGGGTTTTTAAACCAGGCTGACAAGAATGATAGAGCAATTTATAATATCTCCTGGCAGCTTTTCAGAAAGTCCTGGGCTCTGATTACTTATTTCAGAGTCTTTTGTACAATTAGTTTGTAGGCAATATAATTTTCTCACTTACTGCTTAATAGAATCTTGCAGCTAGCTGGCGGATAGAATAACAGGGTGTATGTAAAACTCCAGCCCGGAGTGCCAGTGGATAATTTGTATATTCCTTTCAGTCACTTAATGGACTTTTACAGTTTGGCAGTGAAAGGGCTGAATGATGTAAATTAGCATGGCATCTCAAAATAAAAATATATGTCAAATCCTTACTCCCAACCCACATCACTCAAACACAGTAATGATGCATTTGGCTTCATGCAGTTCCTAAGAGTTATCCTCTTTTTCATACATACAGACATCATAATTGTAAAGCCACTTTGAAAGCATCTGTATATTTCCCCCAATTGTTTTAATTTTATTAACAGAACCAAATGGCTTGAGATGACCCACAGGGCGCTCCAAGTGGGGTTTATCCAATTGTTTTCCAGTATTAAGTAATTTTAAAATAATGGGATTTGCCTTAGTACACAATTACAGAGCATTAAAAACATGCAGCCAATAATCCATAGTATTTTTGTTTTAAATGACCAAAAACATTCAAAAATGAAAGAAAACCCTCTAGTGTATAATAGTAAAAGTTTTTCCATACAGCAAGACACCTTTCCTTTCTCTCCTTTTCTTTTCTTTCTTGTTTTTAATGCTTCCTTTTTCCTATTTTCTGCCCCTTCCACCTGAAATTGAAATATTAGCTATAAGTAGGATTATATAATATGGAATAATAATTTATTACATATCTGTACATCAATGTACACACTTTTTAAATTTTTTCAAAGAATCCCAAGTTAGACTTCAAAGTTGCCCAGAGACATTATACCTGTTCCCAAAGGATTGCTCTGAATACTTTTTGAAGTTCCCTTTAGAAATGCCACTAAAGTCACTTTACAAGCTATAAGGGGGGGGGGGGGGGGGCGGGGCGTCAAATTACATTTCATCAGTATTCACCCAAAACATCTGACTGCTTCCTTATTGCAAGACATGATGGCAAATGATACGTGCTCAGTATTAAATTTTAAATTTACCTTCAAATTTCAAAGATCTCTAGATCACTGATGGTATTTTGAGAACCTGCCTCAAGTTCTAAAGGAGGATGCCCAAAGGTATTACAAGGAATGGCCATGTCAGATTCCCAAAGGGATGGCAGATCACCTGTGAAATGGAGGCTGTGGCCTACTGAGGCAGGAGGAGAGGGTGTCACATCCAGTTAACAGTCATGTCCAGCTCTTATCAAAGCAATTTCATATATAGGGTTATGCCAAAGCCCCACGTTCTTTGCCTTTTTGCTGCCCTTCTATCCTCTTAAAAAAATGAGGTGGAAAATAAGCGGGTAGAGCAAAGGTCTTTTGATATTTGGCTCTTCAGATTCTATAGGATTAAATTCCAATAATCACAAACATAGTACCCAAGAGCCATACTAGTATATTCAGGCACAGACTACTGCATTTTCACCTTGAAGCTCAGGCCTACCTCCCACTTGAGAAGAGATGACGGTTTGTCCTTAAGGGAAAAAAAAAAAAAAAGATCAGAAAGAAGCCCATAAGCAGGTAGGCTCATAAACCCTGAGCAACGTCGACTGACTATAGACTGACTATAGACACGCTCTGGTTTCATCTTCCGGCGAGCCATACTGGGTGGGCCACTGAACCCACAGTGGGTATCCACCACCTCTCTGTACGATACAGCCAACCACAAGACTGTATTGACCTGTTGAATTAAATAAAAAATAGATCCACAAGAAAACAGTTTTGTCAAATGGGGGGAGATTATTCAGCCTTGATTTTTTTCCCAGGTTAAACAAAACATAGCCTACCTCAGCTTCTACCAACTCCATAAACATGGACATTCCTTTATAACATAAATTTCACAATCAGTGACTAAACATGAGGCACTGGGCATGCTCATCTCAAAGAAAAGGTGAAAGAAATTACTGGATGCCCATTGCATGTCCATAACATACTACCTTGCATAGGGTTTAGGAAGACATCTCAAAATAAATGAGTGAAAGCAGAGGAGGAGAGAGAAGGGGAAGAAAAGAAATGGCAGATGAAGGTCCAAATTAGCTCTGCCATTTACTAGCTGTGTGGACTTAACTAGTTACTTTACCTTTACTCCTGTCAGATTACTAAAATATATAGGAGGAATAATCACGTGTACTTTATAACACTGTAAGAATTACATGTAATATAGTTTTAAAACCATAGATCACGTTGTTCACCCTTCTGAGAACAAAAGGGAGAGACACTGTAGGATTTCATCAATTACTAAATACTTTTGCTCTCAAGACCTAAATCTGGAATTGGGAAATATTATAAAACAACCTTCCTCAGATTTATGCAAAAGTGTAAAAGTGAATATGCCATTCACCCAGAGAAGCTGAAAGAAAATTTTGCCTTGCCAACAACTCTAGTGTACATGGCTATATTTTACAGATAATAGGAAGAGAGGAAGAAGAAGAACTCAAGTCATTTTTTTTAAAGCACCAAATTGTCTAAGAAGCGAATTTCTGAGATATCAACCATATCTCCTTGTGAGCACTTCCTGTCACTATGCTGGGGCTCATAAACTGCACATCAGTGGGTGTAATCTGATTATAATCAAGGGTAAAGGATTTGCAAAGCTCTTCCAAATCCCACCAGCCTTATCCCTTCCCAGAGTCTCAGGTCAATTTCTATGCCTATCTATCCCAAGCCCACCCTTGTCTGACACGTACACTGAATTAGTCCAAATTCCTAGAAAGCAGCATTATCTTTTCTGCTGGCCCTCTTCACGTGCCTCTTTTACCATGTCTTCCATGAAGCTTTCCCAGAGCCCACAAGACTGAGTCCTTATGGGTGTAACTGGTTCATCTCACATTTGTCTTCACGTGGGTCATTCTCTTAGAACTCAGCATACTTTGGGGCACCAGGGTGATTCAGTTGCTTAAGAATCTGCCTCTTACTGAGAACAAACTGCGGGTTGATGGGGGGTGGGAGGGAGGGGACGGTGGGTGATGGGTATTGAGGGCACCTTTTGGGATGAGCACTGGGTGCTGTATGGAAACCAATTTGACAATAAATTTCATATATTGAAAAAAAAAAAGAATCTGCCTCTTGATTTCAGCTCAAGCCATGATCTAATGGTTCATGAGTTTGAGCCCCACATCAGGCTCTGTTCTCTCTCTCTCAAAAACTAAACTAAACTAAACTAAATGAAAATAAAATTAAATTAAATTAAAAAAGAACTCAACATCCTTTATTATTTGTGTCTACTGGATCACCCACTTCCTGTTCCAATTGTATATTCCTTAAGGACAGGAACTTACAACCCTTGGAATCCCCTGTGTCCAAAGAACGTGTAGTCAAGTCAATGACCCACAGGAAGCCACCCATTACCTGTTGACTTGATTTTTAGTGATCCCATTCCTCATTCCTTCATTTTAATACTTAGCCCCAAATTATTCTTTTAAAAAAGGTGAGTACAATGAGACAAAATAAAACTAATAGGAAACTGCTAACAACGTATCATTTGGCATTAAGCAACACAAAATTAAAGGATATTAGACTTTGAGGAGAACTTAATGTTAGCTGGTTCAGCTTCCTTGTGTTAGAGACCACAGACAGGTAAATATGTACTGATTAATTTCTATTCGCTGGACCCTCTTGACAAGAATATGGATTAATTAATTACAAAAAAAAAAAAGACTAAAACTCAAATATCCTGACATCCAGTCCAATGCTCCCTAAATTCACCCATTAAAATCTGCATATCAATACCTATAATAAACACAAAGGGTGACAGGCACTATTTTATGTGTTTTACAGATATGAACACCATTTGGCAGATGAGAGAATTAAGGCACTGAAAGAAAGTCCGTGCTCTTAACTATGATGCAATGCTGCCTGACTCCGATCTTCTAAAAGTAATGGAGTATTGTTTGAAAAGAAATAAAAAAAATGAAATTCCTATCTTCTGAGAGTGTGCTTTGTGTAGTTGTTGTTGCTATTGTTGCTGGTTGGAAAGGAAATTTTGATGCCTTAGAATCGTAAGATAGGGGTGGATCTTGGCATTGTCTTTTGCTGTTGTCAGACTTATGGTACAAGGGCAGCTGTGGGAGAGGATAGGGTTGCTTTTGGGGAATGGAATCTCTCAACACCTCAAAAAGAAATCCCTCTACTTGTCTCTGTACCGCTACGGTTTGCGGACAGTTTAATTCCACAGAAACCAAACAGACCATGTCACCAAAGCAACAGGTGTCAGGTTGTAAACAATGCATTTTAAAGATCCCAAAATAATGCTATTGTTCATGATAGGAGAGAAAAGCAATCCATACTCAGGAGAGTGTGTTCTGAAAGGCATTTTAAAAAGGAATAATCAGTATCTAATAAAAAACACGCTCGCTGATGAAGATGATGGAGAATACAAATACCTCTCATCCAAGGTAACCAGAAATTCAATGTTTTTTAGTTTTGATGTGATGACATCTTCTTGGAAAAGGCAACTCTTCTTCCCTAGTGTAGAATGCATACCCTGTGTGATGTGTGTAGCCACTGCATCTCAGTTTCTAAGCTCCTACAGAGTAGGGATGGTGTCACAGAAGTATTTATAAAAGAGCTCAGAGATGACCACCGCCATAGGAAAGATGATAGATCTGAGGCAACCATAACCCCCAAATTTGCTGTGCTCAGTATTCCACAACTTTTACATGTTCTTTCTCTACCTACATGTTTTAAACTTTGATGAATTTTCTTATCTGTTTTTTAAAACATATGACTAAAAAGTGGTTTAACAAAATACTTTAGGTGAAAGAAAAAAATGCTAATAAAATCTAAGGCATTCACTATTTCTTAATAGAGAGGTACATTTTACAGTGGCAGTCATCAAACGGTACAGGAAGTCCACATGACAAACATGGAGGCATTAGGATCATAGCCTATGTGACAAAGCAACTGATTCTTTTTTTTTTTTAATTACAAAAAATTGTTTTTAAGTAATCTCTCTACCCAACGTGGGGCTCGAACTCACAACCCCAAGATCAAGAGTTGCATGATTTTCCAACTGAGCCAGCCAGGTGCCCCAGCTGACTCTTATATAGGAAATTGACTTCATACCAATCCAAAGATTTTCCTTGTACCTTCAACAAGTAAACACAAGCACATCTTTGCCTAATACTGTCCCTAAATGTTTCTGTTCTTAAGTGCCATCAATGTGCCAAGAACTTTGTCGGAAAAGAGATATTGGTATTAGAGACTTACTTCTTTCAAGGTCAAGTTGATGCGTTCAACAAGCATCTATCTGTGTCCTCCAAAGTTGGCACAGATTTGGGGAAATCTGCTGGACACAGTGATGGTAACTGATCTGACCTTAAACTGCAGGAGGCAGTACAACAATGGTTACAAGATAAGATAGGAGTCAAACTGGGTTCAAGTGATTGTTCTACCATTTTCTACAGGAGTCAAGGAAAGCTTTTAAATTTCAAGTTTCCTTCTTCAGGGGTGAAAGATGGATCATACCAATGGACACCTTTATGGTGTTGCTATGAAAATCAAATGAGATCATGTAACTCAAGGCCTGAACCAGAATGAGCACCGATTCTCAACAATAATGACAACATCGTAATTATATGCAGGGAAGGGATTCAGGATGCAGAAAAGCTAAAGAGGCTCTACAAGTGGCCAGGTGCTGGTTCTCAGTGCAGAAGTGAGGAAATGCCTGGCAGAGAATTTCTTCTGGCCTGTTGCAAGAAAGCCAACAGGAATAGACCTGATGTCCAAATCACAGGCACATTATGAGAAGTAAAAGCAAACAAATATTCAAAAGACAGTAATCAGGGTACCTGGGTGGCTCCATTGGTTAAGTGTCTCACTCTTGATTTCAGCTCAGGTCATGATCTCATAGTTGTGAGATCGAGCCCCACACTGGGCTGAAAACTTGGAACCTGCTTGGGATTCTCTCTATCCTCTTTCTCTGCCCCTCCCCCTGCTCACACTCATGCTCGCTCGCTCTCCCTCTCTCTCTCAAAATAAATAAATAATCTTAAAAAAAAAAAAAAAGGATAGTAATAACTAATTACCCCAAAGATCAGGGAACTGACATAGGACTGCCAAGTGGATTTAGAGTGAAACAAGGAAAGCCCAAGGGAGGACCACGAAAGTTTCCTAACATGTGGTGTTTGTACCTAAAGATTTTCCTCTCTGAAATAAAACCTGCATACTAAACTGTCTGCTATGATACGGATTGCAGAAAAGTGCCAGGCATTTCTTCAGGAAGGAGGAGTATAGGGGAAAAGTTAGCAGTGTCGGAGGGGGACTTCCTGTGTGGTAACAGCCCAGGGGAGGCAGGGAAGGCTGGGGATACCTGTTTAGCTCTCACTCCTTCATATAACAGCAAGGGTGGACAAGTGTTTTTTATTAACGGTCCAGACAGTAAACATTTCAGTTTTGAAGGTCATTTGGTCTCTACTATGACTCCCCAGAAATCTGGCAGAAGCCCAAAAGCAGCCACTAACAATACAAGAATGGGCATGGATGGCTGTGTTCCAATAAAACTTTCTTTAGCAAATTTCTTTGGCCCCAGACCTTAAAACATATGGACAAAAGGCAGCAATGATTTAAAACAAACAAACAACAACAACAACAACAAAAACACCACACACACAAAACATCTATTACCCATTACTTCCTTTCTTACTTGTAACTCTGTCAAGTAGCTTCCTACAAGTTAGGCACCGACATTACAAAAGAAATCTTAGTAAATTGGTACTATCTCAGAGGAACAAATGGCAGAAGAAGTTGGAGGGCTTTTGCTTTAAATATCTATAAAATTTGAAATTGTTCCCCATATAAAACATAGTTTGAAGACTCTGGGGGACAGTGAAGGCGTTCCAGAAGCAAGGAGGTGCCTTGGGAGTAGTGAAGATGCTTTGGAGGCAAAAGGTAAAAAAAAAAAAAAAAAAAAAAAAAAAAAAAAAAAGGTGCAATCAAGGACAAAATCTTGGGCTAGATTCATTCCTTTGAAGATTCTTGTACTTGTCTCTGATCTTCTTCAAATGAAAACTATGTGAATAGTTTGCACTGGAAAATGGATATCAGAATGTAGACTTCACTATGCTTTCAGATTCACTCCAAAGGTACATTCAGATTTCAAGCTCTAAATTCTAAATTAATCAAAATTTCCTGTGTACTAAATCCTCTTCTTTTCTTTTTGTATTATTACTCAGCTATGCCTTTATTAAAAAGTATATTAGAATTCAGTGGTCTCTTTAAGCTAATTCAAACCAAAATAAACAAGATTTCATCCCAAAGAACATAATTTTTTTCTTTAAAAATACAGATTCATTCATATAATCACATTCTCCCCACTTCTTCTGACTAGTATTCATCACAAGAAAAAAAGAGTTGCCCTCTACTTCAGTCACAAAGTTTACACAAGCAGACAACCATTTTCACATCAAAACAAGAGAAGAAATAAACCTCTTTTCTTCTGAAATAAAGAATTAAAGAGTCTGGAAGTTTTATCAATGGTGGGGGTGGAGGTATATTTTTAGGATCAACCTAAAACTAACAGCTAAAAATCCAGAGTAGCAGAGCACCTGGGTGGCTCAGTCGGTTGGGCATCCGACTTCGGTTCAGGTCGTGATCTCGCAGTTCATGGGTTCGAGCCCCCTGTCGGGCTCTGTGCTGACAGCTCAGAGCCTGGAGCCTGCTTTGGATTCTGTGTCTCCCTCTCTCCCTACCCCTCCCCTGTTTGCGTGCACACACACTCTCTCTCTTTCAAAAATAAACATTACAAACATCATTTAAAAAATCCTGAGTAGCAAAATGAGAACCAACAGATAAAAATCAGGGAACTGAGACAGAAAACTGATATGATAGAAGAACTGAGCCCTCAAACTTCATACGTAGGGGGTTTCTAAAAATGAATTAAAAAAACAGATCTTTTAAAGACATATTTCTGATTGTCTCCTTTTTAAAAAACCTTTACTATTAAAAACCTTTACGATTATCTAATCATAACTTTGGAAATATTCTTAATTTCCCGTTTTTATTTTATTTTATCAATGTTATAGAAAATTTTGCCCATGGACTAAAATCTCTTATGAAGAATTCAGTCTAAAATTATTTGATGCTTTAAAAGCTTAAAAACTATGCAAGGCAGGGTAATGAGTAGTAAAGGGCACAGGATCATGGCTCACACTGTCTGAGATCCAGTTGTTTTGGGGCCATTATTTTTCTAAGCCTCAAATTCCACATATATAAATATGATAGTATAATAGTAGTATCTACTTCTTTGGGATAATGGAAGAATTAATAGAACAATTAGTGTAAATCACTTAGAACAATGTGGCACTTTGTAACAATTGATATAGTCATTATGACAGACTAATGAATTTTTCATCTACTATTAGTGGTAAAGGCATTGTGTGCAACTCAAGAGGCTGAAAACAACTATTTACATTGTTCACATAGGTAATTATTTATGCACAGCCTAAGGAGGTAAAAGATTAGAACTTCAAATTCAGAAAGTATGTGAAACCCTTCAAAAATGTTTAAACATTCACCTCATGCGCTCATTAGGATGGCTACTATCAGAAAAGAAAAGAAAAGAAAAGAAAAGAAAAGAAAAGAAAAGAAAAGAAAAGAAAAGAAAAGAAAAGAAAAAAAAGAAAAAAGAAAAGAAAAAAGAAAAGAGAAAAGAGAAAAGAAAAAAGAAAAGAGAAAAGAAAAGAGAAAAGAAAAGAAAAAAAAAGAAAAGAAAGAAAAGAAAAAAGAAAAGAAAAGAAAAGAAAGAAAAGAAAAAAGAAAAGAAAGAAAAGAAAAGAAAAGAAAAGAAAAGAAAAGGAAGAAAAGAAAAGAAAAGAAAAAAGGAAAGAAAAGAAAAGAGTTCCAGGATGGATGCAGAGAAATTGAAACCACGTGCACTGTCGGTGGGAAAGTAAAATGGTGCAGCCATTATGGGAAACCAGTCAGTATGAAGGTTTGTCACAAAAATAAAAGTAGAATTACCAGATGATCCAGAAATCCCACTTCTGGGTATCTATCTAAGAAACTGGAAACAAGATCTGAACGAGATATTTCTACACCCGGGTTCACTGCAGCATTATTCACCACACCCAAGAGGCAGAAACAACCTATTGTCTTTTGATGGGGGAATGGAAAAAGCAAGAGTGGTATAGACATATAATGGAATATTAGACAGCCTTTAAAAAGAAGCAAATACTGTCATATATTACAGCATGGATAACCCGAGGACATTCTGCTAACTGAAATAAGCCAATCACAGAAAGACAAATACTGCATGATTAGAATATAGGAGGTAAAAGTAGCCAAACTCACAGAAAGCACAAAAGTGGTTTCCAGGGGCTGGAAAGAGACGGGAATGGCGAGGGGAATAGGCAGTTGTTTAATTGGTGTAGAGTTTCAGTTTTACAGCATAAAAACATTTAAAGATTTGTTGCACAATCATGTGCAGTTAACTAATACACTGCACACCTAAAAATGACTAAGATGGCAATTTTTATATTCTGTGATTTTTATGTTACATGCATTTTTTATGTGTATGTTGTGTTGTGTGATTTTTACCACAATAAAAATAAAATAAATATTAAGAAATAAATAAATGCTTAAACATCATTCAGATGTAAACACTTTTAAAATTGTGTAAGTGAGTTGCAAGGACTAGGCCATTATTGAATCCCATTATCCACAACTTCAAGAGAAAGTGGATTAATGCCGTGGGTACTCTTTACCACATCTAAGATATTATCTGAGTTTATCAAGTAATAGATCAGAAAAAGGAAACACTGCTCTGGGTTTGTTAACAGTAAAGGAGAAAAGTTCTTTCTGACCCATGCCATGAAACCCTACCCCGCCAATCCTTACATCCCACCTCATAGCTTCAAAGACTTGAATTTTAACAAGTTACTGATGTCTCCCTTCCTCAGGACCCAGCAAATCATACTGCGACATATACTCTTACAACTAATTACCAAAATGACCCACATTCACATCAATAGGAACCTGAGACCATAGACCTTTCCTTGCTCATTCTTTGTTTACCTTCCTACCTTTAGGGTGAACATTGTAATCTACTGGGGTTAGCAGTAACTAACTTTGAGTTTACGGGAGGAAGGGTCTTATCACATAATTACTTTAACATAGGCATTAAAGCGTGCATTCTGAAAAAATAAAGCACAAGGTATCATTCCTACTATAGCTACTGAGGCAATTCTAACAAGGTAATTTATCAGTTGGTTCTCTGAATAAAACAGCCTGATTTGTCAGGGCTTGGTTCTGGGTCAAGGGAGAACAAGAATGGGAGAATGAAAGCTATTAGCATAGAAAGCGAAGCACTGATAGCTTTGCTGGGCAGTTTATCTAGTAATCAAAAAACAGCCTCCGGCCCTTCATCAAAAACAGTCACCAGATAATTCTGGGGTGGTGGTGGGTCCTTCCAGAAGAAAGTCCACTGGTCTGTAGGCAAAAGATCTGCCACACCCCTCTTCCTAAGAAGTCCATCACAAATATAAAATTCGACCACACTAAAAGACAAGAGAGCAAATGGCATTTTTACAGAATTAATTGGAACTGATCCTTGGAGTGCCTCAGTCTTGAGCGTGTAAACTACACAAAGTCCTCCTCAGTCATTACCTGCCCAGAGGAGTGTTGGTGTGGAGTGCCGGGAGGCGTTTTAGATTTGACAAGTGGTAGGCTGGGGCAGGCCAAGAAAAGAAAATTACTCACCAACAGAGTGCCTAGAAGAAATGGCAATGTGCATGCTCCCTTTCCACAGGAGAGGGACTGACTCAGGAACAGGGTTGGGCGTCCCAGGTGGGTTGCCATGTGAGATGTTGCATGCTGGAACCAGAGACAGCACCAGGTCTCATGCCACAACCAGTACCCTTCCCACCATGCTGCTACCTCTGAGGACCCCAGCTCAGGTGAACCATGGGAAACTGACTGTATTATCTGAGGGCAGACAGTTTCAGTCAAGAAAAAAATAAGTGTACGAAAATAAATACAGGAGAGCATGGCCTCTTACGTATGCATGTACATGTAGAGATGATCCAGAATTACCTCCTTATTTTTTATGATTCTATCATGTAGGCCACGTCAAGGAGAATCAAGGGAGAATATATTAATATTACAGATACATACAGATTAATATTACAGATACATACTTTAAAGTATGAAGACAGCTAAGTTTTTTTGTTTGTTTTCAAGTAGGCATTCAAGTCCAGCGCAGAGCCCGGTGCAGGACCTGAACTCACAACCCTGAGATCAAGACCTGAAGTGAGATGATGGGTCAGACGCTAAACTGACTAAGCCACCCAGACGCCCCAGAAGATACAGCTAAGTTTAAAAAATTACTAAAACGCTTATCCTTCTATTAATTACAATTACTGCACTTTTAAAAATTAGTGATACTATTATCACAAATGTCCTTTTCAATCTGTTATAGTTAATTTAAAAAGATTAATGTTTATTTATTTTTTTAATATGGAATTTATCGTCAAATTAGTTTCCATCAAATATCCTTTTTTAAATAAGTAAAAGTAAACATAATGTCACTTACCCGAGGAACATAAAACACATACTATATCACTTCCCAACCACTGCGAAACAGCATAGACAGTAGAAAAGAGTGTCACTCATTTTGCAAATATATTGCTACAAAAGTGAATTTTGTTTGGCTAATGTGACTAAAATATCTCACTAATTTGACAGTAAACTATAGTTGGACATTTTACCATGTCATAAAAAGTTTCACTAAAAATTCGTTTTCCTCCTGCCATTGGCATATACCCCTTACACCGGACAGGTTCTTATCCAGTGTCACTCAGCTGGTAAACTTCCCCTGTGAATCAATAGCTAAAATGATACGTCAATGTTAAATGACTTTCAAACTACAGCAACATAATGAAGTGCTTAAAAAACATGTAAATGACACCAGAGACGGTCATGTCACAAATTTGAGTTCCTAATATCTGAAGGACAAAAATATAGTAAGGATAGTTCAATGTTCTTCTATTTTCTTTTCTTTGATCAAAGATCAACCATGCAATTTAATCTCTGAAAATAATCAGTCTTATACAACTCAAGATCCAACTTTTTGTCAACTGCTCTGTTTCAATTTACATTGATTCCACTTTCCAATTCGCTAGCTAACACGCACGAATATGACACAGTGAACAGTGACAAGAGACTAGAAAAATGTGATCCTTGAAGAAATAAAAACATTCGGAAAACCGAGATAGTACACTTAAAAGATCATCATGATGCAGAACTTGCTTTCAGTTTAAAATAATAGGTATGGAAAGTTGCCTAAAGAAGTCCTCTGGGTTGAAAATCCTAGTAGTCGATGTTGCCTACAAGAAGATAAATTGGGGTGTTTTGGTCTGGCAGTTACCCAGCAGTCAAATCGAGCCCTAGGCATATTTTTGTATGGCCCCAAGCTCAGAGTGGTTTTTATATTCTTAAACAGCTTAAAAAATAAAACAAAGCCAAGCAGAGTATGTGACAGAGAAGGCATGTGACCCACAGGTCCTAAAATATTTACTCTCTGGCTCTACAACAACTTGAGAAGTGATGACAATTTAGGTGCGTTCCTAAAAGTCAGAACAAACCACAGAAAAGAAATCACTACTCTTTTATCCCTAGAAGTGGGTTCATTAAGTCAAAAGTAAGAGAGATGAATCTGTAAATTATGCTTTTTCCTAAAAGATCCATTCACATAATATATATTCTCTACCAACACAGGAAGTCTGCAATATAAATTTTACTATTAAAATAAACACTGAAAGTTACAATTAAAATAGCCAGAGTATAATGATATCTCTCATTTATAACTTGGCAACATAAATGCATTTCTAAGAATCAGACAAAATTGGAATCAAATGCAAGAAAAAGTGGAAAAGTCACTTAAACTTTAACAAAAGCAAACTCTGAGCTAAAGCAAATGAATTGTACACAATATTTCTTCTGTAATATTAGTATCAATATTTAATTTAATACTACATCCAAACTGATAACCCCTGAGATTCTTCAAGCCAATTTAAACATTTCCATATTATTTTCAGTTTTAATCTTAGAACATATTAGAGTTTTAAAGAGGTCATTTATAAACTGGGGTAATTATTTTTCTTAAATACTATTTAAGTTAAATAGATAGTATTTTATATTTTCTTTTGCAAGGTTCAGATGATGCTCAGACACTCAATTTGTAAGTCTCTTCTTCCTCCAGTGTTGCAAATATTCTCTTCTAAGACTAAAATAGCACAAATGGCAAAGAAAACGTGACACCCAGGAAAGATCCTCTAGGACTACGCCGCCTGCTTCGGGAAAGAGTCAGCAGTTCAGTATGGAAGAGAAGTAGGCACGTCAGATCCACAGGCTATGCCCGCAGAGTTAGCAGATGGCTAGCAGGCAAACGCCTTATCTTTAATGCCCCATGTTTAAGGGGATATTTAGGCTCTTACCATGTCACCTTTAGAACCAGACCAAAAAAACAAAACAAAACAAAACAAAAAAACCTCCACCTGAAGGCCCTGGGCTTTAGAAGACTTCACAGTGCAGGGGGCCCTTCAACAGGCTAAGAGGAGAAGACCAGCTGGAGCCGACCCCCTTGTAGCCCATGATCCCCAGTAGCTGGGGCTCTCACATTCCGTGGCTAAATTGCCACAATCCCCTTCCAGGACCTGCATGGGCTACTCCCGTGGGTCCATCCTCTGGAAGGTGACCTGAATTGGACTGGTGGTGTGCACATTATGACACCCATGCAGTCTAGGGGTAACTGTTTGGAAGGGGTCAATGTGCCTTGGACATGTGAGCAAGGGTGTCCACGCTAGGCACAGGACATAATAGGAGGTAGAGGGGAAGAGAGAAATGGCGTGGGTGTAGGCTAAGGACGGACCCTCTTTCTACTACCTCTTTCTGACACAAAATTCCTATGAGTCTAAGAATTCAAAATGCAAAGCTGGCCTCCCAGGCCATTATGAAGGTATGTTTGTCCAATAGAAGAAGAGAACATACGTCACTTAGCAGTTTGTTATCTCGATTTCTAAGCTTCTAAACATTTACACATACGTTATGTGGCTGACCGCCGTAGTTCTCTCTCGGGTCCCACAAATGTCCAGAGGGAACTCAGTTCTTATCACGGTCACTCCTACATCTCATGCTGCAAGGACGTCCTGCTTCTTCATTCCTGAATCCCACATGTAAAGCTTAACTGGGAATCTGATATTTCACACAAGTCCCAGGACTCAGGCTCCTATTCTGATTTTCCCAGTTTCCCATCCATTGACACAGGGGGGGAAAAAAAGGTAATTTATTGCCATAAAACTATACAAAACTCATCGAATTTCCAGTCAGCCCACTCAAATCCTCCTGGTGAAAAAGGGCACCATTGTCAAGAATGGCTTCAGGGAGAGAGGGTTTATTATCACAGCATAAGGTAGATAGCTATGATCTGAGGAAGCCTACACATCCCAGTTCAGCATCAAGGATACACTTGTGCTGGAATATCTGAACCACCCAGTATTTGAGTACCCCAGTACACTGCCAGTATCAATCAAAATTCATAATTTATTGAGCACTTACTATGGGCCAGGTAATTGACAGACATTCTCTCCTTTAACCCTTCCTACCTGGGAAACAGAGGCACAGTGATGTTAAGGTCTCTCAGCTCTAAATGGCTGACACCTAGGCCTGGTTTTATATGAACCCAAGACCTATGCTATAATGAATATCTAAAAAAAAAAAAAAAAAAAAAACAAAAAACAAAACCTGATTTTTTAAGTATACAATTTCCTCTTCATGAAGGTGTGGGGAAAACAAAAGGTCTTATCTCTAGCCCAGAAATGAGCAGCTGAAAGGGCCTTATTGGCCATATAACTACAAATACACACACACACACACACATATATATTATTTCCCATATCCTTGTAGAGAAACAAAGAAAAAGTTAGAACTTTGTATGTTAAATGATGAACTATGTATTGATACTGATATTTTGGGGGCATAGGAAGATATTTTTCTTCTCTTGCTTCCCTCACTAGACTCCAAGGGACACTCTTAACAGGAAGGTACACGCACCAAAAAAATCTCCCACTCATTTATGAATCGGGACTAACACTGGAATTGGAAAGAAATCAGAATAATGATATCACACACACCATTAAAAAGCCCAGAAAATGGCAATGAGATCACAACTACCATTTTAACCCTGTCAGGTGATAGGACTGTCAAAATCTTCTAAAAAGGTTTTTTGGTCAGCAGAAAACAAAAACAAAAACAAAAACAAAAACACCTTGACTTTTCCGTAAGTGCTTACCTAGTTCAATGGTTTTTCAATGATAACTTGGAAGTAGTCAATAAATAAAACATGCCTTTCTGGTTGGCTTTCCCTGAAATCCATGATTAATTGCCCTTCACAATTGGAATACCAATTCATCTTTGAAGAGAACAATTCTCATTACTTTTTTTTTCATTAAAAATTTTTTTAATGTTTATTTATTTTTGAGAGACATTGAAAGAGTCAGAGTGTGAGTGGGGGAGGGGCAGAGAGAGAGAGAGAGAGAGAGAGAGAGAGAGGGAGACACAGAATCTAAAGAAGGCTCCAGGCTCTGAGTTGTCAGCACTGAGCCCAACAAGGGGCTCGAACTCATGAGCAGTGAGATCATGACCTGAGCTGAAGTCGGACACTTAACCGAGTGAGCCACCCAGGCGCCCCTCATTACTTTTCTTAAGGTGTGCTCCGGATATATGTGCTTTTGGCTTTAAATTTAAGAAGTAGTTTCCCCAACCTTCATAATTGATATGTATCAATACTGTATAGCCAATCTTAAAAATGCATTATTACAACAAGAAATAAAGACTCTAAAGAGGTAATATTCCCCACAAATATGCTTTTGGGTGCACCTGTCACGTAGTCAAGTAACAAGAGCACCAGCAGGCGCTAGTGAGGAGGAAGCCACACTTACATAATGCCTTGATCTTAAGGGTTGTGAACAGTAGAAAGACTTGCTCTTAAAGGGAGTTGCATAATCTCTTATTCCCTGAAGAGCTGTAGGGGAGGGAAGGGACAGACTCCTTTCTGCAAGGAGAGCTTGGCTGCAATGCTGCCTCAAGGCATGAGAATAGATTCCCGGCCCCTTCAGCATCAGAACAAGAATCTGTGATGAGAACAACAGATTTGGGCCCCTTTCAATGTCTTTGGAGTTCAGCTGCTATCACTATTTGGCCACAGAAAGGAGGGGCTGTTCCAGTCTTCCTTACAATTACCACCCTAATTATTACATTATACTTTCACAATTTAATCCCTTTATTTGCCTCACTGCCTTTTTGGGGCTAAGTTAGCCCCACGGTGTGATGCCTGCTGATGTAGCTAGCAGGGTAGCCTAAGTGCCGCCCAGCTGCCAGCTACAAACACAGCCAGGTGGGCAAGTCCAGAGTGCTAATCTGGACAGTGACATCTCTGTCTCCTGCTCAAAATCCTTGAAAGTTGCTCTCTCCAATATGGAGTAAAACTGAGCACTATACATCAATGCCAAGAATCACCCTGTGCTTTGCTCTGTTAAGCTTTTGGTAGCATTTCAGCGTCCTAAGGAATAATCAGGCATAGAATTCCAATTGCGCTATTCCAGTTAATTGCACAGTAAATAACTAATGCAGAGCTACTAACATCTAAGCTATAGGATTTAAAGAAAAAAAAAAAACTGTCAGGAAACCGTTTCATAGTTGTTTTATCTTTTGAAAACATACTAAGAACCAAGGAGTTTAACCACCACCTGCCCCCTCCCCGCCCCCAGCCCATCCTAAAAATTTGTTATTCCCTCAAGGCAGAAGATGGTTGTAGAGGAATTCACCTCAAGGCACAAGTGTTTGAGAACTGAGGTTTAATAAAATGTTGGTAAGAGGAAACCCCAGACAGCATGCTAGTGTCTATCTAGCTCACAGTAGGTTCTCAGTAAATATTTGTTGAGTAAAGGGGGGTGGTTTTCATGGTGAGAGCCTCTTGCTTATAGAAGCATACACAGCATTTGTTAATTTACCCCAAAATATTTGCTTATCTCTGTGTAGTTAATTCCAGAGCTGTATAAACTGGATAAACAAAATCAAGTCACTACCAGTTTGAATTTTTAGATACTCCGTAATGTAAGTATTCTAATACCTTTGGACAGTGGCTACTAAGAACCCAAAGATTTGAAATGCATTTTCATTCTCAAGTTTTACAATGTTATTGAATAAGCTGAAGATATTTTTCAGATGCACAAGAGTGGAAGCAAAACATTGTTTTTACTTACTTTACCTATGATTTCACATTTCATTTTATCCTTAAACATCCCATGAGGTAGGTATCAATGCCTTCAATTTATAGATGAGAAAAAAGAAAAAGATCCAGTGGATAAAGGGTTTTTGTAAGAAAATGCTAATAAGATATGGCAATGATGAGCCCTAAAATATGAAGATACAGCCATGAAAATATTTAGGTTACTCGGGGCACCTGGGTGGCTCAGTTGGTTAAGCTTCCAACTTTAGCTCAGGTCATGATCTCACAGATCATGAGTTTGAGCCCCAACTTGGGTTCTGTGCTGACCGCTCTGCACCTGGAGCCTGCTTCAGATTCTGTGTCTCCCTCTTTCTCTGTCCCTCTTCTACTTGCTCTCTGTCTCTCTCTCTCTCTCTCAAAAATAAATAAACGTTAAAAAAAAATTGAAGTCTGATATAAAACAACAAAAAAAATTAGGTAATTCATATTTACTCCATACTAACCTGACTTGTGTTCTTCAGTTAAAACTATGAAAGGTTATGAAAAAGTAAGGCTTAAATATCCACTCTATTATCTAAGAGTTAATGATGTCTTGAAAAACTGTGATCCTAAGTAAACAGCCACAAATCAAGGAAGCTATGGAATAGACACAGAAGTAAGGGAAATTGTAAAACCCAATGCACTAAGGACCTTTACTGAAATCTTCAGTGCAACTAACGGACAAGACTTGCCTCCCAGCTGCTCTAGGAAAAAAAAAAAAAGGTGGGAGATTACTGTATGTACAAATAAAGGGTTTCCTGATCACCTTTTGTTAAAAATTTAGAAGGATGAGAATTCAACAAACATAATCTCATCTGCACTTTAAAAATCAGTACATCACAAAGCTATTAAACTGATTTCAGTTATGTCCAAGGATGGGCCATTAGCAGACGATGGTCAGTCATTGGTGGTAATCAGCAGCAACATGGTACACATCAAACTCAGCTGAGTATCAGAATCACCTGGAAGATTGCTGGGCTCACCCCCACAGATTCCGATTGGGGTAATCTGGGATGAAGCTTTTAAATAAATTCCCAGGTGACAGTGATACCACTGGTCCACTAGAGATACTCTGAGAAACCATTTATTTATAGAACACAGCACAGGAGAGGGCAGTGATTTCTAAACTTGGCTTTACTTAAACATTAAGTGCGAAGCTTTCGGAAATCCCTCCTTTGCCCTTGCCACACCCAAAGCCAGTTAATTCAGAATTTGGGGGTACGAGCCCTGGCATCAGTATGTTTTCAGTCTCCAGATGATTCCAGTGAGCTGGCAAAGATGAGAACCACTGATATGTGGGAAGACATACATGTATCCAAAAAATGGCCGTCTTTTAAGAAGAAAACATTTTGGGGTGCCTGGGTGGCTCAATCAATTAAGCATCTGGACTCGATTTTGTCCCAGGTCACCATCCTGCGATTTCTGAGATTGAGCCCTGCATTGGGCTCTATGCTGACAGTGTAGAGCCTGTTTAGGATTCTCTCTCCCTCCTCTCTTCCCCCGCCCCCCTCCCTCAAAATAAATAAACATTAAAAAAAAACATTTTGTAAGCCACTGAGAATAGAATCACTGATGAGCTGAGAATCCTCAACAGTTACTCTTTCTTTCCCCTATTTTCTTCATAAGTATATCACAAAGGATCTAAAAAAGTGAAAATTATAACTTCCTGTGAGAATATATATCTATGGCTTTTAACATGAGTGGAGCTCTGTATTTGTGGATTACTAGTTTAAATGAGCACATACAAATTTCAGCCATATTTTCCTACAATTATGTTGTTATTTATAAATCTGAAAGTCTATGGAGGTTCAGATGTGTGTTATATATGTGGGAGGTATATTTCATAATTAGGTATAATTTGGAAGAATTTTCTTTACAAATTCATTAAAAAGGTGAGGAAAGTATATCCAACCATAGGGAAAGAAGGAAGGTAGGAGACAATTAAATTGTGTAGACAAGTGGTTCTCAAAGCATGGATCCTGGACCAGTATAATCAGCATCACCTGGTAATTTGTCAGAAATATAAATTCTTGGGGCGCCTGGGTGGCGCAGTCGGTTAAGCGTCCGACTTCAGCCAGGTCACGATCTCGCGGTCCGTGAGTTCGAGCCCCGCGTCAGGCTCTGGGCTGATGGCTCAGAGCCTGGAGCCTGTTTCCGATTCTGTGTCTCCCTCTCTCTCTGCCCCTCCCCCGTTCATGCTCTGTCTCTCTCTGTCCCAAAAATAAATAAACGTTGAGAAAAAAAAAAGAAATATAAATTCTTGGACTTCTACTCCAGATGTAACAAGTCAGAAACTCTGAGGGTAGGGTGACCTGTATTTTAACAAGATCTCAAGGTGATATTGGTACACACTCAAGTTACCACTGCTCTAAAGTGTCTATTATTTTCATGCCTCTGTAAGAAGAACCAAAGAGGCAAAAACACTATGGATCCAGTGTGTATTTGTTTAGTTGCAACACAGACCTACATTGCTCTGATAATAGCTGTGTTTTTTTAACACATAGCTTAATATCATTCCATCATTAGGGCTTAATAGTGAAAGCAGAATTCTTAGGGGGCATATCTGGGGGAGTTTATTCTATAATCCCTCCACAAGCTATTGTAATCTATTTCTATTTTGTACTCAAGATAGAATTGAGACTGTAAAACTTGATTATCAAGGATAAGAACTAAGAAAAACCAGCCAACCAACCACCAACTATCAACCTGAGGCTGGACGAGGGTGGGGTATTATTCCCAGGTGCAACACTAACCTTGAATCGTCCTCTTGAAGAATGCCTTGCAGGCTTCACATGATGCTACCCCGTAGTGGTACCCAGAAGCAATGTCACCACACACTAAACACAGTCTCTTGGGCATCGAGTTGAGCATGTATTCACACTTGGTCTGGGGATCTTCAACAATGGTGCTGGAGCAGTCATCATACAGTTTCCTGACAGGCCCACTACCTCCTAGGATAGGAGCAGAAGGGTAGAGAGGTGGCGAGTCAAGTCCGTTCTGATGGCCATTCATGGTTGAACTGTAGCTCCCGCTGGCGTCTGAGGAGCCACCTGGGCTGTGGTGGTTGACGCTGTCCGTCAGGGAGGCCGGGCTGGAGGGTTCCGTCTTGATGAAGGACGAACAGCTGGAATCAATGTGTCGATCTTTGTTTGACATTCTGCAGAGAAGCCTGAGATGTAAGGAGATACAAACGGAGAGGGAGAAAGAGAGAGAGAGAGAGAGAGAGAGAGAGAGAGAGAGGGAGAGAGAGAGAGAGAGAGAGAGAAAGGAGAGAGTGTTAAACATAGAAACAAAAACAGGTAGAAACAAAAAGAAGGTGAAAAAAATAGAGAGAAAGTGAAAGGGAAGGATGAAAGGAGGGGAAAAAAAATAGAAGAATTCATATGTTAAAGACATTGCTCTTTGAGAGCGCTGCCTAAGAGCTGGGACTACACATCATTCATTCCCTAGTCAATATCTCTTGTTCTACAAGAAGGTAATCAGCATAAGGGCATGACAGGGTTACATCAAAGTGCCCAGACAGGCCATAAACAAAACCTCTAACGGGTCCAATTCCTTTTATTTTACCTTTCTCCTGGAAAACCACTGTCAATACTCTAGATTCTAAATTTGCCGCGGAAGAGGAGTGATTTAAAAGTCTATATCATTTCCAAAATTGGATTTATCCTCACTCTACTTTTCCCTCCCATGTTCCCATGCTGCAATCATTTTATTATGAGCAGAATCAAACTTTTATTTTCAAGACCGAACAGATGATTCCTCAGCTCTGTAATTACAGTTTGTCAACATGCTTCCATAAGCATAACTGTGTCTCTTATTGATCTGACTAAGACACATAGGGAATATATCCTCAATCACTTCGCTTCTTTATTTAAATCGCTCTATTTCATAGCCATTTAGCAATACAGAAAGACATCAAGTATAAAATTCTAGCCAAGATGTACGGATAATTTCCTAGAGCCCACAAAACTTAGTGAAACGATCACCAACACGGATTAATAAACATGTGCGTGTGTCTGTGTGATTTGCCATTGCTTAAGAGGTGAGTGAAGAAAAGCCATTTGAGCCTTCAGTACACCTGGGAGTCCATAAATCTGATACTTTGTATTATATTCAGCAAACTAGGAATGTATCAAATTTTGTCCTGAAAATTGAGATTTGGGATGCTCTCTTCCCCCCCTTCTTTTGGCCTTTTAACATCATACCTCCTAAAAGGAAATATGATGAGGCATCCAATCTGACAAATTATCTCTCTTATCTAGAAGAAACATATTTCCCCTCTTTCTTTGTTGGACCCATAAATGATTAAATTTCTGAAGAGGTAATTAGATGAGAAGATATAATTGGTCCTATTTTCTTTCCGATTAGCCATAGTGCAAAACCCCTTTTAGCAAAGTCTCTAAGAACATTTTGAGAGCCTGCCATAGAAAGAAGAGGTGACAGTTGAGAAGGGGACTTAGCTAATTGCTTCCCAGTGGAAAGTTGATTTATAGGAATCCCACAGGGTAATGGTCATTCACTAGAATTTGGAGGAGTAGTCACAATATAACCAACGGGATGCAATTATCTCCTCTACTATAAATCTAATGATATTTCATCACTGCCCAAATTTCATGTCCTCCTCCGCCCCCCCTTCCCCCACTGTTCTGTTAATTCACACTTAAAAAAATATATATATATATATATATATATATATATATATATATGTGTGTGTGTGTGTGTGTGTGTGTACAATCTCCTATCGGGGAATGCTCACTTCACTGCTCCAAGAAGGCAGTCTCCAAAGCAGAGCATTAAGGGCAAATATTTGCCTCTTAAACAAGTACGTTGCACACTGGAAATTTTGTTCTGCCTTCTAAAGTAAAACGGTATCAGGAGGTGAAGAAAGCAAACGGGAAGAAGAAATCCACAAAAATATCTTCGCACTTTTGCCCACCCACCCGTGTTGCCCTTTCCTCAAGAGCTACTGAAAGAAAAAAATATCCCCCTCACCAGCCTGAACTACGGCGTCCTCTTCCTTCTGCATCTGCTGCCTTGTACCCGTCACTGTTAATGAGCGCTGTAATTAATAGATCGCTCTCCTTGTCTCCCTGCTTGCACTCTGGGCTAAGCACTTTTCCTCGAGTCAACGTTTGAAAGAAAGCGGGTCGGCACTGACTTACAGCAGCCCTGCGAATTCCTTTTAATTTAGAGCACTTACCCCAGCACTTCACTTATTACCTTATAATTACTGGACGGCTCGCACATACATTATGATCTTGGACTAGAGTTAGAAGTTATTAGGGTACTAAAACATGGTTGCTCCCCTTTCCTCTCTCTGGCACTGAATTTCTCACAGCTATGACAATTAACTCTTTCACCATCTGCCCTTAAGGCACCATTCTTTTCCTCCCCGCCCCCCCCCCCATTTTTTTTTTTTTTGCAGAGGAGAGCAGCTTGATCACAAAATATCCCTAGTCTTCTCCAGGCCCTCTTTTCTGTGTCTCTTTTTTCTTGTACCATCTATGGTCAATTTCACCCCAATTTTCTTTCCCTCTGGCTCTTTCTCATGGACTTCTAAAATCCGCAGAACTCTTGATTAAGAAACAAGGCCAGGGGCTCCTGCGTGGCTCAGTCGGTTAAGGGTCTGACTTCAGCTCAGGTCATGACGGCACACTTTGTGAGTTTGAGTCCTACACTGGGCTCGCTGATGTCAGTGCACAGCCCATTCAGATCCTCTGTCTTCCTCTCTCTCTGCCCCTCCCCCACTTGTACTCACTCTCTCTCTTTCTCAAAAATAAATAAATTAAGAAGAAAAGACAGAAAGACAGAAAGAAAAAGACAGACAGAAAGAACAAAAGAAAGACAGAAAGACAGAAAGACAGAAAGACAGAAAGACAGAAAGAAAGAAAGAAAGAAAGAAAGAAAGAAAGAAAGAAAGAAAGACAGAAAGAAAGAAAGGCCAAGAATTGCTTTCCCATTTATGGAACAGTTATTTTCTAAGTCACCAAATGTTTATGTGTCAAATGCATGTTGTTAAAGCCCTGAAAAACAGGGAGTCTCCAGCCAGCTGTCTGGTCCAAAATCTCAACCCATAACTTTGCAATTACCTGCATGGAAGCAAGGAGATTAGGAAGTTAAGTTGTCAGGGAAGTCTCTGGGCAGGGGCAATATCTCTTCCCACACAAGGTCTGGCTACTGCAGCAGTGAATGAAACTGATCAAACTGGATTGGTGCCTTAGGTTGTACCTGTTTCTTTTCAGACAATGAGCTCCTGCCTTAATTAGTATCTTTTGCCCAGTGGAAGTTATAATAGTCAGAGTTGCCATTTATCAAGTGCTTATTATGTGGCAGGCACTGGCCTGAGCACCTTACTAATATCACCTCCTTTAAGCCTCAGGACAACCTTAAGAGGGAGCTATCCCTCTTCAGGAAACAGAGCCTCAGACATCACACAATCTCCTGAAAGTCATACAGCTAGGAAATGGGAATTCCAGGATTGGAACTCAGGTCTGAAGCCAAAGTCCAGTGCAGAAATGTCTTGAAGTTGGGGAGCCTGGGTGGCTCAGTCAGAGCACCCAGACTCCTGATTTTGGCTTAGGACATGATCCCAGCATCGTGGGATCCCTGCATCAGGCTCTGTGCTCAGCATGGAGCCTGCTTGCGATTCTCTCTCTCCCTCTCTCTCTCTAAAAAAGAAAAAAGAAAAATAATTGAAGACAAAGAAGTGTCTTGAAGCCAACAGACTTCTTGAAGGTGTTCACAGATTTTTTTTTTTTTAAGCCAAGCAAGCAGGGGTAGGAAGTGGTGCACATGGAGACCTACTATACCCGCAGCTCACCTATGAGCAGAGACAGCCGAGATGGCCACCCCACCGGCTAGAGGTCTGCTGTAATCGAGTCACCCTCTCCAGTGTTGGGAGTGACACCTCAGCAGAACTTCCGAAAGAACACAGTTGTCTCCTAATTACTACTTAGCTCATTACATCGAACACTTCCTAGACACCATTACATTATACCCTAAAACTACAGTGGGTCTTAATTCTCTTCCTCTCTGTCTCTGAAATTCTACAGCTCTATTATTCAAGCCTGAAATATTCACAACTATCTATAAATTCAATTGTCAGCTGGTGGGTTTTATTCTAGACTTCACTTCAATCTAAAATTAGAGGCACTAAAATTCACATTAACTCTAAGAGGAATGTAGTGAATAAGACTTTATTTCAAAAGAACACCTTTTTGTCAGAAAGAGCCATTTTCAAGATGATGGCTTTATCTGTAGCCAAAGAGAATAAGCCCAATTCCACATTGTGCTGTTAATGCAGGAATTTTAGGTCACATTGGATTAATAAAAATCTAAATTTAGTTAAGAATTATGAATAGAAATAACATGGGTAGAAAATTGTGGGAAATGTTTATTTTAAAGCCTCAGTACAGTTGCTTTTCCTTTATAATTTTAAGAGGAATGATGAGAAGCACAAGGGAGACAAGAGACTTCCCAGAAGACTTCTGAGGGAACGCCCTGAGAATAAACCGGAAGAAGAAATAGCTATGTCAAGACTAACATTGTCTTTTTTGTGTAAGAAACTGAATTTGAGGGATTTAACAGCCTTCCTGAGGTCTGGGTAAGTCCAGTCCTTTATTACACATGTTGAATATGGTTTGAAATATAGTCTCAATAATTCTTTCTTTTTAAGTTTATTTATGTATTTATTTTGAGAGAGAGAGACAGAGAGCAAGCAGGGGAGGGGCAGAGAGAAGGGGAGAGAGAATCCCAAGCAGGCTCTGCCTTGTTAGTGCAGAGTCCGACATGGGGCTCGATCCCACAAACCCTGAGATCATGACCTGAGCTGAAATCAAGAGTCGGATGCTTAACAGACTGAGCCACCCAGGCGCCCCTAGTGTCAATAATTCTGATGATCACGCTTCCAAAAGGACCTTGGTGCCTCGCCTTGCCCAAGAGTCGGTAAGGGTAAAATTTACCTTTGGTGCTAGATATTAATGATCAGGCAAATGCAACTTCTTATTCGCTGGACTATTTCAAAGTGTAATTTTTGAAAGTTAATTAACTGTGTTAGATGTGTGCATGTATAGAGAGAAAGAAAGAATAAGAATCAATTAAAGTGGTTGCTGTAGGGGGAAACAAGAAGATAATCTGTAAGTTAATATTCAATTTATATTGTAATTATCGGGCTTAATTGTTTCCAGAGATCCTACCTAGATACAGGTAAATGTGTGACCTTGAATGAATTGCCATGAGTTAGAATTTCCACATGCTTACATAGATGCCCAACCATGGTGGTCTACATTCCACAGAAGCTTAGCCAATACTTTTGTTTAAATGCTGGTATATCAATAACGTCCTATAGTCATATAGAACATACACATTTCATCAACAGATAAGTTCGTAAACAGCTATATTTCATCCTTTACATATTATACAAACTCAAAATTATTTGCTGCTTTATTTCCCTACTTAAAAAAAATGGTGCATGAAATTCTCATAAAGAACATATTATGTGCAGGTCTTGTCTGGATTTCCTGGCTGTTATACTAAGACAAGTGTTTTTTTGAAACGTTTATTATATCCATACCAAGGACAGACACCTTAATAAGCTGAAAAAATGCCGGCTAAAGACATCACTATTTTATTTTCTTCCTTGTCATCCTTAAGAGCCCCAGAGGGTACCCATCTGCATTATAAACTCCACTTTATCAATTTATATCCAAACATTTTAGGAAAGCACACTGAAGCCAACAAGCTCACAAGTTCACAAATGCACAGAGAAATACGAAGACGGTGCCCTTAGCTTTCTTACTGAATGACAGAATTTCAGGGTTTGAAAGGAAGGTTTTCACATCCTGACACCTAAACACTACCTATTCAAAATAGGCATGAATCTATGAGGACTGGTCAGTTTTGTACCTTCTGAAAACATCAGATTAAATATTTAAGTGTTTTTATTTAAATTTAAAGAACAAAATATTAAAAAATATATATCAGCCTATAGGCTTTTTTTGTTTTGTTTTAATGTACATAGAAGGAAACTTCCAAGACTTATGCCAAGCTTCCAAGTCGTAAGTCCTAGGCTTCAGAATCCATGACCCCAGCAGCTCCCTTAGCAGCCTGAGTTACAGCTTCAAGCATGCTACTTTACAATGAGCTTCTTTTTTTTTTCTTTTCCTGCTTCAACTAATTGCACTCTCGTAAAGTGGCAAAATGTGAATCACTTAGTAACAAAATGGGCACCAGCTGCTATTGTCAGAGAATGGTGATGCTGAAGAAAGGGAAAGCAACCGAATGAAGTGTCATGTCAGAAATCAACGGTGCAACGTGTGATTTGAGAAAACATGACTACTTTACAGAGACAGGGTGTCATTATGGCATCACAGTAATACGATGCTTTGACAACTACTGGGTCTAACATATCATCATTGCATTAAGGTACACTGGCTTAGTTGGGAAAGGAAAAGAAAGGATTTTTTCTTTTAATAAGAAATATCTTAAGGCCTGCCTGGTTAACCTAACGAAAAGAGATCATTAATTGTAAAGGAAGAATTGTAAATCCTGACCCACAATGCTCAGAAAGATTAAAACACACATGCACATATATGCACACACACTTCTGTATAATTTTAGACCTTCTTTAATAAACCTTGAGGCCCATCTCATGGAACAGATTTCTGCGTAACAGGGTCACATCATCTAGTAATGGTGATTCTTTGAATAAATAACTTGTGCATTTAGTCTAAAAGAACTTACTCCATCAAGAACAAGAGTAAGCAAACAGCTCTCTGTGGAGCTCCTATCAGCTTGAATTGCTGATAGGAGATGTGGCTAAGCAGTGTGGGGACATGAAGCCAGCTCCCTAAAATATGATCAGGGCCCCCTTTAAAGCCAAAAGCTCCCCTAATTCTGTAAGAGGCTGTATACTACACCAAAAAAAAAAAACTGTCAGAATTTCAGACAATAAATGAGAGACTTTTAATTCATTTCTACACACTCATTGAAAAGAAAACATACTGTTAAATAAAATCTTGGAAAGAAGAAAAGAACCCTGTGAAAACAACTGCATCCCTAATGACAAAACCAAGACCTAGAAGGATCTCGCAGAAATGCCACCTGCTTTTGGGGTGCTAGAGCTCAATGATCCCCTCTTTTTCAATTTTGATCTGACACCACGTTGGTTTGACCATCCTGGTTTAGGCCTTGAAATCCCATGTCCTGGAAACCCCTCAGTCCCTGGTTAACCAGGATGGTTGGCTATGCAATGTGACAGGACTACAGAACCTCGTATCTCCACCTGCATTATACCGAAAACAAAGGAAGGGAAATGGAGAATATTCATTTTCAGCAATGAAGGCCGAGAAAGTCGGTTAGAGAAACGCACCAATAAGCGTAAGCGCGTGCAGCCTGACAAGACTGGGATGCTGTAAGCACGTGTATTAGAAAGTAACCATACACCGCATCCCATGTCAGTGGGCCCCATGCAAGGTGAAGGCCGCTGCTGATCACCTTGTTAAATTATCTGGACTATTTTAGATGTAGGAAATTGCAGTAGCTTCAATTTGTATTGCCAGGTGATTTCTGGTGCTTCCTGGTTGATAAACTTTATTAATGGGAAAAGAAATGGTCCTGTGATATCACAATGTGTTGCACATTATGATTGTTGACAGTTTCTGTATTTAAGGATTCGATCTGATGCAGAGGCGCTTAGTAGTGTAATTTATCCTTAGCTTGTTTTCTTGGACCTATTTCAATCTAGGGGTGAACATCCCTTGTTTATAGCTCTGAATACAGTAAGTGAGCTATAGGCAAATCAATAAAACTGTTAAATGCATAATAATGTTGGGTAATTGCATACATGATGTTTTGCATAATTAACTGTCTGAGCTTTTCTTTAATATAATGGGCACTCACGTAATATAGAGTAGCTATAAGTCTATAAAATATACACAGTTTATATGAACCATGATTCTGCTTAAAACTCTGGCTAATCATCTACATCGGCTTTGAAGGGAGAGCTCTCCTCCACTGCCAAGTCCAAATCAATTCTTATGACATTACTTTATAACTAACATGATATTTAACTGATGATGGCTATTAGCTATTATACAGATTGCATTCAAGAAGTGTAACAGTAGGGGGAAAATACCATTTAGTTTAAACAAACTTCTGCCGTGTAATCAATATTATTGAGGCAAATTAAGTGTTTTAACAAGTGTGTATATTTACCCTAATGCAGCTTAATTAACTATATCCTCACGACTGCCCAACTCCATGACATCTATGGATGTTAAAAGAGAATCTCAAGAAATGCCTAGTCAGAAATTCAAATGCACAACAAGCACAACAGAAGCACAATCAAGGACAATTGTGACCCCTACAAATATTTCTTACCTTATGCAAGTGACACTCCTAGGACCAAAAGCCCTAAGGACCAGAAGGGCTTTAGAATAGTATCCCCTTCTGTCAACCCACTTGGGTAGCAAATGGGTCACTAATCCCAGGGTAGAGGGAAAGAGCTCTGGGCAGGAGGTGGGAGACCACTGGTAGAAAGGAAGGTTAGTACGGGGTGAAAACTACCTGAGATAAATCATCAAAATGAAGCTTACGATATATGCTGAATGTAACATTTATTCGGTCTTGGAGATTTACTACGCCATGAGGAGACCTCCTTCGCAGGAAGCTTTCCAGAGAAAAGAAATAGTCTCCTACTTTTACAAATCTCTGGTCTTTCAAACAGAAATATGGATCAATAAAGTTTGCTTGTGTTCAGACAATTCCGTTTTCAAGCAGTCAAGGAGCACACTGAAGAGGAAAAGCAGACACAACAGGAGGGGACTGACAGCTAAATGGAGGCCTTCTCACGGCATCTCACTAGAGGAGAAATAAACAGACATTCAACTCATAGAAAGTCCATGCACTGATCTTCACAAATTACAATCGAATATAGACGCTTTACACACACAGACTCCAGTGATGGAGTTCACAAATCAAATCCAGGTCAATGAGAGCTCAGGCTGACTGAATTTTCCTTTCCTGTTCTCTTTGCTACACTGAAATAGCAAAATAGGAATGTTACCAGGCGTTGCGGCAAAAAATATTGAGACCGTGGTCTTGATGTCACCCTTTACTCATTAAGAAAATGTTTTGCAAGAGCAATTACGGTGACCAACAAACCTGCTGCCTCCACACAGATAGGCCAGTTCACTTGCAGTGGAACTCGAAAACATACCCGAAAACTGGGTGAGTCGCAGTGGTGAGAAAATTTGAATGCTGAAAAGGAATCATAGTCGAAATAAAGGTTGCTGTGAGCGCCTATGAACATCTCTACGCTAGTGGGAGATTCATAGCACAACCAGAGATAATAAACCACATCATTCCCTCTTGGACAAGTGGTTAAACTATATTTATACTTTTAACTTAATAGCTTAGTCTGCAGCAGTTAACATCTGGATGCAAATGCAGCTGGTCCTGGGTGATCTATGACAGCAGCAGAGGTTATGATTATATTCAGTTGGTATCAGGTGTTGTTCAGCTGAAGCAGGAGAGTGGGGGGAGGCAAGGAGGAGGAGAAATCGCTAATTATTAATCCTAAATCTTCCTCTGCCCTCCTTTTTTAAGCATTTCAATGAGCTAGCTGCTTGAAGAGAAAGTGAAGCTGAAACACAGGACACCATTCGCAGGTAAAGGAAAATAACATACATACACACATATATTTAATTCAAGCCATGGAAACGACAAAGATTTTGCTCTGTGGCAGAATGGGTTTTGTAAAAAGGGATTATGCGGCAGTGAGAGGCATCCAGTGAAGCCAAGGAAAGCCATCCACAGGCCCCAAGCCCAGATAGGAAGGACTTGCTTGGTGTTTGTCATTCAAAGATCCAAAAACAAACATGCAGAGAAACATTCCTAAATCTTCTTTGCAATTCTGAAAAACGGATTAAAAAAATTTTTTTTAACATTTATTCATTTTTGAGAGACAGAGACAGAGTGTGTGGTGGGGTGCAGAGAGAGGGGGAGACACAGAATCCAAAGCAGGCTCCAGGCTGTCAGCACAGAGCCCAATGAGGAGCTCGAACTCACGAACCGCGAGACCATGACCTGATCTCAAGTCAGAGGCTTAACCGACTGGGTCACCCAGGGGTCCCTAAAAGTTGTCTCAAAAAGTACTACACCAGGGTTCCCACAGCTTGCATGTCTTCTTTCCTCTTTCTCAGGGACTCGAGGATGTAGGAAACGTGGGCTCCAGCTCCAGGTCTGGCACCGTGCGACCTGAGACAAGTCACTGCTCCACTCTGACCTTCAGTGTCTTCGCTCGCTAAACAAGAGCGTTCACCTACAGGTTTTCCAAAGTAACTTCCGCCATTTTGTAAAAATCATATTTTACTCAAATAAAAACCACACTGGCCTGTGACTCAGATCAGACCTGAGAGGATGGGCTGACTCCTCTCTCCCTATGCACACTCCCTATACTTCCTTTTCTTCGGCTGCTGCGCGCTCGCCTACCGCTCAGGGCCACGGCATTATACGGGCGCGCATGCGCGTGTGTGTTGCAGGAGAAGGAATAATTACAGAAACAACTTGCTACGTAGCAGTGAAACTACAGCAACGACATTCAACTGAGGAATCATTCCCAGTGGGCTACAAAAGGACAAATAGAGCAGTGATAATTTTGGGGGAGCTGGGGAGCAGGACTCTTGGTTTTTCCTAGAATTGGTTCTCTTTTTGCTCATTACATTTTTGGTGGGAGGCGTTGGCGGAAAGGGGCAATTCCCGGCAATCAGTGTTTAAGTGAATGTTTGTCCCAGTGTGTGACACCACGCTGTCAGCGAGCAGCAGGGCGCCGCTGAGTTGTTACTACATTTGATTTGACTGCCAGTAGGAAGCTTCATTTCTACCAACTGTTAGTTGCTAGCGCAAAGAATCTTCTCTTCATTTCTGGAGTGATTTTTCCCCCTCTCTTCCATTTCCTTTTCCTTGCTATGTGGTCAGGCCAAATGCCACGTGGGTTTCTAAGACAAAACCTGAGTACTTGTCTCCTGAGCTTGAGACGGGACGACGTGGAGATAAAGGGTCCGTGCAATTTGTCCAATATTTCTAGTCTCTCATTTAGAGTCTGCATTTTAATTCTGATTTCCTAGCTCATCACAAGGTCAACCCAGAGACAGCAATACTCCTTCTGCAACACTGTGGTCACATCTTTTTACCTGGTGGGGTTTATTTTAGCCAATGGAGCAGCCTTTATTAAACGAAAGGAAGGAAGGAAGGAAGGAAGGAAGGAAGGAAGGAAGGAAGGAAGGAAGGAAGGAAGGAAAGAAGGAAGGGTGTTGTCATTCACCTTCTCATGAAATATTGTTGAAATAATTGCTATTTTTGGTGACTGCTCTGACGATTTCTACAATTTTTCTTATTTGGTTAATTTTACTATAGCACATGGAAGCCTCTCCCCTTAAAAATAATAAAATAATGATTTAGGTAATTATGATTCTCAAATAGTGCCTCTGACAACAACTTCTGACAATGAAAAGCATCTTTAGAAACAACAAAAGCATATGCAGGAGTAACGAGGGTAGGGAAAAAAAAAAGAAGAAGAAAAATCCCTCAGAGATATTAAGAAAATTCAGGCTGAATGGAAAAGTAATTAACACTAAAGAGCTAAAACTGTAATTAAGAAAATTTTCATTAAGGGGAAGCAGGTGAGTCTGCTTTTCTAAATATGACAAGGTGCTGTGTAAAAATAAAATAGAAGCAGGTTTCGGTGAGTGGAGCAGGAAAGCCATGTCTTTAACCAGATCAAATTCTCGAAATTGGCTGTCAAGACAGGATTGTTGTGATTTATACCCGTCTATCAAGTGCACGGACGGGAGAGACAGAGAGAACAGAGGCAAGCTGCTGTCGCTTCCATTCGCAAAGAACTTTTAATTTCCACAGCACCATCTGTTACCAAATCTAATTCACATTCCCCCTTAATCTGGTTTAGTTCCATAATACTAATTCTTCCCCAACCCCTATGAACACAACCACTAAAAAAAAAAAAAAAAAAAAAAAAAAAGGGAAAAAAAAAGGCTTTGGCTCTTGGTGAGTGAGAAATTGAATATTATAGAGTTAAGGTGTTAAGGCTCCGGTGACTTAAGCGAAGCATGCTCTTCTCCATTAAAATGTATTCCTGGTAAAGGGATTTGTTTTCAGCCAATGCAGAGATATGAAATTGTTCATATTTGGGGTAAAAAAAAATGCTGATATAAAAGTAGGCTGGGGACATGAAAGCAGAGGTTGTCATAAAATACAATTGTTGTCAAGTTTAGTCATTTTCAGAACTGGCTATAAAATCACTTTGTCATGGTTTTCACATAGAGAAAGCCTGAAATTGTATTTTTGTTAAGGAAACTCGAGAGAGTGATGTGTATATATATATATATATATATATATATATATATATATATATATATATATAAATATTCAGAAAGAGTAGAGCAGGGCAGGGGAAACACCTAGGAGAAATGGAAATGGAAAAAAAAATCATATATAATTTAAAATAAAGAGATGTCTATCGGTAAATGCGCAGTCACCTCCCTCGATCTAAGATTCTATTAGCACATACTTTTGATCCACCATCATTTTCACTCTCAGCCAATATAATAACTGGCATTCACAATAATGAGGTTGTGAAGCTATAAAATTATAAAGTGCTTTCTGCATCAGAGAAAGATTAAACTATGCTCAGTAAAGATTTAGTGTTAAATGTATTTTATTGCTTTCTAAGTCTGTGAAAATTTGTTATCTCTAAAGGCAATAGTACGTAAAGGTCCACAGGCAAACATGACAAAACGAGAAAAGATACTGTTTGAATACCGGGGTGCGAAGTTTTGATTACACGTTTAATCAACTGGCTCACTACCTAACTCCAATGAACATTAGAAGAATCATCCTTTGGTTCTCTAAGCCAGTAGCGTAGAACACTAGCTGGGTTCCATGATAACAATTCCTCAGTTTCAGTAAATAACTGCAGAGAGTGTGATGAAAATATTTATTTTCATAAGAGTCGTGATTATCACCCATAAATACATTTTGTAGAGAAGACTTCAAAATGTAAAGTCCACCACTAAACTGATATTATCTTAACACTTAATTTAAAAAACCTGGGGGCACTGAGTGACTTAGTTAAGTGTCTGATTCTTGGTTTTGGCTCAGGTCATGATCTCATGGTTTGTGAGTTCAAGCTCCACACTGGGCTCTGAGCCGGCAGTGTGGAGCCTGCTTGGGATTCTCTCTCTCTCCCTCTTCTCTCTGCCTCTTCCCTGCTCGCTCTCTTGCTCTCTCTCAAATAAACAAACTTAAAAAAAAAAATCCTAAGTCTGTTATTTAAAGATAAATACTTTCAGGAAACAATCTCTCATTTTACTGATGGAATCTTCTAATTAACCAGGTATACAGGTATTTTCAACTATGAGCTACAACCGAAGCCAAATTTTTAAGTGATATGTGAGATTATAAAACGAGATAAACTGTTCACAGCATTGTAATAAACAAAAAAATCTTGAGACTACAATAAATATGTTTATACACTCATGAACATCTATATATATCACCTATAAAAACATCAATGGGTGTCATAAACAAATATAAGTGATTGAAGATTATCAAGATGATAAAATATAAGACAACACTGTTAACGTTCTCAATATTCATTAAGGAATATGCTAATTCTGATATCCCTGTTATATATAGCAATTTGTATTGTGTGATTTTAGAGCTATAAATTAAAGCTATACAGTTATACATTATTACAGCTATAAATTAAAGAAACATTTTTATTTTCTTCACACTCGTAAGAACGGCTAAAATTCCTAAGTGACACCACCTAATACTTGGGAGGATTTAGAGCAACTGCAACTCACGTAACATCGCTGGGAGGGTATAAAATGGTGCAACCTTTTTGGAAAAAAAAATCTGGAAGTTTCTTATAAAGTTAAAGAGACACCATATCACAACAATTCACTCCTAGATATTTACTAAGAATGAAAACACATGTCCACAAAAAAGAACTGTCCACGAATGTGTAATCACAGCTTTATTCATTATGGCCCTAAGCTGAAAACAAATCAAATGTCTGTCATCGATGAATACATAAACTGTAATATTATAGAAGCAACCAAATCCTGGTCAACAATAAAAAAAGAAATGAACTGTGGTAAATGCAACATGGCTAAACATCAAAGACATCCTGGTGAGCAAAACCAAGGCAGATACAAAAGAGTACATACTCTCAGATTCTGCTCACGTGAAGTTCTAGAACAGGCAGAACTGATCTGTAGGGATGGAAACCACCAGGGCTCTCTGGGGCAATGGGTGGGGAATAACTAATGGGAGGGAGGCATAAGGAAACCAGTGGTTGTGCGTGCTAGACGGATAACATTTGTCAAAACTTATCTAACTGTGCATGGAAAATATCCATTTTGTTGTATTTTTTATCGTATAACGTTGATCCAAAAATTTTTTTAAACAGTAGGTTAAAACTCAGTAACTTTGTAACATCAGAAGTTTCCACTGATTCCCATGTCCTAAACCAGGTCTTGAGTCACCACATCCAGTAATTTGTCATCAACGCCTAGTTCTATTTCTCATTTATACACAAGAACACAGTGGATCAGGGAAGGGAGATAGATAACTTATTCAAGGACACCCAAAATTAGAGGTGGAACCTAGTCCAAATTCCAGGTCTCTATCTCTTAGGCCAAATCTTTCTCTTACTAATAAGGCAAAAGATGAAATCAAAATTAGACCCAAAGTGAAAAATATTGTACTGATCACAATGAGAGACACGTTCCTGTATTCTGTTTTTACAAGCTTGTAAAATATTTGGGGGCACCTGGCTGGCTCAACATGTGACTGTTGATCTTGGGGTCATGAATCCAAGCTCCACATTGGGCCTAGAGCTTACTTAAAAACATAAAAACCAAATAAATAAAAGCTTACAAAATATTTTTCACTCTAAACACAAAATAATTCTGTGCATTCCTGAGGTCACACACCTGACTTCATTCCTCACTGTCTTCCCCCCAAAACATGGCCCGTGATAAAAGGGCCTTAGCAAGTATGCAACGCAGGAGTGCTAATGTGCTAATATGTCCTTGTTAAGTCAGTCAAGGTGGGCTTTGAAAAAAAATGTTCTTTTGGTTTGGTTTTGTGTTTCTGACAAGGAAGCAGGTGTTATGGGAGATGGAATAAAGGGAAAAAATGAGAATTTAAGAAGTGGAAATAAGAAAAAGGAGATTCACCTTATTTTTTTAAATATGGTTTGGATAGAAGTATAAACAAAATAAAAAGTCTTAGGGGAGAAGGTACAATCTATAAAACCTGAGTAGGTAAAATTATGCATTTCAAAAGAAATTTCTAAGCTGCCAGGAAAGAAACCTTGCAGAGTAACTTAAACAATTTACCACACGCTTCCCAAGTAAGACTGTCTGGATGACTTTCCTTAGCAGAGAAGGAAACAAATCACAGAGTACATTTCTTCCCTTTTTAACTTCCATCCACACAGGTTGTAGTATTTAGTGCTAGCAAGGGAAAACGATGCGACTATAGAGCTAATACATATTTTCCTGGAAAGAGGATTCTGCAGAATAATAAAGTGCTGTGTATTCCTGAAGGCAAATCTGGACAAGCTCACCATCTGTACCTTCCAATGGCTCTACAGACTCTACAGGTTGACAGCCAATCCCCTCGACCAGGGAGTCCAGATCTCCCCTTCCCTGACAGCCTTCCTCTTCAGCCCCAAATCTCACCTCTGTCCACCTTGTACTTCCTACAAATGCTGTGCCTAACAATATGCAACTCCCCCCGCTGACCAGTTTTCCCTTCTTTCTGGAATGCCTCCCCCTGGCCCCTTGCTCCATCATCTGGCTAGCACCTAGTCATTAGTAAAATTCAACCGAGTTATTAAGTCTCCACAAGTCTTTCCTGACGCCCCTTCCCCCTGATGTTCCCACAATTCCATGAGCCTATTTCTGCATAGGCACTTCACACATTGTTTTTAATGTACTGCTGACCCTTGAACAACAGGGGTTTGAATGGCACAGATCCACTTATATGCAGATTTTTTACAGTACAGTACTGTAAATGTACTCTCTCTACCTTACGCTTTAATTTTTTCTTGTTTTTTTAAAAATTTTTTTAATGTTTATTTATTTTTGAGAGAGACAGAGCACAAGCGGGGGAAGGGCAGAGAGAGAGGAAGACACAGAATCTGAAGCAGGCTCCAGGCTCTGAGCTGTCAGCACACAGCCCAAAACAGGGTTCAAACTCCCAAACAGCAAGATCATGACCTGAGCTGAAGTCGGACGCTCAACCGACTGAGCCACCCAGTGGCCCCACCTGTTATTTTTTTTTTTAAGTTTATTTATTTGAGAGAGAGACAGTGTGAGTAGGCAGGGACAGAGAAAGAGAGAGGAAGAGAGAGAGAACCCCAAGCAAGCTCCACGCTGCCAGCACAGAGCCTGACATGGGACGCGAACTCACGAAACTGTGAGATCATGACCTAAGCTGAAACAAGGAATTGGACTCTTAACCAATTGAGCCACCTAGGCTCCCCTACATCATGCTTTTTTTTAAATAACATTTTCCTTTCTCTAGCTTACTTTATTGTGAGAGTACAGTACATGATACATATGCAAAATATGTGTTAATCGACTGTTTATCTTATCAGTAAGGCTTCCAGTCAACAGTAGGCTATTAGCAGTTAAGTTTTGAGGGGAGTCCAAAGTTATATACCGATTTTCACCTGCATAGGAGGTTGGTGCCCCTAATTCCTGTGTTGTTCAAGGGTTAACAGTACGTATGCACATTTCTGTCCCTCCACTTGTGGAGGACTATGTGTTAATTATTTTTTATAAAGGGGCACCTGGGTGGCTCAGTTGGTTAAGTGTCCAACTTCAGCTCAGGTCACGATCTCACAGTTCGTGAGTTCGAGCCCTACATCAGGTTCTCTGTTGTCAGCACAGGGCCTGCTTCGGATCTTCTGCTCCCCCCTCTCTGCCCCTCTGCTGCTCATGCTCTCTCTCTCTCCCTCAAAAATAAACATTAAATGTTTTTAAAAAATTCTTTTCTATAAAAGTTCACTCTGTGGCTGGCTTGTTGAATGAATGAACAAATCAGGAATTCACATGCATGCTAAAAGTGGTGGACTTTGAATTTTGGAGCACAAATTTCCTAAATTAAAATGTTGCTCATATAATCTCAAGAATCTGTGAGATAAACCATTAAGCATAGAAAAGCTTTATTTTTATATCTCCTTAGGTTACAGTAAACCTGCCAAGAGATTTGATTTAAAACAGAATGACAACAACACAAAACAAAACAGAAATTCCTGCAGGGCAGAGTAGTGAATGATTATAAGGGTTTTAATTACAAGACCTGGCTTTGAGTTCACTTACACTGTCCTCTGCCCACATGGGCTGTGACATATTATCTACAAACCTCAGTCGCTGAATCAGTTAATGGGAAGTGCATCTCACAGTGAATGTACTGGAAGATGAAATGAATATTACTTGCAAAGGCAGCATTGGATTTAGAAGGATATCAGTAAGCAAAAAGGAAAAGAATTGCAGGATGTAGAAGGGCGACCAGAGGTGGGAGAGCGCAGGGTGGACTCAGAGAATGAAGGAGGCAGCAGTTCTGAAGGAGAGCTACCGGGGATCGACTCAGCTAGGGGCTCAGAAAGCAGGTTATAACCAGGTTGTGCAAGGTTCAAAATCCTCCACTTCGCAGAGCAGATGTCATGTTGTAGGTGCTAGGAAGATGCTTACGAATTCTGAGGAGAAAAGAGACAATTGGCGTTTTTATCAAACACAGTTGTGGCTGCGGCACTGTCCATGTATCCATTCATTTATCCCTGTTACCTTTTAGGCATATCACCTGATAAAACAAACAGACCAGATCTCTGAACTCACAGTGTTTAAAGCCCAATTAGGAAGCTATTATATCCATCCAGATAAATGATGAGGAAATCCTGAATGAAGACGGTGGCAAAGAGAATGAAAACAAGGAGACAAATGTTATAAGCATCATCAAAAGAGGTTTTGGCACCCTTAGTGATCCGCAAGTAATATATGAGTCAATCAAGCCAAAATGTCTTTGGTAAACTAGAATGTTTTTATAAAGTATAACGTAAAAGCAAATTACAATTGATGTGATGAAACAGTTCTTAATCTTGACTGTGGTGATGGTCACAGGAATCTACATACACAATAAAATTACACAGAACTAAACACGCACGCGCGCGCGCGCGCGCGCGCACACACACACACACACACACACACACACGAATGCATGTGAAACTGCTAAAATCTGAATAAGGTCTGTGGACCGTATCAGTGTCAGTCTCCTGGTTGTGACACTGCACTATAACTGTGCAAGATGTCACCACTGGAGGAAGCTGGGGCACGGGTGTGGAGATGTCATGCAACTGCATGTGTCTACAGTAATCTCAAAAGATACTTTTTTTAATTAACATTTCCTTGGAGGCATGGATTATAATCACCTATTTATTGGACTTTGTATTTTCAGCACTTTGTATTATGCTGAACTCATATGAGCTACTTAATAAATTTGTCATTTAATAGATTTCTGTTGAATGCATAAGTAAATAAACTGCAACATATTATGTCAACTAAAGGTATCATCATTTTTTACTAACGCTGCTATAAACTTGATCACATGGGTTTCAATGTCTGGCTCATCTGTCTTTATGACATTATTTAAATAACGAAACTATGGGGCGCCTGGGTGGCTCAGTCGGTTGAGCATCCAACTCTTGATTTCAGCTCAGGTCATGATCCCAGGGTCATGAAATTGAACCCCGTGTTAGGCTCCATGCTGAGAGTGGAGCATGCTTAAGATTCTCTCTCTCTCTCTTCTTCTACCCTTTTCCGCCTTCTCACATGTGCTCTCTCTCTCTAATTAAAAAAAAATTAAAATTAATAAATAGAGGGGAGCCTGGTTGGCTCAGTTGGTTGAGCATCCTATTCCAGCTCAGGTCATGAGCTCATGGTTCATAAGTTCGAGCCCCGCATCCAGCTCTCTGCTGTCAGTGCAGAGACCACTTCAGATCTCTGTCCCATTCTCTTTTGTCCCTCCCCTTCTTGTTATACTCTCTCTCAAAAATAAAATAAACAATAAATAAATAAATAAACAAATAAATAAGCAAATAAATATATCTATGATTCTAGATACCAGTTAGTCAAGGTCATAAAGATGATGGTACAGATGATCCTCTATTCTGCTACTTCTCAAAGAGTATAGTGAATTCTCAAGATAATGCTAATTAATATTTACATGGTTGCATATGCTCCAGGAAGATATATGGAAACTTTTTTTTTCCTTTTCTCTTTACTATGGGAAAAAAAAGTTACAGTCACACATTTGTTCTCAAGACAACCTTGTGGAACAAATTTTATCTCCATTTTACAGATGAGGAAACAAGACCATGATAGAGCCAGAACTTGAACTTGAATTTTCTACGTCTTAGTTCTGTACTCTGGGTTACAAAATGCTACACCACAAAGATTTCATACTTTATAACAGCCAACTAAATGTCAACTGTAGCCATATCTATAATTACTAACACTTTAATCCTCTCAAGATTTTGTTTTTCACTGCTTTAATTTTCTTAATTGTATACTCAAATAAGTGCTATGATGTATCTGTGATGACTACTGGAAGCCACAATAACAAAAAAGTGACCAAAATGAAACAAACAAAAAAAGTAGCTTCATTCTTAAATGACCAAGAACAAAGAATAATAGTGTTAAGAAGTCAAAAGGACTGAGCAACTAGGCGCCTGGGCGGTTCAGCTGGTTAAGTGTCTGACTCTTGATTTCAGCTCAGGTCATGATCTTGACCTCCGTGAGATCGAGCCCTGTGTCAGGCTCTACACTGACAGTGTAGAACATGCTTGGGATTCACTCTCTCCCCCTCTCTCTCTGCACCCCCACACTTGCTCTCTCACTCTCTCTCTCTCAGAATAAACATTTGAAAAAATTGTTTTAAATGACTGAGCAACTTAGAAAATACTATATTATTTATATGATAGAAAGGAGAAGCCTAAAGTATGAATATTATTTAATTGCTACAGGATTACAGCCTTCTAATATAGGAGAAACAGACTGATTTCACAGCATGGAAAACCAGGGTGAGATATTAGGTAGAACTTCCTGGCCAATTAGTTGCTGCAGTTAATTAACTGCATAAATATGCATAATTAAGTATATTAATTATCTCATTATGCCTCAGTTATCTGTTAATTAAAATGGGGGCATTAATTAATGCCTGTACTCTCTACTTCTCAGGAATGTTGAGACTCTAAAGTGAAAACAGGGGCACCTGGGTGGCTCAGTCTGGTTGGGCATCCAACTTCAGCTCAGGTCATGATCTCGTGGTTTGTGGGTTTAAGCCCCACATCGGGCTCTATGCTCAGAGCCTGGAGGCTGCTTCAGATTCTGTGTCTCCCTCTCTCTCTGTCCCTCATGCACTTGCACGCTCTCCCACTCTCCAAAATAAATAAACCTTAAAAAAATTAAAAAAGAAAAAAATGGGAAAACAGATATGAAACTCTGTGAAAAACCTAAAGCGTTATGTAAATCTGAAGTGTTACTATAAATTTGCAGGGCAAATATCATTTTTAATCTTTGTAATAATTAAATCTGAAAGCAAATCTGCACCTAGTCTTGAAAGACAAACCCATACTTACCTGGTGTTCTCACAAAAAATTAGCCAACTTTGAGATTTGTTGTGATTTATACTTGTTTAAATAATTTGATAATGCAGTCTGACTTTTACTGATTTTTCACCAACATTAGCTCACAATATCACACAAAATGATTGCCTTAACTTCTTAGTACCTGAGATTAAGAGGTTGTTTTTAGCAGAGCTTTAAAACCAGTTCACAAATCTTTAGTGAGTGCTACTAAGTACAAGAAACAGTGGCTGGCTGTGAAGAAGAATGGGATCTTTTACCAAAGGAAAATGTGGGGAGTTTCAGAGAAGGTCAAAATTTCCTTGGCAAGAATTAAGGTAGTACGGAAGTCACACGGGAAGCTAATGAGGTTAGAGCCCTCCATCAGAGTCCATGTGGATAAGGATTAATTTAACACAGGTCTGGGGGTGGGGTGTAGTTAGAGTTAACTTCTGAAACTGATAAACTACATTCAAGCATCTCAGCCACTAACCACATGGGGAACAAGACAAGACAGTGTGGATGAACCCATTACCACCTCTGGAGGTGGAAAAAAAGTGACTCTTCTGACTGCAGGCAGAGTCTTCATGCAAGAACCATGGAAAACTGGAGTCACTCCAACAAGGCACAGTATTAGTTACAACGGTCCTCAGCCTCAGCACCTGCTGGGTCACACACTCTGAGATCTCAGTTCCTGCCTCCTCCACTTGTCTCTCCCCTGCCCCCCATGCAAGGCTCTTCTGTGACAGTCAATCTGTCCGTTTTCCAGAAGGCACACAGACAGGGCAGGAATACTTCCTGTTCTTATCCAAAGTCCAGGAGGGAATATTGAGGGAAAACAGAAAAAGGGAAAAGTGAGTACAATTGATCTCATTCAACACTTGACCAATGTTACACGGTAGCTAAGCAGCTAGATATATAAGATTTCCAGGCTCCTCCTGGGGCGTAAATGTCCTCATGCAAACTCCAGGCTCCTATCTGGGCCTGTTTGTTTAATGAGAAATCACAGAACTCACAGTAAGTGATGGTCAGCGTACAGACATGAACTTCACAGATAAGGAAACTAAGGTCCACGGTGAGAAATAAACTTGGGCGGGGGGTGCGGGGAGATCAGAGAAAGGACTGGGAAACAGTGTAAGGAGTGTGTTTACATTACTTCAGAAACTCCCTATAAGAGATGGAGGGATGCCTCTCTCCCATGCCTCAGGAACCAAAAATTCTGTTAGTCAGGAAATGGAGGCTTCGAAAATATGAATCTCTTGAGAAATGGTCACTTCTGTCCTAGCCTTCCCCCATATGTACATATTTCTTCCTACTCTCCAAAACTCAGCTGACAGATGAGCAGGCTCAGATAATAATGCTGACTGATGCTGGGAACTTTATTCATTCATCCATCTTTCTATCCACGGAACCTCCCGAAGCTGAGGGCTGCATGCTGAGGTCACAGCCGGCACATAAATAAGGTCATCCACTTATTTACCTGCATTGCTGTATCAAATATGCTGTCAAGTCTAAACTAGACGATCTACGAAAATATCTGTCGCAAGAAAACAAATAATGATAGTCAAATGATGGTGTGTGATTGGTTGACTAGACCGAGTACAAGGGGTTGTTACCCTCGTACTTTTATTAAATATGAAAGCAAAAGATTTATGTTATGGGTGATAAGGGCAAGAATGCTGTAAAAGTGAGAAAATATGGCAACAGTATGCTGTACATCACCAATGGGATAATTATTTATCTAAAAAGTTGGCATTCTTAGACTTCCAACATGCAGTGTATGAAATTCATATATTCAAAGGAGACATCATAATAACCTGCCGGCTGGTGGTGATGGATATGTTTTTAATCCAAATGACCACAATCTTCAGTCTGCCTGTCATGGAGGGCCAGGAAAAAATGGAATTTTCCTTTCATAACTCTTGATGTTGAAAGAGGGAAAACCTGGAAACATGATAAGTGGCTCATTCCAATGGACAAATGGACATGGACCTGAGAGAAAGAGTGTGAATAAAAGTCATTGTTCCCTAACTAATACCATTTTCACTTGTTACACTAAAAAAAATGGAGCAAGGAATGATTTCTGCCTCCTTCATGTCTGGAAAGCACAAGTTCAAATTGCAACAAAAGCTGGGAAATCTTCAACAGTGGGTGAATTCATTTACAAATTACCTCTTGCTAGAAAGAGTCAGGCGAAGGCTGGTATAATATTTGTCTATTAACTAAAACTTATTGTACAAACACAGCAAGAAGAGTTGATGCCATAGTGCTTTATTGACTAGAAAGCCTCGCCTACGGATTTCCTCCTTTGAGGTTTAAAGGAATTCCTATTTCTCATTTACAGTCTATCAGAAAAGGTATATGACCTGTATTTTTTAATTTATATAAATCCACTCAGTCAATCAGCCTGGGCTGAAATTTAATGGATGTATCAGTCATCGTTGGTCCGGGGAGAGAGAACGAGGCACCAACATCCACCACCCACCTCTGCTTCTTCCATTATACTCCCCCTCTTTCCTACCTCACCAGCACCAATGCAGCCCTCACTTGCAAACTGGGGGTCTTTCGAGGCTGTTGTTTTTAAAGGGAGATATCAGGTAAAAATAAACTGAGGGAAATACAGAAGACCCTTTGGCTATTTCCGTTTTTAAAAATCTTCATTTTCCTATCTATGTTATGGCAATTTTATTACATATTCAGCAAATTTACAGTAACAAGATGTTCCCCTGACAAATTAATCACTTTCCAAGCATTTTATCATATAAATAAAATATCACCACTGGAGAGTAAAATCAGCTCAACCAGTTGATTTAACCCTTCTTGCAGGAAATTCACCTGAAATAGATTGAGGACCACCTCTGTCTCTCTCTCTCTCTCTCTCTCTCTCTCACACACACACACACACACACACACACACACACACTCTCTCTCTCTCTCTTAAAAACATGAGCTAGGCATTGGGGTGCCTGGGTGACTTAGTAGGTTAAGCAGCTGACTTTGGCTCAGACCATGATCTCACCGTTTGTGAGTTCGAGCCCTGCGTAGGGCTCTGTGCTGACCACTCAAGAGCCTGGAGCCTGCTTCAGATTCTGTGTCTCCTGATCTCTCTGCCCCTCCCCTGCTCATGCCCTTTTCCTCAATACTGAATAAAAGTAAAAAAAATATTTTTATAAAAAACAAAATAAAAAAATACAAGCTGGGCACTCATACTACTGGTAACAAGGCTTATAGGGACTTCTAACTTCAGAAACCATATTCTTGTATTTACGACATTAGTATAAAAGAGAAGTATGTCTATGCTTTTTAAAGACAGGAGACACTGGAGACGCCTGGCTGGCTCAGTCAGAAGAGCATAAGACTCTTGATCTCGGGAGTTGTGAGTTCAAGTCCCACATTCAGTGTAAAGATTATTTAAATATATAAAGCTGAAAAAAAAAATAAAGACAGCTGAAACTGAAAACAAGAGAAACTTTTCTAATCTGCGAGACTCTGTACTTTCTCCTTCATAGTTTCATTTCTACATGTCTCTAATCATAATAATTAAGTATTTATATGTTTATAGTCCTATTCTTACCCTAACATTCTAGGCAGGAAAGAAAATTGCAAGTGGCTAGGTTTCTGTCTTTACTTTGCTTTCCCCTTTGCTAATTTCAGAAAGTGAATCCAGCAATTATAAGTAGTGGGAGACTGATAAGGACTCACACATGCACGAGAAATAGGTTCAATTCAAGCTTCCCTGACTAATCCTTATTATGACTCATTTCAACTTCAGAATTTGTCGGTTGAGGTAAGAAGCTAATTTGGCCTTGAGAAGTGAAATCTCAGTTTGGTACTTTCCTTCTAGTGCTACTAACAACCCCATTATCAAGAGCAAAGTAGGAGGGGCATGAAATATTTATTGTGAGCCCACTCTCACCAAGCGTTTTTTGCACGCTATTTTATTACATCATTCAAGTTAACATATTTTGAGTAACAGGATAAATTTCCCTGGCTTCCAAAGGCATGGTTTGTACCATAGTATCTTACATCCCAAAATAAGGTGCAATATTTTTACAACCCGTACTCAGTATGATCCTCAAACCATCACCCCGAGATTAACAGTAGGACATTCTGCCAGATCTTGACAGGAAATGGTAGCAGAAAGGCCCGGAGAGAGATTTCTCCTAAATGGTCCTTCTGTTTGCACTCATCAACAGACCTGTCTCCTCTCTTGCCATGGGCTCTGTCCCATCAAATACAACCTAGTTTTAGAACATAAGAACATAAAGCACATAAAGAAATCAGGCATCATGCCTGGGTCAGTTGTGGCACCCCGAAATAAAAGATGACGAGGTCAAGCTGACTGTCTTCAGTCTGAAAGTAAATACCACTCTGTTATCAACCTTGCTTTGGGGAAACCCCAAGTAGTCACCTTACCTCCCCACTTATAAGCCCATAAAAATACCCACGATTTATTATTACATCCTGCTCCTTCCCTATGAATGGGGTAATGAAGTTCTTTATGGGAGGCTATTAAGGAGCAACATGGATGCTACTATTTGCTACTTATCCCGTATAATTAATAACATCATAACTGTTATTAGAGTGCAGTATTTAGAGAGGCTAGCCTTCCATAAATACAGCTGATTTGACTAAACTGTCAATGGCAGATTTCAAGAAGAACCACTAAAAAGGACATTTACTTTTGAAATATATAATATGCTACACAAAGGCTTTTATTAACATTTATTTCACTTATTTTTTTGGTTCTAATGAAATCATTAGGCTTATCAACTGACTACATAATTATAAAGTCAACATTCTTAAAAAGCAAGTAGTAACACTAATTAATTTCCTTCTGGGTATTTCCTTGACAGCTCATGAAATTTCTCTTTTAAAACTCCTTGCAAATATTTGGGTACAAAGCTTTCTCTAAAAGTTGATATCCACATCTTTAAGTACACCTTCAATGAAAATACCGATCAAATAAGAGTAAAATTAATAGCCATATTGTGGATTTTCTGCTCTTATGAGAGAGAATGAAAGAAGAATCTGTAAAATGCTAAAAAGTTATGTTTATAGCAAGCACCATGTGTTAATACGTGTTCGTGTACTACGTTTCCACTGCTATTTATGGAAATAAACATACTCTAAACTCTTCATCTCATAACGAATATACTTTTTAAGTTCATGATCTTAGGATAAAGTGAGTTTTCACATGTTCCAGGCAAAGTGGACACAAGCATATGATCTGACAAAACTATATGCATGTGAATTATTCAAAGATCATATAAAGCCAGCCCTGTCCAGATTAGATGAGAGAGATGTGGTTATACCTATTGTCAGAATACAAAAAAAAAGAAAAAAAATAAAGATAAAACAGTACTCAGGAGGACTCTTGTCTATAAGTCTTAAATAAAAGCAAAATTTTAAAAATGAGCACTATAAGTCGCGGGGAATAACAGCAATTAAGGCCATACTTCAAAAAAAAAATTATGTTCTCACACAGATATATTTAACATTTTTTATAAAACATTTCCTTACTTTGTACATTTATGGAGCCTCAAAATATCTGTAAGTGTTCCCTGAAGTTGCCAATTAAATACTGAGCCAACTCCTATTCTTGAAGTTAACCACTACCGCTAACACATGCGTGTTACTTCTAATTAATTCATGTGTCTGTCAACTTTGTCCTCTGCCTGGCAAGAGTAGGCATTCAATCAGCAGCAAACAGTATCCAAGTGACTCTAGGAGGAATAGACTTTTTCAGGAAAAGGTAATTTAAGAAGAATAAGTAAAAGTCCTTGTTACTAATTGTGGAAAAATATAATCTTGGGGGGATATTTTTATAATGGCATGTTTTCAAAGCTGGGGGTGGGGGTCATGTGATTCAATGGAGGAGAGAGAAAGCTGGGAGGTCAAAGCAGGAAATGCCAGGCCAGAGAAGAAGGACTGAACTAGCTGAATTGTATTTAATGCCCTTACATTTTACGGAGTTACTTGGCTTAAGACAAATAGCTCATTTAATTTGGCACCAGAAAATGGTTTCAAATGCAGATAAAAAGGAGTCTTCTCAAATACTTTTTGGAAAGAGGCATTATAAATAAATTTCCTTGAATAAAAAGTACTTTATTTGAACAAATATGAAGTGGGTTACTGGTTCTATTTTGAATTAACACTATGATTCATTTTCATGCATATTTCGCTCCAGATAGATGTTGCTTATTTAAGTGAAGGCTAGAGCTTCACTGGCTCAAAAAAGCAGATCCATTAACTTTACTTTGCAGCTGAACTAATTCAAGTGGGCCAGAATGAACAAATCCTAAGGACTCTAGTCTATTCTAGAACACAAGACGTCACACCCCTTTCCGTACAAATAGAACCAGGGGAAATATTCACAAAAACATTCTCTTTTTCATGCTCTATCAAGCTTCTTTTTAGGCTTGAAGTTAAAAAATTAACAGGCTAGATAACACAGTATCACCTTCTCCATATATCTGTATTAATCTATAAAGTAAAAAACAAAAAAAAAATGTGGATAAAGAATCATAAATTACTTTAAGTGAAGTCCCCATCCTCATGCTAAATTTATATCATCCTTCAATGAGTCGTAGGAAAGAAAACACAAGAGTTTGTTGCAAATCTGGATACTACCAACTCCATTCATAGTTCTAAACCTTCATTTACAATTTAGAGTATTTTTTTAATTTTAATTTCAGTATAATTAACATACAGCGTTATATTACTTTCAGGTGTACAATATAGTGATTCCACAATTCTATGCATTACTCAGTGCTCATGACAATAAGTGTACTCTTTTTGTTTTTAAAGTAGTCTCTATGCCCAGAGACTGGGGTTTGAACTCACAACCCTGAGACCAAGAGTAGCATGTTCAACCGAAGTGAGCCAGCCAGGCACCCCAAAACCTAGAATTTTTTTTATATAAACTGATATTCCTAGACTTCAGTGACAAGCACAGCCTTATAAACCCTTCTTGTTAGATCCAAATGATAAACTTTCCTTATTTCAGTAAAGACTGCATTTCAGTATAAATGACTTATTTGACTCCAGTTCACAATTTATGTAGTTCATTTTGCATTAATCAGGTAATTCCTAACCATGTGCTTTATCCAGACCCCAAAATACACAGCCATACATATTTTTCTATGATTGAAGTCCTTCATTTTATATTTAGTGTATATATATATATACACTCATGTGTATGTTGACTTCGGTAAGCATGTCTTGGAGATAACAGCTAACTAACATATTTCTGACTGGCCACATATGCAAATCAAAATTAACACAGAAATTCTAATTCTTTTTCTCTCTGGTGGAAAAAAAAAGAGGACACAATATTGATAAATCACAATTCACTAAAAAGTCAAAAGTGTTGTTCCCACACATACAAAAAACAATCATCTGTTTCAGAAAGGATACACAATTGTTTTATAACTGCCAAATCAATGCCTACAAACATTACACTTCATCCGTTTCACCTATGCTGAACGTCTCCAAAGGTTCCCTACCTGAAGCTGGCCATATTTTAAGTGCAAAGCAGGCTGAGCGCTATCTAAATCTAGATAAAACTCATTGGTTTGTAATCTGCACGATGATCTATACATCTAAATCTATATGCAAATCAAATGCTTTCGTGCATTCGAGCATTCCACATCACCCAGGGCTAAGGGAGCAGGAGAGAGAGGTGCTTTCCACCTCTTCCCCTGTTACTCTTCTCCTTTCCCTCTATTTATTTATACTAGCTACCTAAATAATTCACACTGCCTGCTTTTCAGCCCGAATGTTCCTCAGAAGAGGCTTACAATGAGCTATTGCAGTCACCAGATGGACTCAGAAAAGCAGCAGGTGGGGCAGATGGCAAGGCGCCCTGTCTGATGCTGCTTGCTTCGGCATGGACTGCATTTTCCTTCCAGGTACATTATCATCATCCTAACGCTGAGCGGTGTGTAGTTTGGGGGTGGGGTGGAAGTGGGGCGCTGGCAAATCCTTTACATGCAATACTAGAGGAATCATAAATTACCAGCTGCCCTCTTCCTCCCCGCCCCCCACCCCCGGCAACCCCCGATGTTTTCCGCTGTTGCTTTGTTAGTGGGTTGTTTTTTCTGTTTGTTTGTTTGTTTTCTAAGACCACGGTGAAGGTTCTGCGATGCATTTTGGCACTACGCATAAGGAAGGACGCATCCATTTCAAAATTTTACCTCGGCTTAATAAAAAAAAAAATGAAGAAAAGAGGATTAGAGAGAGTGACAGCAGAAAAGTCAAGAAGACTGTGGGGGAGAAAATGTATTTTCACAAATATTTTGCAAACACCACAAATGAAGCGAAAACATAGGTGAGGTGATGACTCAGCTCACGTCTGCAGTGTCTCACAGAAAGGTAAGCTGCCCTTTGCAGATACTGAGGGGAGGAGAGAAAAACCCCATTTTTATAGCCTTTTGCCATCACAGAAAAGACTAGCTATCCCCAAACTGGGACAACTCTGTCTTCTGTTTCTCCAAAAGTGTGGCATTTCCCTCCCGAAGTCTGTAACTCTATGGTACCAGAACACACAGAATCCGCCTTGCCTATCACCTGCACTCAAAAGGTTGCAACACCACGATGCCAAGATCATGAGGCAGTCACTCAGTAACATGAAGTATAAATTTTAATTGAGCATAAACACTTGACAAAAATTCTCCGGAGATATTTCTGGCATATTCCGATTGGCAATGGTACCATGATACCATGATTTTAATCCTTCTATAAACTTAACTGATGCCAATATAAATCTTATTACCTAACTTCACTAATCATCTAATGATAAACACCTAAAAATGCGAACGACAATCATTTTAACGACCTGAAGCGAACCAATCTGTATCTTCAAAGAAAATAAAGAAATAAAACTGTTTAATAAAAACGCACCCACTGAGGAGATGCTGTAGAGACAGGCAAATCAAAATGCTAGGCTTTGGGGAACGGGAAGTCTGGACAGACAGTAGCTGTGAAATTACCTCAAGATTAAGGGTAAGGTTTTCTTACAAAAACTACCTTAAGAGTCATTTACTTTGATTAGAATGAGTTTACCAAGTCAAACCTTTCCTTCAAAGTCAAACCACATATAAACCTTCCAGGGTTCAAATATATCCCCCTTGCTGTCCCCAGGATCTAGGAGATTTTTTTTTTCTTACATGATCTTTTAAAGCATTTACTCTTTTTTTCATTTCCAGTCTGAAAAACAAACCATATGTAAGGAATTTAGGGTGCTTGAAGATGTAAAGGCAACTTTGGTGATCAAATCTTCAAAGGCTTCATAAGGAAGCAGGGTCAGAATGGCTTTTTAGCCACACCAGACTTGACTATTCTAAGACCCCCAATCACACTCTTGAAATATTCAGGATCTGAATGTACAATTCCTAGTTGTGTTCATGGCGCTAGGTTCAGACCAGTCCTAAAAAGCCATAAACCAGAAAACCAGGATGGAAGTTTCAATTTGCTTAAGTTTTAAAACTCTTGCTCTCTAAATTCCTGAAATCATTTTCTGAAGACTGACTCAAGGTTAAACTGGAGGGCGTACGTATAAAAAGCCGCACTTTTAAGTGTTTTTTTAGGCACTCAAGGTCACTTTATATTTTTTTTTATCATTTATTTCAGGATCTTAGTGCCCAGGACAGTGCCTGTACACAGTCAAATATTTTTGAATGAATGATCAAGAAAATGTAATTTAATGCACTGAATTGATTACTTTAATGATTAAAAAAAATTGCAAAACAATGCATGTAATCTTTTTGATGCAACATGAGAAGTTACTGTAAGCAATTTGATGCTAGAAAACTGGTTATGAAAAATACACTTCCAAAATCAATGTTAAACAGATATCTTTTAAACTTGATTTCATTAACTATCATTAAACTATTTGCCCACAACCTAATTAACGTATACTACTGAGGGTACTGAATAATACTAAACAGAAGGGAATGGGCATTTCTTAGAAAGAAACACATTATGAGGTCAATGCTTATAAGTTAACACTTAAAGATAGTAACTGTAGAATTAAAACATAATTTTAGAATTTATATATTTCATAATTATTTGGATATTTTCAGTGTATTCAATGTGTGTGAAGACTGACACAATTACACCAGCAGGCAACAGTCCTTCTAAAATAAAAAGCAGTAAAGTCTCAGCTAAAAAAAAATTGCCATTTTAAAAATAAAAAACAATAAGTATAGGCAGTGGGTAAAGGAATAAATAGGTGATTACAATTTAAGGCCTGGATATAAAAGATAATAAAGGTAATGTATGATACCAGATGTAACTGAAAGGGAATGATAACCATAATTGTGATTTTTAGCATTTCAAAATCATCCTTTAGTGAAGTACATATGACATTCTCAAACAGATCCATCTTATATAAATATCTATAGTTAAACATATTTTTGCAGAATCAGAAATGAGGGTAACGATGTATCATATACATGCAAAAAAACCCTTACGTTTGTTTTACATGTGTTGAAAGAATAGTTCATGCATGCATACCTCTGTATGTGTGTGTGTGTGTGTGTGTGTGTGTGTGTGTGTGTGTGTGTATCTATCTATATATATATACAATACATTTTCTCTAACTGGTTATTTCCCCATTTCAGACCCCCTTCTAGATGTGACCAACTCTTAAAGTTCTACAAGTTCGTCTAAACCTAATAAAACACAGATATCCAAATTTAAAAACTTTTTAATTTTATCGAAATGTATAGTGTGCTATAATTAGCATAATTCAAAAATATAAATATATTTTTAGGTGCCACTTTTCTCATTCCTAAACAAATATGGATAAAGTGACCCAAATACCATACATTTGATGCAATGCTCCATTTCTGATATTCACTGCGATTTTTTTTGTGTGTGCCAGCTGGCTTTCTACAGGTATCACTGATTGAAAAAAAGAATTTGGGGGGAGGGTGTACGATCTCTATGAAATTACTTATTTTACTTCTTTGTGGTTTACCTACCCAGGTGAAAAATATAAATTAAGTCATATAATTAAACCCACAAAAAAGGCTAAGGATAAACCAACCAATATTATCCAATACTATCTTTTAAAGGTTGGAGATAACAGCTTATGGGATGACCATCAACTTTAAGTACTAAGTAAGGACAGTACCTTTGCAATATTAAGCTGTTATTCAAGATTTATCCAGATCACTTTTGTTCTCTTTTGCTTTCCCCTCTGAAAGTCTAAGAAGAATTTTCTACATAAGTTTTGACTTTATAGTTTAAAAGAGAGAGAGAGAGAGAGAGCGCGCATGATCCCTTGCAGGCAGGCACCTAAACAGAGCCATTTGCATAGTTCATTGAACACTGTTTAGTAAACACGAAGTGTAGGGGACCACAGTGGCTTCTGTCTTCTAGTCCTGCCGTCCTTTTAAAAGCAAGGCAGGGGTTCTGTTTTTAGTACACACTTTGGTTCAGTGTTAATCCTGTTTTATGTTGTTCACACCTGCTGCTGACTAGCAGCCTGCTGATGGGCTGGGGCTCACGCTGCTCAGAGAAATCCCACTAACTGAGAAGCTGGACAAAAGCTACTTGTACAGAGCGGCAAACAAAGCCTGGTCAGGGTCCAGAATACAGGACGAGCCGACCCCACGAATCTTTCCTCTCATTTGCAACTAAGGTTCCGATGTCCCAAGTTTACCACCCAACAGTAAATGCAACCAATTACTCTTTTTTGAAAGAAAGGCCGAATCCCATTGGCTTATTTATATTCCTCAGCTTTGTACGACTTCTGGGGAAAATTCATGCCAATACAGTTGTTCTCATCAGGTGTTCGTGCCAGCCATCCTTTGTGTCCTGACCAAAAGAATCTGTACCTGAAGCAAACCTAAATATGAATTTAAAACACCCTACACTCAACCTTTCTATTCACAGAATTTTACATCCAAAATGGACAGAGATCCAAAATATATGTTCTGCCATCAGTGGCCACCGTGTGACCAGGACAGTAACTTGGATGCTAAGACCGCTCTCCCCCAAGCCTCCCACCCTGCACTGCGTGTGCCTAATAGCAAACATCAAAAGGAATGACTTCTTTTTTGATCTTAGTACCAGCGATAAATCAAATTCAGTGCCACAGACAGGGGGAAATGCACTACGGAGGAAAACTCTGAGACTGACAGTAGGACCAGTTGGAGGCATTCGCTCAATCAAGTTCCGGTAAACGATGCCCACCCTCCTTTGCTCTGAAACAAGATGTAAGCTGTCGTCTGCTTACCCAGAGGGAGAAAAACTTACCCGGTCCTGACGTGACCCCAAGTCAAGATGCACTTTGTGCTGACATTTCCAGGAGCAGCACTGTAACCCCTCTCTCTCCTACCCTTGGACAGAGCCCATCTCCTTCCTCCCTGGGAGCCAGACTCTGCCCACAGGTGGGCACAGAGAGCCCCGGCTGGTCAGCACAGCACAGCTCCAATAGGAGCTGCACATCTGGGGGGTCAAATGGGGACTCTGGGATCACTCTGTTACAGCTCCCGAAGCACCTCTGCCACCTGCAACAGCCAATAAAGCATCATGGGCTCCCCGGCCAGCTCAGGGAGTTCTGCGTCTGCCTAACCCACAGTGGTGCAGGCAAAGTGCTAATTAGCAGATTGAGGTGCTGTTAATGAATGAAAGTGAGGATGAAATATTTGAAGCGTTGGCATCTTTTCCCCATTTGCTTCCGGTTGACCTTTGGCAATATGCTCTTTTTGGAGGGTCAGGACTGGAACCTCCTCCCTTGTTGGTACCATGCTCTTCCTGAGCAGAGGAAAAACTCACATGGATTCTCAGGCAGGTTAGCGACAACAGGTGAGAATCCAGATAAATGCATACTTTTTCAGTGTGTATAATACTTGGGACTTGGGAACTCTCTGGTAGTGTTAGAGAAAAAAAAAAGTTGTTAAATGATACCGTGATATACTCGCCTTAACTGTAGACAGAATTCACATGTCTCCCGTAACCTGACACAGCCCATCACAAAATAAAAGAAAAACATAACAGTTGTCGCTTTCAATTTGTCTACATAATATGAGCAGCATGGGAATGAATTCAATTATTACGTTGAATCAGATGAAAATGCTGATATTTGACCATTTTTTGACCTAAAAAAATGGCAATTTCATGTGGTGTCACCAGATAGAATTAGAACCCCGTTGCCTCACTTTCATGCAAAAAAGGCTGAAATTCTGTCGGGGAATTTCACGATTCCAAACTTGACTTTCCTACCGATTTGCCCTCGAATGCTACCTCTAGTTTTGTTTTTGTTCTGTTTCATTATCATCAAAGTGGGACCATTTACCTCAGTATGTCTTTAATTTGAACCTGTCATGATTTGGGGTCCTCAGGCCAGAGGGGCCCCAACGTTCACTGGAAACGCCAGTTTTGCACACACACGATGGTTCACATATGCAGCGCAGTGCTGACTGTAACACTCACTCTTTTGAGAGGCCATCCCATACAATGGGCACCTGCTTCACTCCAAAGCGCCAAGACAGTGCCACGATGGAACAGGATGGAACATCTCATCCTGGAGCCTTCACCAGAGGACTTGAACCACGGATGAGTTGGCTTGTCTGGTTTTGTTCCTCGCCCCCCCGCCAGCGACTTTGCAAGTTTGCTCAGGACAGAAAGATTTCAGGGTACCCACAGGAGCGGCGGCTCTCGGATCCAGTGACGTTCGGTGTTTCGCGTGCAGCGTAGCTCAGAGGGCAAAGCAAGCCGTGTGCGGGATCGGGGGTCTCCGCCCGCCGCCTCGCAGGGCTGCTCCTGCGCACGCCCGCTTCCGAGCCCAGGGAAGACCACCTTACTCTGATGAGAGTGCTTTCCTCAGGCAGGAATTTTTATTTCGGCTGGAATCTTAAACCATTACATTTCCAGCGATGCATTTTTATGTTTACAATTGACATCTTCATAAAAGAATGAAACCTTTGAGCAACAGCTCAAAAGCATGAAGGTTGCCCGCAGTGGTACTTAAATTATTTTACACCTAAATGGAGCCCGGTTGTTTTTAGTTAAAATTTAATAAACCTTAAACTGATGACCTTTCTTCCGCAGAAAGGCCCAGAGTTGCAAAAACGAACTTTCCAATGAAATATATTTTAAGGAACTAGTGCTGAACAAAGGGCTATTTAAAGCTGAACGCTTTGTCAATTTATCAGCTTGTGAACATTCTGTTCCTGAATTCCCCACTGCTGCTGAATGTATAGAACGGTGGTGCCTTGCTTAATCGAATACTATTGATTCGAGTGTGTCACAGTGATCTCATTGAGAGTAATCAATAGTAATCCAAAATCAATCAATCTGCTCTTGCACTATCATTTATCAAATCTGAATACACCAAATTATTTGTAGGCGTCACATTACAAAGAAGAGAAGAGGGTTGAGCTGGTCAAGTTAATGGTTTATATTAAGAGCAAAACCAATACCCCTCTCTTTTTAAGGGGAGGTGCTTTAAAATGGGCTGTGGCTTGGGCAAATACGTTCCTCCTCTCGCTAAAGTATCCTAAGTTTACAATTAATCTCATTCCGGTCCCGAGAAAAAAATAAGATTTCTTACCCAGGGCTTTGCTGTTTGAGTACAAGTGGCATAAACTTACACATGCCCTAACTTACTGAATAACAGCACGCTAGCATTTTACAAGTCTGATAAGCTAAGTTTCAAATGCCTGTCTCCCATCTGCTGGAAAACAAGGGGACTCGTCTGACACAGGCCATAACTGCATCTTCTAACATCAGAAATGATGTTTAATAGAATTGGAGTGGAAAAAGGGATACTTAATTTCTCCTGAGAACGTACAGCATAGATGCACCTGCTTATCAAAGAAGCTGCTGTTGAGGCTGAAGGTTCCTTTATCAACATATTCACCTGTAATTTAGTCGAGGTAATAAATCCTTCTATTCATTATGGCACACTCAAAAGCACCCCTACTATTTAACTTGAATGAAAAAAGGCACAGAGTGTCTAAAACATTTACTTTTGCTAATGTAAAAGTGTTGGCATTTTACTTCATTCCCGATAAGCTGGTGCCAGTGGCGGTGATTATTCTTTTCTTATTCAAAGCCTATCAGCATTTCGAAAAGCTCTCTCAATCTTATCAGGTGTATGAACAGCACAGTTACTGAAAACAGTTTGTACTGCTCCTCTCCAAGCTATCTGATAAACCCCCCACTAACTAACTGCATTTACACACACTCACACAGAAGTTGTGTCTTCCACGCCCTGTAGCCAGATTCCAGTGTGCCAGGGATTTTTGTGCTGGGACATTAACTTAACAAAAATGTCAGCAGCGAGTGCCCCAAACTGACAACAATCAAGAAAACACCATAAAAGCACTCAACTAGAATGTACAACAAACAGAAACACCAAGGAAACAAAGATGGAAAGTTGGAGGCAATCTCTTTGGAACTAGAGAGGGGGTTAACATACTTTGTATGCAGATACGGACGAATATCACATACTTACCTTTTAGCAAAGTAAATCATCCTTTAGCACAACAGATGAACAGAAACAGAAATTTTAAGAGAAAATATTGCCGCAAGTGAGAGGGTTGAGGGATGTTTTTTGGAACTAAGCAGGCATTTCCCCCACATTTCGGGTTATCTCAGTGTGAAGGCAGAGAGGTTCCATAATGTAAGCAAAGTAAGACAATAGACAATATCACCGAACTTACCCCATAAACTGGAGACAAGATAGAAAGCAAGGCTGTCACATATGGTGACCACATTCTCAGGACAGATTTTCCAATCATTAAAACCCTCATAAATGCTCTAGACATTAAAGTTTTGTTCACTATAAGGAAATAAAAAAAAATAAAAAAAATACAATTTGAGTGTTTAACCTCTTAGTATTTTTCTCATTCTTCAGACTTAACCAACTGAACAGTTCCACACAAAGGTACGAGAAAGGAATGATCATCCAGGCTAACACAAGTAGATGATCCGCTCTCCATTTCTATCTATTAAAAAATGCTTATACCAGTTCATGGTTCGTACGAATTGAGAGACGTACCTAATCATTTATGGGTAGCTCTTTGGAGCATGAAAGACAACAATGACATTTATAGAACATAAGAGAAATCTAAAACGTACTTGAACAACTGAGTAATGGATTTCTGACCCTGGGAAAGAATGTCTGCTTGGGCTTCTGTGCATAAATTGTCCATTTGTTCCTCACCTCCCTTTGCGGAATGGCTAGGAAAGAACAGAAAAAGGCGGCCACATGCTCCCACCTGAGCCCAACTCCTGATTCTGTCTAGACTCCAAGAATAGAATGAGCCTTTCCTTAGATGTGTAGAGCAATAAGATGAATTAGTCAAGTATGTAGTTCAGTACAATTCAGCTGATGGTTGCTTTTCCATCTGTGACACTATGATCCCATGACTGATGAGGCAGGTCTCATTTAAGTCTATGGATAAAGGGATGCTTCTGTCATTTACTGGCCCCAGCACCAACTGTATACAGTCGCTTTCTCATAGGAAACAGATGGAATTCTCGTTAACCATATGCATCGTTCCTTTTCTATGGTCATGGACAGTTGGTTACAGGTATAATATTCCCCCTCAAAATATCAGGTCTGTTTTAAAAGATTAGTGATGATGAAGAAAGCATTTAACTTCTGGAGAAGTTAAAGTTCTATGATCATTTGGAATTATGGAGGGCAAAGGGCAATCGATTGAACAACCTCACATTTGAATTTATTTCTCTAAATAAGTACGTTGGTCTCTATAATTTTTTGTATTACTCGCTATTTCTGGTAACTCTGGATATAATTTTAGACACTCTTTTCAAAGCAAAAACATTCCTATAAATATAAAATGTAACAGTATCATAACTGCCCTGGGGAAAAAAACCTTTTAAAACATTTAAACTCACATTATATTAAAAACAAAGTAAACATATTTATTGAATGTGTCTTCTATTTAAATTCTCAAAAGCCATCATTAATAAGTAAAATTCTTCCTAGAATTAATGAAAAAGGAATTTTCATGTGCAAGGAGAACATTCTGATCATGGAGGAGAAAGAAATTAATAAGCTTCTATTTTCTGTGCGTAAGTTCTTTTTAAACTTTCATTTTTTGCATTTTGAATAAGGCATAAGAAAAGAAAGCACAAGATTTTTTTTCTCAGAAAACGTATGCACAGTGCAACAAAAAGAGATGTCCCTTGTTCAAGATGGATTGCCCAGGCTCCTTCTGACCCTCCACTTCTTCAAGTCTTTATTTACTTCACACATAGGAGCAACTGAGGTTCGCCACTTCAGAGACTTTTAAAAAATAAATCCCTTTGTTACTTCCACAAAAGCAGAAAGATCTGAACAAGTTCAAGTTATACTCCTTTTTTGTGTGTGTATGCAAAACTCATGATTATCAATGCTATCTGCATTCCCATAGAGTTTTAAAGAGAAGGAAGCAAGCAAGCTGGTTTTCATTACACTTCTATAAGCCATCCATCTCTGGTATAATATGAGAATTTATCGGTAGCTTCCCTTTTATTTAGTACCATCTTAACCAATTGTTTGCAGAGAAGGTGTATGAGGAAGCAAAGTCAAATTGACACATTTGTGATATGCCTGACAGCCTTCAGTATGCCCAGTATTAATTTGTTTTCTTTGGCTAGGTAAGTGTTGCCAAAGCATATTACACATAATGTGTACTTCCAATCAAAATGATGAAAAGTATATATGCAGTTTTGTTTCACTCAAAGAAACATGAGAATGCACAGAAGAATGTATATGACAAAGACTGCCTTTCATAATTAAAATATAAATTTAGTTTCAAGTTCTCTCTTTTTTTTTTTTTTTTTTACAATGTAATCTAATCTTAGGTAGGCTGTCCATGAGTTTAACACTGTAAGTATTAAATAGATTCTAAGTGCCAGAGCCACGGCCATAGATTGCATTTCTAATGGTCAGTGTTGAATGTTACATATCTATATTCAAATGCACAGAGAGATCTATGCCAGGATATTGAAATGGACTTTAATTGACCAGTGAGAAGTCAATTTATTTAAAACTGCACCTTTTCTTTTAATGCTCTGCCCTAGTGAGCTCTCTTCCAAATATACATTCATTGCCATAAATTATGATGGCATAACATTTGAAGGAATCAAAACATAAAAAGCACGTTTCCTCCAAACATTTAAAAAAATGTTTGATTAAAAAGGGGAATGGATACATGCATGTGCCCCGCATGCACGCAGACACACACACACACACACACACACACACACACACACACCACAAAATTGAAATCCTTTCAATTTGGTGGTTTTGTATAATTTGCTAGGATTTGGAAAAATACTGAGAAATATTGTCCAAATCAGGAAAAAGAAACACCTGGCACCTCTGTAAAGCAAAAGTAGAGAGGAAAGATGTGTTTGCTAAAACTCTGAATGGAAATTATTTTTAGCAGCTGAGGTTTGCTGGATCGTAGAAAGTAGAAGTCTAAAATGAACTGGAAACCAGAATAAGATGCCAGGTAAATCCTTCCAAAGGCAAAGCCTGTCACTTATCACCCTCAGATAATAAAGGAACTAACTTGGGTCTGATGGATTGGCATAAAGAAACAGCAAGATTTAGAAATAAAATAAAATAAAAACAACCAAACATTAAATGGGCTCAAGGGTTATACATACAAGTAAAGGTAGGAAATGAATCTGGGAATTTAAACAAGAATATAAATAAGAACAAGAATTAAAACAGAAAGTGCAGTGAGGTAAATGTTCTCTCTCAACACTCATTCAGATTTACTAAGCAAAACCACAGGTCTCTCAACTTACCTCTTAGAGTAAAATTCAAAAATACTAAAATCTGTGATGTACTTTAGAGAAATATAACGCTCATTAGTCTTCTATAGTGGCTTTCAGCAAGAAAAAAATAAGAAAGTGACATATTTATGTAATGCAGACAAATAAAAGTCCTCTTTTGCATTTATTTGGGAGCTATCATGTTTACATTCAGATATATTTGTCAAGCCTCTGTATAAAAAAAGAATGCAGCCAAGATCTGATTCAAAACTATTTCTTGGATATGGGCCCACGCCATTAAATTATGCCTTTAATATTAGTAGCTTATTTCCTATTTTACAAATTATTTATGATTACTAGATATTGAATTTAGGAATGATCATAGTTAGAAAATCCATGAAATCAGAAACAAATTTACTTATTAGGTTACCTGTTACCTGTGTTTCTATACAGTTCAACCAATTCAGTTTAAAATCGGGACCTGGCAAATACCTGAAATCCCAGCTCCGGGTTAAAATCATACCTGGCAAATTTAGCTGGCAACTAATTGGTTAGAAAAATACTTGAGATTCACTTTGTCATATAAAGGTATTATGAACACTCTTAGCAGCATATCTCTATTCTACGCATATACGTCTTCCCTTATAGGTCCATACTTCATTCATACCATACAGGCAAACACACACATGTGTGCATGCTACCGACTGCTTTGGATTTTAAAGTGCCGTGTGTGTATTTGTGTATTTATAACTGTATAGACCGTGTACACGCATACACACATGGCTATGAAAATAATCCATAGCAAAACACATAAAATGCAATAAGAAGAATGTCAAGCAGCAGAGATGCCTGGTGTCATCCCTGCACTATCAAATATACACATAAGTATGATTGGAGAAAGAGAACCTAAATATTTCACTGTCAGAGAATGTAGAGAACCGCAATTCATTTCTATCTCCTGTGCTTTAGGACAATGACAATTTAATACAAGGCCAGTGGATGTAAAAGAGATAAAAACTGAACACACTGGGCCAGTGTAATCAAAGATTTTCTCCAGAGAGCTGGCTAGGGCCGGAGCTCATATGCACTTATAACAGATCAACGTTGTATTGTTTCTCTCTTCCATGAATTTGTGATGAAGCAAAATTTCAAGCAAAGCTTATCTACTGCAGTGACTTTAAAGTTCTGTCGAAACACCTCAAATGCTCTCCTCTTATTTCAATGCTTAATAGGTGGTTCTAGAAAGTTTATTTGCTATTCATTGGTTTGACAGAAATCACTGCTATCAATTGCCACTTGTCTGACAAAGTATCAACCATAAGCAGGGATTTTAATTTGTTTTATGAAATCACATAAGCAAAACCTTCAGGGCTGCGCAGCACTTTAAAAGTAAAACAAAGAAATATTTTCTTTAGTCACTAGGCTAAAACAAATGTTGAGGAATTTTTCACGAGGGATACGGACTTGAGACTGGGAATTATGCCTACCTTCCAAAAGAAGGGTCTCTTCTTTGTCTATAGTTCTTGCAGGAGTAAGGTATTGTGAAAGTATTGTTAAATAGACTCATAGAGAAGTTACCTGCCCTCTTTGATGAATAGCACCATGTATCTAAAATTAATTGCAAAAGTATGGCCCAGCTAATGAGATGGTCCTTATCTTTTCTCAGCAAAGGAAGCACAAGTATTTTTCTGCTGGCTCAATATTTTATAAAAATGCCTAAAGTGTTATTAACTAACTAAAAATCTGATGAAAAGACCTCAAAGACACAAATTATCGTAAATTCTAAAACCTGGAAAACCTGGAGGTAAGCCTGATTTCCTATATTATTTCCTTTTTAAACCTTAATTTCTTTTCTTTTTTACTTCGAAAAGAAAACCAAAAAAAATCTTTTCTTCAGCTTCTATTAGCAATTTTAAAAGCTGAATTACAATATCCTTTTTTTATAAGATGGTCAGTATATATTACAGGTCAGATTAAATCAAAGAAATCTATCAAAGGCCGTCAATTTAGAATTAAAAAAAAAAGAACAATGATACCTTATTGGGGGGAAAACACTGGAAAAATGATCATCCATGCAAGAGAATTAATGGATATCCACAAGGGCTTTGCTAATAACATGGGTTAATTACCGCTGCAACACTAGGCTCAGTAAATAAAGCAGCAGTGCCATAAACACATTAAGATGAGAAACCATCACTATAAGAACCAGCCAACACTATCACCCTTGCCTCTGCCCAGGAAAGGGAAAGCTGTATTCCAGCCCTTTCTGTAAAAGGAGGATTTCTAAACTTACCACCAAATGTATATACGGCAATACATAAATGCACTGACACAAAGGGCTGGTGAAACATGGGGGGCCCATCATTTCCTCACCACTCCCATTCAATATTTATTCCATTAACTCAGGGACACCTATTTTTGCTTATTCCTAGGAGAAAAATCATATGTTACATAATACACACTGTCTGGACATAGTTTGGGATATGTACAGTGGTTATTATATTTTCAGAAAAACAGAATTGATCTGTTCTCTTTAGTGCTGTGATGGGCAAGGTTACAAGACTCTCCAGTCACCCCTAAGTGCAAGCTACTTGTCACTTCCAGCAATTTACAAAGAAATCATCTGAAAACCCCACCTACACCCCCTACCTTTAAGGCTGCAGGTGTTTTCAACAGATTTACAGAATAAAAACAGGAGGAAAAGTAGCATGAGCTCCAAGTCTGGAGTTTAGGTATTCTTTCTCAGAAAAATAAACTTAAAGTATCTGTTCATAGTTCTCAAATAATATCATACCTAAAGTGACTTAGGCAAGCTCCTCTTAAAAAAAAAATCGTATCTGCTCTGATTTAGGCTTTCTGTTGTTGTTGTTACTGTATACATTTTTCCTTCCTGCCTATTTTTATCTCATATATTTTGACATTCTAGTATTACTTTTGGATAGTTGTGTTTCCATCTACGTTAGCTTTTAATAAGGAGAGATGAGGCCAGGGGGAAAAAAAAAATCAAAACCCTGACACAGAAAGAGTGGACCATACAAAATAAAACTTGTTTAGCTCCAAACAGGTATTTCAAAACACAAATCTGTTTCATTTGCCATGCCTGGATTTCAACCATCAGGCTGAATTCACTAAACTGTTCCCTCCTCGCCTTGCCTGTTTTCGAGTGTTTCAATTGCCTTTCCTTCTTCCAACAGCTGTGACAACTGTTAAAACAGTCAGTAAAATTAAGTCCGCTCTATAATCCTGTAGTCAATGTTACATTTTAATCAGAGGTTGAAAGGGATTCATGTGATGAGCACACTCATTTAGAATGATTAGACGGACACATATGTCAAAATGAGCAGATATATTATTTTCATCTATTTATGCTATCAGTTATTACTGCTATTAAATGTGAAACAAGCTTTCAAGTATTATGCTCTTTAATGTGCTGGCACATTTCCTAAAATAAAAAACACATAGTTATAGGTTAACATTTTAGGCTCTCCTAATGGTGGTCAATAAATTGTATGAATCTTTTTCAACAGCCTCCAAAACAGAAATTGTCTAATATTTTCCTCTGAAACCGCATAACTCTGGTTTCATTTCTGTGTATACACACACGTGATAGGGTTTAACCCAGTACAATTACTATGAATATTAATAGCATGTATAAATTCTGTGGTTTATTAATTGAGACAGAGAGGCAGATGCGTTGCTTAGCATTAGATCTTTCTGTCTGTCCAGTGAACCACGTAACCATCAGAACTGCATCCAGACAATAAATCTGTATTTTTTAAAGATGACTTTTAATTGAGCCAAAAAGAAAGCTAGTTTGAATCTTGCGCCAAAGCCAAAAGGACATGTGCCCTGATTTCATTTAAATGCATCTGCTTTAAGAGGCTTATCTAAACTAATTATTCAAATTAGCTATAAGAAGTTAAATTCAAGAAAACTACTTTAAAAAGAACCCTCTGGGGGATTTTTAAAGTTTGTTTTGTTTATTTATTTATGGGAGAAAGTTCAGAATCTGGGTGAGCTTGGATAACGCCTCCTTCCTGAGAAGACATTTAGACTCGCCGATTCTACAGCCCAGGTGCACCAACCTTCAGACTACACTTGGGCGGGCAGTCCTACCTTTGTTTGTTTTTCATTTTTATTTTCACACAATTTAAGGTTGTTTCTTGCTTCGAGTGTTTCAAAGTGTAGCAGGCACAACCTTCCAATCTTTCAGTTCCTCCCTACGTCCATCTCTTGGAGACTATACCTTGCGTGAGTGTGTATGTGAGTGTGTGCGTGTGTGTGCATGCACGTGCGAGTGTGCATACACATCTATGCACACAGTCACACTCATACAGACACGAGCAGGCACTAAGACTGCAAATCACTTTTCATCTCTGACTTAATTACAAAGCAATGCAATATGCAGTCACTAAGGACAGCTAGTGGACATCTACCTATAATGCACTACCTCGTCTTCGAGAGTTTTAGATTTTCTTCACAATCTATAGAGAGATGTTTGCCAAGAGCACTCTTTTCAGAATTATAACAGTTGGTATTACTGTAATGTGAAAGCAAAGCAATATAACTGACTCAACAGAAAGATGATCCAGTGACAGCTCCCGGGGTATACTAATATTTTATCTTCACAGTGCGTTGAAATTAAGTTTATGACCTACTCGTTTACTCAAGAATGCCTAATTTACTTGTCCTACCCCCCATACGCTTCTCCCCCACCTCTAGGGTTCCAAATACATATATATACCCATATGCAAAAAGATATTCATAAATACGAATTAAACTGCATGTAAGAACAAAAGTACTTTTCTCTATTTTCTGGACATGAAGCATGGCACAAATCCACAATCTGAACATCGTCTATTCAAGGGGAAATTTTAAAAGTCACTAGTGTTTCTTCTTTAGTTTTTTCTCCCCTTAAATATTTATAATGTGTGAAAATCTCATGTTACTTAATGGACTGATTTGTCAGTTAAGTGCCGACTTAACGCTAACCATGCAAATAACATTATTCTAGCCCTGAATTGCATAGGGCTAGTTTTTAAATTGTTCTCTGAAGGAGAATTAGTAAATGTGCAATTTTGCCTCTAACTCTGCGCGGTAAGAAATGACAGGGAGCTGAAAATATCTGTCAAACTGCAAATACATAAGAGGCACTCAATAGTATAAATCATTTTGAATATTGTATTTTAAAACATCTTTCCTTGGGAAAATGGGTCCTAGTAAAAGATGCATTTTAACAGTTCACTAAGCATTTGTGCCAAGTGCCTATTCTTAGCACCTGAATAAGAAGTGACTGTCACACAGCTGTTTTACTGACAGTCACTGAGCTTTGCCTCAAAGGTAACATTGTAGTCAGAGAACAATTCTCGACTTACTGAATTAGGAGATCACCCTCAACACAAAAGGCACAAGACAGACACAAACAAGCACTCGTGCACACAAAATACCCAGGGCATTACCTGAATCAGTGTGCAAAGATACATTCCGTCCACACACACACACACACACCCCACGCGCACCCCCACGACGAGTTTTAAAAAAGGAAAGAAAAAGGTACCTACTCTTCCTCGTAGTGCAGGGAAAAAGATTCAGGAAGGCAAAGTTCTACCGAATCCATGTGCGACCGGCAACCATTATTTGTGCACCCCAGCTATAAATCAAAGTTTCCTTGACAAAGCACAGTGCAATTAACACAAATGTTCTCCTAGTGACAAGCCTATAGGCACAGCCAGTTGGGACCAAAGCTCTCACACTCTCCTAATCAAGGACTTAAAGCCCCGATTGGAGCTTATTAATATGAAGTAGGGCTTTACATATGCAGTCCCACCGGCCCAGCCGCGCAGCCGATTGGGGGGCCTCTGCCCAATCAGGAGGGAGGCGACGGGAGACTGCACGGAGCGAGCGGAGCCAGGCAGGTAGGCAGGGTGCAGAGAACCGAGGGGACTGAGAACCGGCGGTGGGAGAGAAAAAGGGAGCGGCGACGCTAGCGATCGAAACGCTCCCAGCAGATAACTGTGCTCTCCTCCCCCCCCTTTCCGTCTGTCTTTCTTTCTCTGGGAAGCTACAAAAGAAACATAACTAACTTAACTCTCTAAGCACTGGAGGGATTTGTCTTTGGTTTCTAACCTAAGACCTACTTTGCCTTGAAAAGAAGAACTCACGCACACTCTCAGTTAATTTGGGAAAGGATTCCGCGGAAGGTAGAGAATTAAGTTTGTCCTGCCGTTGTGTGTGTTTTCAACCCCTGGGGGCTGCTTCGCATTTAGTGCTGTACTTTCCCATTTATTCGTAATCGCGTCTTTTCCTGCTTTCCTGATACATACTGGGCATTTTAAAAATCAAAGGCATTCTTCCAAATTGTTCGGGCATGTGAACCCCTGGGATCGTCATCTCCGAGGCGGAATGCAGTTTTGCACAACTACAGAAGAGGAAATAGTGCATCAGTACAATTTGAGGGAATGCTCATGCAAATTATAAGTGTAATAAACATTTCTTTACCTCCTGCCTCCCTACATACAGATATACAATGCATAGCTTTTCAACTGCAGGACAGATTGGCTTCTCCAGTTACAGGGGTGGGGGTCTCAGGGCTGTAGGGGGAAATAGTGCATTAAATCCATCTCTGCACTTTACAAAATAAACACTGCATTTGGCGGGGGGGGGGGGGGGGGTGTATGGAGAGCATTACTACACAGTGCACTAAAAGTGTTCTTAATCATATACTTATTTCAATACAAGCTTCCAAACTGGGAGGCATATGCAAATATATGATTTTACCCAAAACATCAGTTTCCAAATAAAATGCAGTGTACGTATTTGTGTCTATGCATAACACACTCTGAATGCTTTAAAAAAATCAACCCAGAAGCATTTTGTAAATCATCACAGAGTCTGGCCACTACAGATGATAATTTAGGAAACTAAGAATTCTCAATCAAAAGTGTTGTTTTCTTTCTTTCTTTCTTTCTTTCTTTCTTTCTTTCTTTCTTTTTTTAACGCGGTGTAAGAAGAGAAAGGTATTTTCCCTTCAATAATGTGTAAGGTGTTTTAGTTTCCGTATAACAAAGAGTTTTCTTAGGTCCTGTTTTAAACCACAGTCTATTTTATACGACCAAACGTATTGGAATAGATACCAGCTATTTATGACAAACTACTACCTTATGGAGATTGGAAGACCCACATTTTGATATAAGTCAGCTCTACTGCTACCAACCTTTTGCATCTTAAGTGTTCCATGATATAAATAGTATAATCTTTGAGATCAAAATAAATTAGTTCAGATATTTGGTGTGAGTTGAAGTCACTAAATCAGAACTCAACTCTCTCTCTCAACCCTTGCAAATTTTCTAGGTCTTTAAAAAAAAAAAACACTAAAATAGAACAGCCACATTAAAATTCAGAATGTAAAAATGACAGACATGATTTGGTCCCCCCACAGAAGAAAGCAATTTCCCTGCCATGTATTTAGCCATATCTAAGATATGGGTCTGATTCCTTTTATTTGTGGGCTAAATTCATACAAGTTTTTAGATGAGAACTCACATAGCAAAAACTGTGCCTGAGAATACTGTATAAAAGCAGGTAGTAAAAGCTTAATTACCAGTAGCATTATGCTGTCTATATTGTTAAATGTGAACTCTGCAATTAAGATGTAAATTTGGTTGTGAGCAGTGAATTAAAAGAGCTTTGAGATGTAGAAGAAAATCCAAGCATTCTGCAGACACCAGGAAAAAAAAAAAAAGAAAAAAGATTGGTCTATTCAGTCTAAAATGAGACATGTAATCATTTTATAATTAAAAAAATAAATAAAAAGCCATTTGAAATAGAAACATGATTTTTCTAAAATACAATAAAAAATATGGAAGCTGCATTAGAAAGGAAGAAAAACATCTTTGGTTCAAAGATTACAATCTTCCTTTCTGAACAAACTAAAATTCTCAGGGTAATTGATAGATCCAGTTGTACACATTTTTAAATAATATACCAAAAAAAAGTTTCTTATATTTTTTCTCAAGACTTTTTCTTTCTAAATAAAGATTATTTAATGTTATTTAATGCACTCAACCCATCTTAAAGTACTTAACACATTCAGATTTTGCACCTGTGCAGAATCCTGTACTGTATTTGGTTTCTTTGCATTATCATGCTGTGACAGAACCTGTTTATTGCTCCTTTGAAATGGCTTCTCAAAGACAAGATTTGCAGTTAATTATTTACCGATGGACCTTAAGTCACCACATTTCATAGGAGTTAACTTGTACTTCCTGGAATCTGCTTATTTCCCTTTGGGTACTTATTTGCCCAATTATGAACCATTTGATCTCATTGGTATGTATTTTAAACATATTCAGATTCTTCCATGTGTAGGTCTTTTCTGTGCTCACAGAGAAACATGCACAAACATCCGGTGTATAGTCCCCACTCGTCTTTCACTCACCATATTTCATCAATGCAAGATACAGTGTCCACTGAGCTAGCTGCTTTCTGAATTGCCAGAAGTATACGAGTGTATGTACACACACAGATCTGGATGCTTCCCTTTGGGAATAGAGCGTTACCTTTACAAGTCAAGGACCTAAGATTACACCTACCATCTTGAATCCAGTTTAACCAATTTAAAATTTAAAATAATATCTACTGCACTAAACTTGCGAAACGGCTCCCAGAATATTTTCTGAACACACAGCTTAGTCATCTCAAGAATCTTCCCCGGCCACAGTTGTCTCACCTTGAAGGGGGAAACAGTGGATAATCACAGGAAACAAACACATCATGAGCAATACTGAGCATAAACCTTTAGAATCTCAACTACAAAGGATACGAGGGAAAAAATGAAACAAACATAGATAAACAGCCTAGAATAAACACATATTGCTAATCAGGCAATACACTTCACAATCTTACCACAAGGAGTCTACCCAAAGCAGGATACATGGAACTAAATAAAAGGACCTCTTAGGACGATTTCACACAGAGTATTAATAAATTAGTTAATATCCATCTATTATGCATCAGGCCCTGGGTCCGCGCATAGTTTCAATCTCTTTTTCCTTAAACAGTACGGTCAGAAATATCCAAACAACTTCATCCTTAGGCCCTGACTCATGCACAGACACCAGCAGAAAATATACTTCATTTCCATTTCAAAAAAACAGACTGGCAACCAGCAAAACTCACCTGCCCACAAAAGGTAGCTTCCTGTGTTCTATACCGGAAGTTTTACTGTGTTTTAGTCAGAATCATTTCCTAAAACATTCCAACAATGAATCCTTACGTTGCTAAAAGATGATGAGAAATGTTCATTCTTGCCATTATTGCATGTTAATAGCTATATTTAGTTCCCATCTTCCTTTTGCGAAAAGGAACAGGACTAATCTGTATTAAAATGTCTATAGTTGTCACGCTATTTCTGAAGCAAATTTGATTTTATACTGCACACTGGTCATCTGTTAAATATTTAAAACTAAACAAGGCCTAACAAATTTAGATTTGCAAATGGCCTTACAATCTACCTTTGTGGATCTTTCCTCAAGACCATAAAACCTTTAAAAAGCTGCTTAACTTTTTGAACCATCTTCCCTGCTGGCTTTGATAGACTATGTATAGGATAATGTACCATACTGCAAAAAGCAAGCCAAGACTGTTAAAAACTGCTATCTTTCACTCTGAAGGAAAACCCACCGTGAACATCCCTGGGAAAAGAACGCTGATGGGCAAGCAAGAGGCTTAGATAGGAGGATCCCCTCTGCCCTGCTCAGGACTTGGGTGGCCTTGAGCGGGTCCACCTCATTTGTCTCCCCCTACTTTGCTCATCTGTGCTTCGGGAATTCTCTTACGTTGTAAACCTGCTTCAGCACGTACCTTTCCCACGGGGAACAGGAAGACTCCCTTTCGGAATCAGCATGACCACTTTATATCACTACCCAACTGCTATCAATTCATCATACCTCATTTTCTGTTGCCTTTCATTTCTAGGGCACAGGCTTTGATATTTAAATTATTGTCTCGATTGGCAAGAAGCAATCATTTCTACGGAAAGTGATCACTTCCACAGAAGCACTAATAAAAACCTTTCCTTTTGACAAACCTCTTGTCCTATAAATCCATCCCCTTCCCAAATTACCAAGTCCATGTGAACAGCCCATTCTCTGGGGAGCAATTACCTCACCTCCATAACCCACCAAACTCTTCCCAGTGTTTGTGAAAGTGGGGGAAAAAAAAAAGAATCACAGGAAGAGAAACTGATGGAGGCAATTTGGTTTCTGTTTAATTAATTTGGGATTATTTTACTTTCATTTTGTCAAGCTAATGATATACATGGTAAAATATCAGGAAAAAATAAATTATAAAGTACAGTAGCTCCAATGGGAAAAAGTGACTTTCGTTATGCTGTATTGCCAACATACGTACCCTGGTAAAATACCAAACACATTTTATAGTATCCTATGAGCCTTCCGTAATCTGCATGGCATGTATTTACAGAGCAATAGTTAACATTTTCAGATTATACATTAATAAATGAGTTGCAGTTATATTCTTTCCTGAATGTTAAGCACCATGAGCTAAATGCAGAAAACATTCAAGGTCAATGTCCCGTTTTAGACCTTTTCAGGCGGCTGTAATATTATGATAATCAAGCTTAAAATATTCCTATAGAAAGAGTAAATTAGCCTTTTCACTTGAAAGATGATTATGATAAACAATAAACCTAAGAGAGGACAAAATCCCTATTTTTAAAAGCCATAAATTGTTGACTCAATCATGTGTGTGATAGTGTTGTCCAAAATAAAGGGTAGCTTAACTCTGAGAGGAAGGGGGAGGGGGGCAGTACTGGAAACCAAGAGCAAAGGGGAAGTGGAACAAATATGACCGATTTTAGAATAAAGGAATACTTGCTTTGGTGCCAGTACAACGATCAAATTATCCATCTTAACCTCCCCATTCAGTATCTAGTCAAAGTTAAAAATGTATACAGCCATGAAACATCAAAAAAGCATCAAGTGTGTTTTTCCTGACCTATAAGACTGTTCAACACTCTGTGAGAGTTCTCCTTTCCTATTGCTTCCTTTAACCCCTTTGTCCAAATTTTCGAAGGACCACTTAAAAAAAAGGGGGGGGAGCTATATAGCATCTGTGTCCATATAAACAGGCTTAGAGGCTATTACGTTACGGTCTTTCTTTCTTATGTTAGAACTGTCTGACGTACTCTTTAAGGCTCCTTTTTATAAATGAACACATTTAGGGGCACCTGGGTAGCTCAGTCGGTTAAGCATCGACTTCGGCTCAGGTCATGATCTCAAGGTTCGTGAGTTCGAGCCCTGCGTCGGGCTATGTGCTGTCAGCTCAGAGCCTGGAGCCTGCTTCAGATTCTGTGTGTGTGTCTCTCTCTGCCCTTCCATGCTCGCACTCTGTCTCTCTCTCTTTCTCTCAGAAATAAATAAAACATGAAAAAAATTTCAAATATATATATATATAAATGAACACATTTGATAGAAATCTGCTTCCCCTAAGCAAGGCAAATTAATTAGGGGTGTGTGTGTGTGTCTCATCCCCAGCAGAAGTCAGGAGACTGTAGAAGGCCTCAGTGCCTGCTCTGGAGGCAGGCCTTGGGCTTGGAGTTCAAATATGAGGGACGAGGCTTTGGCCTAGGGTCATGCCACCCATCTGACTCTCAGTTTCCTCTGCTATTAAATGGGAATAACAGTAAGAACAATCTGGTAAAATTGTCATGGGGATTAACAGAGTTTAAAGTAATTTAGCACCGCGTCTGGTCCTCTTTGGGAGGGACCATATGACCCGATGGGCCAAGACATTGTGACTTGTGCCAGGTGCCCTCACTTAATAATTTACAGTACTCCCTCCTTACACTCTCCAGAGTGCCTCAGTTTGGATAATAAATTTTACTGTCATCCTACACATAGTGAGCCTCCCATAAATGTTAGCCATGTTATTTTTAAGTCTCACTAAATAAAAGAAGGGATCTAAAGAAATGGCAATGTCAGCTCATGTGGCCTTCATCCTTGACTCGGAGTTCAAGGTGCTTAATACAGAAAAGTTTTCCCCCAGTGAAAAGAGCAGTAACGTTTGCCCTAAGAGGATATGAACTGCTTGCTGGCATACGCGCATAGATTGGCGCAGTATAATGAGGGGGACGAAAGATGTCCCCCTTAAAGCTAACCATTGTGTTTTGTGCATGAGTCTGAAGAAGACAGATCTGGGAAAGTTAAGTGATTCCGCTGACTCTCCACAGCATTCAGTGGTGCATTGTTTACCAGAAAGAAGGGGAGAGAGAAAGTGTACCCTTTCTCTCCCTTTAAGACATTCTTCCACATCCCTCTACCCTAGCAGTTCAGTCAATAATGCTGTTGATTTTATTACTATCCCAAGCACAAGCTCATTCACCCAGGAGCTCCTTTGATCAGATATTCCAAGAACTCAATTTCTTCACAAGGCTTTGCTCTTGTTACATTGAATGGCCACTAATCTATGGCAGAACACAAAGTCTGGGCAACAGGGAATTAGAGACAGGGAAAGACCACAGGGATTACGAGTCCAACTTGGTTACCTCGCAGGTGAGAAAAATAAGGCTCAGAGTGGCTAAGAGTCTTAACCCAGGTTTCACACCCAGGTAGTAGAAAAGCTCATATTAGAAAAGATTACATGTCTCCCCTTTCCAGCGCTTTCTTCGTAACAAGCTCTTAATGTTAATCTCACAGTCGTTGACAACACTCCAGTGCAAGGGACTCCAGCTGAGACAGGAGCCCTTGGAGAACAAAGGTCCGAAGAGCCAAGGGACCTCACATCCCAAGAGATAAATACCCAAGTGTATACCAAATTGTCTTTCACTTTCTCCAAAAGCTTAGAAAGACAAAAAGACTCATATATTTAAAAAGCCGTGGGGATGAACTGGTAGAGATAAATTCTCTCTTTTCTCTCCGGGTATTTACTTGTCCTTTCCCGAAGCCATTTGGCCTGTCATTTCCTTTAGAGATCCAGTTTTTATTAAGTGGCCACTCCTTTCCCACCTTAGCCCCTCCCCAACTGTCATGTGTGAGGCTTCACCAGTTCTGAGGGTCTCCCCAAAGCCAGCAAGGGAACTCAGGAACTACTCCCGTCAATGTTACAGAAATACAATGAGGATGTCTTGAATGAGTGAGTGGATGAGTGAATGAATGACCAATATTGTTACTTGGTTTACTGCTGCCGAATGTAAAGATTATAATTCGGTGAAATTATTAGAGCAATGTAATAGAAAATTTTAAATGATAAGATGATATAAAAAAATCAGAAGTCAGTGGAGAGGAGGGAGCTGGTAGAAAGGACAAAAGAGAAGGAAAAAAAAAATGAGAGTCCAAGATTTGCTCTTCTAAAGTGCTCCTGTCCTTCCCTAATTAGTCTTCTGAGACATCACATTCTTCCTCTTTTTTCTCTTTTTTCTGTTTTCCAAATATTCATACTGACTAAGGACTAGATAAGGAAAAACAATATTTATTATTAAAACAATGCTGCCACATCAGTACTTAAATCTATGACCCTCACCAGGGTAACATGAAAACATTTTCTCATTTAACCTGACAGCGAGGCGTTAAAAATCACCATATCCCAGATATGTCCTGAAAACAAATCCTTTTTTTATAAAAGTGTTCAAAAATAGCTCTTGTATACAACACAAAAATCTCTATATTAAGGATTCCAGGGTCTCCTTGGTTAAATGTTGACAAGGCTCCCTTGAAGAATGGCCATATAGCTCCATTTCTACACGGCATTATGCTGGAACAGCACTGAATACTGAACACTTTCAGAAAGGAGGTGGATCTCTCTTCTTATGGGAGAGGAAGAAGGGAATTAATCAGCAGAAAAAGACAAAGGTCTTGGCTTTAGGCCACTCTCTTCCTCTCTTTGCTGCCTGTAATTCTTTAACCAAGTCCTGCATATTCTGTTTGGTGGTTTCATTCCAAGAGCAAGACACCGGATGAGAACACATCACATCAGGGAGAGCCAAAAACATTTCTAGAAAACCATAGTTTGGATGCAAAAGAGAGTGAGGCAAAGAATTCCCTCCCCATTTCCCTGGTAGATTAAAATAACAGGAATGGTGATGGGGGAGGGGACATGAGGACAATAGTCACTCTGAAATCCTGGGGGCTCTTATCTCACCTGTGGTTTGTCACTGCACAGCCATTTGTGTCAGGAGCCCTATCCAATCAAACTTTGTGTTACAGAAAAGCAAATAACATAATTAAAGACCCCAGTTTTTTAGAGTTCAGTTACCACTTGAATTAGAACACTAAATAAATCAAAGACAATTTTCATCAGGGAGAAGAGAAAAGAAACAGATTAATTCACCCTTGGAGAAATTGAAACATTAAACAAAGAAGTAAAACTTAACAAAGGAAGCAGATTTTTCAAACTTTACATTTTTAAAATATAACCAGGTAAAGAAGTATAGCTGTAAATTATAATTTTTAATTGTAATTAATAGCTAGAATATCTCATATTTTTGCTATAATTGAACATCAACAAAGCAGTTTCACACGTGCTTCTTTTGTTCCTCACAATAACCTGGTGAGGCAGGAAGAAACTCTATTATTATTATTCCCACTGTGTAGATGACAAAACTGAGGGCCAAGAGTTTATTTCATTGCCCAAAGACATTCAGTTGTTAGGTTGCCAAGTCAGGACATGAATTTCTTGTTTTTTAAATTCCACCTTTCTGGCACTTTTCATCGCAAGCGGTTTCCCATAAATCTTGTTACATCCTCTTTGAAAGACACACAGGAGTACAGAAAAGCAGGCACCAGTACACATTTTTGCTCACCAAAATACTCATTTTAGGCAAGTGAAGGAGCTGCTCCCACGAGCTGTATACCTTATCCCTCCGTTTCTTACTGCAGAAACACCTACGTACTGGATGCCCAGCCTGTACCCGGCCCTGTGTAAGTTTCCTGGGATAAACATATACCTTAGTAGTGAGAATGTAAAACGCAGAAAGAAAACCTGAGGTCTCAATTTCCCTTCTCTATCACTGATTTCCCAGAAAAGTTCGGTGTACCTCTCCGTTAATCAGTTTCTCTTCCCTAAGTTTCAGAGTGATGTAGTTAAAGTCTAATTCTAGAATATCTAAGCCAAAGAACAAAGAGGCCTAAGGAGGAGCAAAACCATTCTTCATCATTTTTGTTTAATTAAATTAAATTTTAAAATCAACAGATTTGCTGGGGCGCCTGGGTGGCGCAGTCGGTTAAGCGTCCAACTTCAGCCAGGTCACGATCTCGCGATCCGGGAGTTCAAGCCCCGCGTCAGGCTCTGGGCTGACGGCTCAGAGCCTGGAGCCTGTTTCTGATTCTGTGTCTCCCTCTCTCTCTGCCCCTCCCCCGTTCATGCTCTGTCTCTCTCTGTCCCAAAAATAAATAAACGTTGAAAAAAAAATAATTAAAAAAAATAAAATCAACAGATTTGCCTGGAAATTTTCTAAAATTTTGTCATTCGTAAAAAAAGAACTGGAATTGGGGCACCTGGGCGGCTCAGTCGGTTAAGTGACTGACTCTTGATTTTGGCTCAGGTCATGATCTTATGGGGTTCATGGAATCAAGCCCTGAGTTGGGCTCTGTGCTGACAGAGAGGAGCCTGCTTGGGATTTTCTCCCCTCCCCCACTCGGCTCCTCCCCAGCTCATGTGCACTCACTGTCTCAAAATAAATAAATTAACTTTAAAAAAAAAAACTAAAAACTATAATCAACTCATATAACGTAAGAGCTTTATAAACATCAGTGTTATCTTCAGGATCGATTTCATCTCTCCAATCTTTCCAGAAGGCTGTAGAAGGGGCCTGCACCGCATACTGCCAGGTGTCTTAGTCCTGGCTATATTATGGCTAGGAAGATCTTGAAGGAAACATGGCTACATTTTGTTTTCTCTATTAGCAAAGATGATTAAATGAGACAGTATTAGCTTTAATGGGCTCTTTCTGTGGTCACAGCCTCCCAGTTTGGCCCCCCCATTGGCCTCATTTCCATCGATTGAGCAGTCAGTCCTATTCAATTATTCAATCCCAATCAATATTTTGAGATGTACCGTATGTAAATGTAAACATTTTGTTTATTTCTACTGGACTTAATTCATGTGCTCTTACTGCGTGAGAAAGTTACATATTTATAAATGAACCATGTGGAATTGCAAAGAAAGTATTCCTTTCTTTGTAATTCTGGCTGTCACTTAGCTAAAATGCTTAGCAACAAAATTTACAAAGTACACAGAACACCCTTCGGATCCTTGGAGGCTAGCTGAAATGTCTGTTCTTCTGTAAGCCCTTTCCAGGGGTCCCCAGGCTGAATCAGTGGCTCTCTCCTCTGTGTCCCATAATGCTTTGCACCATCGACATGCTTTATCTGGTTTGTATCATAGTAGGTTGTACTTTCTCTGTGTTCTCCATTTTGTAAACTTTTTTCTAAGTTTATTTATTTATTTTGAGAGAGAGAGAGACAGAGAGACAGAGAGAGATAGAAGGAGAAAGAGAGAATCCCAAGCAGGTTCCACACTGTCAGCACAGAGCCGCATGTGGTAGCTTGAATCCCACAAACCATGAGATCATGACCTGGCCACAGTTGAATGCTTTACCTACTGAACCACCCGGGCGCCCTTCCATTTAGTAAAGTTCTTGATGGCTTTTAATCATCTGTCCAGTACCTAGCACTGTAATTCAGACATTTTAGACTCAATAAGTATTTGCCCAGGAAATTGCTGATTTTGCCCAAAATCATTGCATTCATGCTGCTTGATTTTTTTGTAAATGAGTTTCAGTGTTTCTCTGAAGAAATCTTGTCAGTATTTTAATGGGGCTAATATATTCACTCCTTAAGAATTAACTACTCACTAAATAAAACTGTACTTAGACTTACGAGAAAAGGAGCATTGTTATTTTTATATTCCCCTCCCATCCCCGCACCCCTGCCCCATGAATTAGGAGAAAATGTTGACTGTGTTTTTCAGTATTCATTTTATTCTTTTTTGTATTTATTTAAAAATTCTTTTTTAACGTTTATTTACTTTTGAGAGAGAGAGAGAGACAGAGCATGAGTGGGGGAGGGGCAGAGAGAGAGGAAGACACAGAATCTGAAACAGGCTCCAAGCTGTCAGCACACAGCCCAACTGGGGCTCCAACTTGGGAATGGGAGCTGAAGTCAGCCGCTTAACTGACTGGGCCACCCAGGGGCCCCCAGTATTCATTTTATTCTTAAGAAGAGATTGCATAGTGATAGCAAAACCCTCTCCTGTCCCTACCCTTGCCACAGGAGAGAACCTCTAGACAAATGTTTACTAGTTTTGAATCATATTTTAAGTTGTATTCATAAATAAATCTACATCCTTAGGTGGCCCTGACTGGTGTCAGGTAACTGAATGATTTACTTAAGAGCTTGGTTTCCTGGGTCATCAACTCCTCTCTTCTTAAGAGAATAGAAAGGAAAATTCCTAAGTGGCAGTTTACAACACATTAATGAGTAGCCTTTCTAGACTGTATCATTCATCCCAAATCTGATGCTTCTGAAGAGCTAAACAATATTTTAACACAAATATTTATACCCTCAAATTAACATCCACCTGACTTTTAGGGTAAGAGGAAAAAAAAATCACTGAAGTTCCCCAATCTTGCCCAGAGACATGAGATATGGTAGAAAAAAAATGCTTGGAAGCAACAGTTCTCGGGCATCTGTGACCTTGGCCATAGCATTCCACCTCATTGGGCTTCAGTGAAGAATGGGATGGGACTAGTTCAGTAGTTCTCAAAGTGTGGGGCCCAGATTAGCAGACTGTGCGTCAAACGGAGGCCGGTTAGAAATGCAAATTCTCAGGCTCCACAGGTTGGAGCTGAGAGGCTGGAGCCGGCAATCTGTTTTAATGACCACTGGAAGAGATTCTGACACTCCCCAAAGTGTGAGAACTGCTAGGGTAGAGGATCACTAATTCTTTTGCTCTAAAATTCTTCAGCAGCGCCATCAGGAACACATGCAGCTTCTATTATAGCAAATAGCTCAGAATTCACTTTGTAATTCACTGACTGCCATCCAGATTTTCTAAACTTCATGTTTCAAGGCACTGAGTCTTATGAGTCAAGTCCTACAACAACAAAAGCCTAAATAAACAAGCAAACAAACTGCCTTCCACTACTAGGGCTGATCCAAGGACAGGAATGTGGTTCTTGCACTTTTAGAAAACTCTAAATCCAGTGCTTTGGTTTCTCTTCGTGTATGCTCACTTGTTTTCACTCAGCTTGTCCTGATTCAACATCTGAAGGAAAAACCTGAAAATCCTGAGGGACAGATATGGTGCCCAGAAGAGCTGCAGACAACCGGAAGACAGACAACCAACCCGGAAGAGCTGGTTCCCTCCTTGTTTTGAGGCTGGCTTCTACCATTCCTTAGCTGGTGGGCTGGTGCATGGACGGACCTCTTCTATGTGCCTGTTTCCTCATTTTTAGCAAGGTGATGATTCTAACCACATGTTGTTATTAAGAGGATTAAATGAAATGCTCTATACAGCAGTGGTTTCAACCTTTGAAAAACCGTGATCCCCAGGCTGCACCTCAGCCAATTAATTTATAATCTCCAGCATCAGGAGTTTTTAAATCTCCCCAGGTAAATTCAATATGCTGCCAAAATTGAGACTTGAGAACCACTGGTAAATTGCTTACCACAGGACCCGGAATCATTATGTTACCATTACTGAATCATATAAAGGAAGTATAAGTAATAACATGACCATGGTATTGGAAAACCTAATTTCAATTCTGGCTTTTCGACTTGTTGACTTTGTGATCTTGGGCAAGTACCTAAACTGTTTTGAATTGGCGTTACCATCTGTTAAGAACAACAGTCGGGGCACCTGGGTGTTTCAGTCGGTTGAACTTCCACTCTTGATTTTGGCCAAGGTCATAATCTCACAAACCGTGAGATCGAGTCCCCGTGTGGGACTCTGTGCGGACAACACGGAGCCTGCCTGGGATTCTCTTTCTTCCTCTCTCTTTGCCCCACCCTCCCTCATGCTCTCTCTCTCTCTCTCTCAAAATAAATAGACTTAAAAAAAAAAAGAACAATCACACTAATATAACACTGTATGTTAACTACAATGAAATTGAAATTAAAAAAAGAAAGAACAACAGTTAACAAGAGGGAAGAGAGGATAAAAAAAATAGTCCTGCTTTACTTTATCAGGAATTTACAAAAACAAATGAGATCATGTAAATCCAAGCTGACTGTGAATTATGCAAATATAAGGAAAGATGATTCTTACATCTAGTCTATAAAAACTACTTCTAACCTGCAGAAATGTCAGTGGCCCATGTTCTAAAGTCCGGTCACTAAAAGCAAGTGACTTCTAGACCTTCCCTAGTCCTGCTGATGAGGCACCAATTTTTTGTTGTTGAGGCCATGCTATTGTCCTAAAGCCCAACGGTAATCACAGAATGAGATCATCTGGCTCCACTGTGGAATCACAGGGAGACTTTTTAAAACTGTAGAATCCTCGTTCTCTCCCCAGTTCTCTGGGTCAGAATCTCTGAGAGTGGCAGCCACACAGTGGTATTTGGGGGAAGAGGTCCACTGGCGATTTCAAACTGCAGCCCATGTTGCAAAAGACAGGAAAAAAGTGGGGAAGTTGAGCGTGACCTCACATAGCTTAAGTCAACCCGGAAAGCATTCTGGGCCTCGGCTTTCATGCGATGCTGTCATGTGTGACGCTGATGTCATGCCAAGGTGCCAGATTTTCATGGATCCATCGGTTTATGATATTTAACTAAAACAAGTACAATACTTTCAAGCATCAAGGAGAAAAAAGTGACCCACACAATGTTTTCACTGGGTTGTTGAGTATAATTTAAAAGGATGTTCTGGGGCACCTGGGGGGCTCAGTTGGTTAAGCATCTGACTTCGGCTCAGGTCATGATCTCATGGTTCATGAGTTTGAGCCCCACATCAGGCTCTGTGCTAACAGCTCAGAGCCTGGAGCCTGCTTCGGAATCTGTGTCTCCCTCTCTCTCTGCCCCTCCCCCATTCATGCTCTGTCTCTCTCTCTCTCAAAAAAATAAACATTAAAAAACAAAAAAGTATGTTCTAACACTGTGCTTCAGAATAAAAATGGATGTGAAATGGTTAAATAAAATATGAACAGGGGTATCATAAACAATAAAATTTAGTTGCTTTTCATTTTCTTCCTTCTATTCTTACACATTGTTTGAAAGGTTTTACAACCAATGGTGATTATGTCTCTAAGAGATAATAAATGAAATTGAGAGCGTGTGTTGGGGGTGGGGGGTGGGTAGTGCTGAATGGAGATAACCAGATGCCAGATCTGAGAGAGAGAGAAAAAAAAAAATCAGCTCACTTGTAAGTAAAAAATTCTAGAACTTTCAAACTCCTGGCAGATTCCTGAACACTCATGCCTGCATTTCATTTTTCTCTGCTTTTCCCTGTTCCTTCTGCTTAGCAAAATCCTACTTATCCTTAATACTTAGTTCACCTGGGGGGTCAGGGAGACTTCTTGTAGGACAGAGACCCCAGCATCTTCTATCATCTCCACTAACCAAACGCTATTGACGTTTTCCTCTTAGTTGTCTGATTCTCCCAGGACTCTAAGCTTCTTGAGAATAAAACTGCGTCCTGTTCATCTTTATAAATAATCCCAGCTCTTAGGACAAGTGCACAAAAGGTGATCTCCAAAGACTCATTAAACTGAACTAAAAAGCTGCCTGGCTGTGGGAAACAGAAAGGAATTCCTAAAGAGGCAAGAATAAGATGTCGTGCAATTATAGCTTTATTTTTTTAATAACACTTAGCAAAGAAGATCCCTATACACAAACTGTCTTCCATGATCTTCCGGACTTGCTACTTGAGGTTAAGTGACACGGCTGCCAGGGACCCTTGCCCAGTGGATTTAATGGCAGGTGCTTTGAAATGCTAACGTATGATTCTCTAGGGGCTGCCACAGAGAGTCTATAGCACCGCTTCTCCAAGGGAAGCGTCAGTATTACCTGGAAACTGTTCACGTCAATTCTCAGGGCCCACCTGGAGAAACCCAGGGTGGTGGGGCCCAGCAATCTGCATTTTATCAAATCTTCCAGGTGATTTTAATGCACGCTCAAGTTGGAGACCCACTGATCCAAACGAAAGGATTGAGGAGAAAAATGAAAAAAACAATCTCTGTGTTCAACTTCTTTTCAAAGTCGATTTCCCTACTATGGCTCTTCTATATCCGCAGAAACCCAAACTGATGAGCAGGTGTTCCAGAACAGGCCGAGACGCAGCAAAACCTACAATTCGCACCTCTGGCCCCTCGGGAGAATGAGGTTTAATGCAAATGACAAACCTGTCTCTTTTCTATAGTCCATCCAGACAGACGCTTTCATTCGTCACTATTTTCCCTGCAGATTGTCTTGTAAATGTGGCCACGGCCACATCTGAAGTCCTGAGTCTGACTCCTGACCTCCGGAATGTTAGCCCCTTTCCTGCTGAACAACAACCCCTTGGATCACTGACTTGCTATTATTTTATGCTTAATAGGCCTGATCTGTGCAATATTTTTTTTATCAGGCTACAGTCCTATCTCTAAATTCTCTATTTTGAATGAATACCGATTTTGTGACATGAAGTCTGCTATATAATGAAATGCAAACAATGAAAAGGCTAAATCAGTTTACAAAAAATCTATTTGTCAAACAGTGTGGAGATGTTCCCAATTTAGTCCGGGCAGTTCATGCAGCTCTTGATAAGGGAGTTAAAATGTGGCTGTTCACCGAATGAAAATAAAGGCATCTGCACCACAGATACATTTTCCTTTCAAAAGTCTTTGTTGTAACTTGTAGCTAATTAAATGCCCTTACACAAGAGACATACACACACAGCAAAATCGGAGAATTTTCTTACAAGGGAGCGAGGGTTAAGAGAAGAGAGCAATTCTGGCTTCCCACATACCGTTCCTTATATGACATTTACATTTCTATACAGCTTCATCAGCCTGACAAAAAAGCACAAGGGGAGGCCCTTTTTGTTCAATTTTGGATTTAGAGAGATTTCTAAGCCCTGCAAAGGAAGGTACTTAACATTATAAAAAAGGAGGAGGAAATGGTAACCCTGTCTTAGATGCTTGAGAAAAAATAATGCTTTCCACACACCTTTCTGTAAAGCCAACAGAGTAACTAAAAAATTATCAACAACTTAAAGGGTTCGAATATTTATTCGTAACCATCTTCCTCGCTCCCAGAGATTATTTGCAGGCCAAGGTGTTCTGTATTAAACTTGACATTTATTGGAATGGCTTTGAATTTACCATGTCACATTTATCAACATAAGGTTTTATATATATTGACATTCCTTAATTTTTCCACGTTCTGAATTAACTTTCCATTGGGCAGATTTTAAAGTGTTAGTTTTCAGCTGGAATTTAAAAAAACATCTTAACGTTTATTTATTTTTTGAGAGACAGAGAGAGAGGGAGCCAGCTCAAGTGGGGGAGGGGCAAAAAGAGAGGGAGAGAGAGAAATCCCAAGCAGGCTCTGCCAACTGTCAGCGCACAGCCCGGAGTGGGGCTCGAACCCACAAACCACGTGACCATGACCTGAGCCGAAATCAGAAGTCAGACACTGAACCGCCTGAGACACCCATGCGCCCCTCAGTTGGAATTTTTTAAATCATATAAGAAACTGACTCTTCACTGTAACTTGCATTGACTTATCACAGCCCCTAACCTGTGTTTCTGCTCTTTTTCCACAATCCTGTCTCCACATGGGAAGACCGTCCAATGTAACAAAATCACATTGGCTAGCAAAACAGAATGCTGTGTAAGGGGAGAGCCATTCCTAGAGAACTAAAAGCTCTTTGAGGTCAGTGCAGTTTATAGTTACTTGTTCATACCTGTTCACAATCCTGTGTCACTACACACCTGGACTCCCACGACCCTGTCCCAACATGCCCGCACATACCCACCTATGTCTTTTCCACCTGCAAACTCAGAAAGATCTCCTCCCTGGAAACACAGCATATCGCACCATCCCTTTGTAGTCTCCTTTCTGTTCGTACCTAATTTTATTTCTCCCATTAAACTGGAAGCTCCTTGAAGGCAGGAACCCTGTCTTACTCATCTCTGAATTCTTGGAACACAGCTTAGGGCTGGACTGTGAAAAGATGTTCAATGACTGTTTACTAAACAAATTAATGAATGCAAGTATAGCGGGCACACAGGCACATACCTTGTGAGCTTTGGATTGTCACTGTTATGAGAAAGGGTAGGTTATACAATGCTTTAGTCATCAAAAAATACCACACTTCTGCATGTAAGTGATGACAACAAACATGTAAGTTTCTAAGATCTGCTGGTTTTATCATTAAATCATCTCTGTATTCTCCAAGTTAAATTCCAAGTGCCTGAATCTCCTAGCGAGTGGTTTTAACTGGTCTCCTGTCTCCAACTTTATGCCTCTTTCTCATTCAACTCAAAAAGTATGCTGTTCTCAAGCACTCTGTCTCACGTTTTCCATTGCTGTGGATCAAAATCAAGGTTTTTGTAACCTGAAATTCAAGTCTGTTCACAATCTGACCTAAATCCTCTTTCCTGGCATATTTCTCATAATTCTCCTTCAAAAAACCTAGGTATACCAACCCCCACTTAACCCAAACATACTGAAATACTGAGAGCACTCCTACTTCCGGGAGTTTTGCTCCAGATAACTACCCAGCCCTCCATCCCCGCCCTGGTGTAATGCTCTTCATAGATGAGGTAAATCTTTACAAAGCAGGCTAGAGCCTTAGAAAGGACAGAGCCAATTCTCCTTGGAAGAGGGGAGGAAGGAGATAGTTTTCTGACCTAGCCTTCAAAGATGGTTGGGGTAGGAAAGACTCAGGGTAGGTGAAACAGTCATTAATGACAAAAGAGAGGCACATAATCATACATCTTCAATGGACCAGAAGTTCCTTGAGGCCAGGAACTGCCTGATTCATCTTGATAGTCCCTGTCAGAGTACCTTGTATTCAGCAGTTGACAGATAAATATTTATTTAACGAGCCTTTATCCATTCCTGCACTAACTCCCTCTTGCATATAGTAGGTACTCAATAAATACCACTTAAATGATGAATGATTTCTTAATCTTTCAGTTCTTTGAGAAATGCAGAAACGAGGAGAGATAAAATTTCTGTTCCTAGGGGAAAAAAAAACTTAAGAAGAAAAAATTAATGGTTAGGAACACAAAATATGCTTACTTTGTTTACACACCCAAAATAAACTGCATGTAAAAACTAGTTAAAATGTTGTGTTCACATCGCCCTCTGGTGTTAGACTCTCCCAGACAACAAAAAACCTGAAATTTATAGTTTTGGGAGATTTTGCCTCAAAAAAGGGGAGCATTCTACCTTTCCTGATAAGTGCAAAATGTAACACTGAATGAGGACGGTAGTGTCTTTCCACTTTGCTTCAGTTGTTAAAGATTGAATTCTTAACTCCAACAAGGTACGGGGCCTCCAGTATATCTGCTTAATGGAGTGATTTCCTCCTTTGATCAGTCATTAGAGAGTCATTAGAGACCAATGCATTGAGGCTGCTAGCTGGATTACAGGTCCTTGTATAAAAGGTGTGCTTTCAAACCAAAGAAGACATGACTTTGCACCAGTAGTATATGGTGAAAGTTGCTCTTTGCCAAATTTGGCAAGTATGAGAAAAGTCGGGCAGAGAATAAAAGTTACAGGACAGGCACAATCTATTCATTTGCTATGAGTGGTAGGAGAGAATGCCAAGGTGGCGAAACTAACACATTACACCATCTCAAAGTGACTCTTAGTATCCTGGAGAGAACCCTGGAATAAATATCTCAGTCATAAAACCATTTTCTGGCCATGGCATAAAATTCATTGATCCCTCATATTAAAAATACAAAGTTATTGGTCTTCGGGGCAATTTGATTTAGAGGGTTGGTTTAAATTTTCCAAAAACTAAGAGCATAGGGACACCTGGGTGGCTCAGTCAGTTTAGGTCATGATCTCATGGGCCGTGAATTTGAGATCCGTGTCGGGCTCTGCACTGACAGCATAGAGCCTACTTGGGATTCTCTCTCTCTCTTTCTCTGTCTCTGTCTCTCTCTCTCTCTCTGCCTCTCTCTCTCTCTCTCTCTGCCTCTCTTTCTCTCAAAAATAAATGAATAAACATAAAAAAACCCTAAGAGCATATTTGAAGGAAATCTTGGATCCAGAAATGTAAGCTAGAAGCAGATCTTGGCACAGATCTTTAAGAGTTTGCCTAGCAGGCTGTTAGCCACAAAGTGCTCTCCCATCGCCAACATCCTCACCACACTCATCATTGTCACCATCATCGTCACTGGCATCAGGATTATGGTCAATGTTGCTAAGTGTCACAAGTTTATTGTATGCTAGGACTGTGATCAGCATTTCCCATAATTTAGCTCACCTGAACTTTATATTTTTTTTTTAGAGGGAGAGAGAGACTATGAGTGGGGGAGGGGGCAGAGGGAGAGAGAGAGAGAGAGAGAGAGAGAGAGAGAGAGAGAGAGAGAGAGAGAATCTCAAGCAGGCTCCATGCTCAGCATAGAGCCCCATGCCCCATGCAGGACTTGATCCCATGACCCTGGGATCATGACCTGAGCTGATATCAAGAGTCGGACACTCAACCGACTGAGCCACTCAGGTGATTATTAAGATTACTAAGATTATTAAGGTGTAATCTTAATAATATTCCAGTTTCGCTGACTAGGAGACTGAGGCTCAATAACAGCTACATAATGGGTAGCATAGCAACAGACACAATTCTAATCCCACTCATGGGACACTTTGCAGGTGCTGTCAACCATTCTATTTCCGGCTACTAGCTACCAGATCTTCCTTTACTTGCAATTCCTCTCAACATGGTGCCTCATGGGGCGTGGTTCTGTCCCTTTATTCCACACCCCTCTTTTCTTCTAAGGTGCTGATAGAAAGGCTTGAAAGGGTTAAGTGCTTGAAGAGAACAAAGCTAAAAAGATGAATCTCTGGTGGACAAGGAACCATGAGGGAGTAAGAAATGTACCATCTGCTGGAGTCTCTTTTACTTTGTGTCTAAACAAATGTCAAGGAAATAAGGAATACCAAACTTCAAGGCATCAGATCAATTTATTTATTTATACTATATTTGGCAAGCGTTTATCACATAGTTGTTCGCACTGTACTAGGTGCTAAACAAAATATTTACACACAGGAGCTTGCAAGCCTACATCTTTTCCTCAGAAAGTACACGCCAACCGTACAATATTCGTAGAGTAACTCATTAGATGTTTTAATCAAATCTTTTACCTCACTTGAGTCTAGTCCTGCACGCGTGCGTATGCACACGCACGTACACGCCCCTCTGAACACCGTCCTGAAAGCAAAGGTTCAGTAGTGCTAGGGATCCACAGATTTTAGTCAAAGACTTTCAAAATACATGCCACGATTAAAAAGTAAGTTTAAGAAACGCACACAACATAGGACTTATAGAGGTTATTTCCACATCTCACCATCTTTATTCCTGGCAATGCACGCTGTGTTACCTATGAGTAGTCTCTTTTTGGCTACAAATGTGTCCCATCTTCCATCTGTTCTTCTAGCAATATTGCTGGCCTACTGCCACTGGAGCTACATCAGCCTTCATGATGTCATTTGACTCGATTTTATGTATTACCCATTTGTTTCACTCTCCAGGTGAGATTAGGCAAGTATATTTTTCTGTGGTTCCCTGAGCAGGTTTTCATGTTGGTTCCATATTAGCAAATGTCTCTGTTTCTGCTCTATTTACCAAAGCTTGCAGCCTACTTTGCTAGGGTCAAAAAGAAAGTCTAAAGTTTCTCCAGAAATGGCTGGCTGAACCATCGAAGGACTCAGCACAGGACCTTAATTTTCCTTCCTATAACTAGATGTCATTTAGAGGTGTGTCTATTAAAGATGCTACTCCCTGACTTTTCTCATCTGCTTTGGAATTTTGCTTTTCCTTCTTCCATTCACTTGATAAATATCAATCCAATACCTGCTCTGTTCCTGTCACTGTGCTGGGCAGAGGAGCCTCTATCTTCTTGAGTTGAAAGGCTGAGGTGTTTCCCTTTGCCAAGTGCTATATGGCCCCACATATAGTCATGCAGGCTGACTGAGCTACTGGTTGGGAGGTTGTATGAGCTTCTGGGTCAGCTTTGCCCCTTACTAGGAGTGTGTCCTTGGCTGAGTTACTTAACCTCTCTGTACTTAGCTTCTTCATCTGTAAAGGACATACTCAATAGTGTCGCTATTACTTTTTAGTTGTATTATGGTGTATTATATTTATATTTCAGTCTTTGCTATAGGGCAGTTATCTGTGTGTTAAACTCATTCTGTAAATTGTAAAGAAATATACAAACATGAAGCAATATTATTATTTAATATAGGATTCAATAAGTTTTACTTATTTGTTTTTTAAGGGTTTTATTTTTAAGTAATTTCTCTACCCAACGAGGCTCTCAAACTCACAACCCCGAGATCAAGAATCTCACGCTCCAGGGGCGCCTGGGTGGCTCAGTTGGTTAAGCATCCCGACTTCGGCTCAGGTCATGATCTCACGGTTTGTCAGTTCGGGCCCTGCACTGGGCTCTGTGCTGACAGCTAGGAGCCTGCAGTCTGCTTCGGATTCTCCTTCTCTCTCCAACTCATGCTCTGTCTCTCTCTCTCAAACATAAATAAATACAAAAAATTAATAGAAAAAAAGTCTCACACTCCAGCAACCGAGCCAGCCAGGCACCCCAGGTTTAGCAAGTTTTAAAGTAGAGTTTTTATCAAAGAAAAACTGAAAACATTTGTTGAGTACCAACTATGTCTCAAGTGCTGTGCTGTGTGCTTTACATATATTATTTTGTTTAACCTCAAAGAAGATAAAAATAACAGTAGCCTCCTTTTATTGTGCAACTGTCTAATTTAATGTTAATAATAACATATAAATAGGTATGATCGTGATTCAATTTTAAGAAGAAATGAAGGGGCGCCTGGGTGGCACAGTCGGTTAAGCGTCCGACTTCAGCCAGGTCACGATCTCGCGGTCCGTGAGTTCGAGCCCCGCGTCAGGCTCTGGGCTGATGGCTCGGAGCCTGGAGCCTGTTTCCAATTCTGTGTCTCCCTCTCTCTCTGCCCCTCCCCCGTTCATGCTCTGTCTCTCTCTGTCCCAAAAATAAATTTAAAAATGTTGAAAAAAAAAATTAAGAAGAAATGAAAAGAAGGAAATGAAACTCAGACATTGACTTATCTGAGAAAACCCAGCCACTAAGTGACAGAACCTGGATGGGACCTCAGGACACTCTGTCACTAGAGGCTGTGCTCTTTGGCCACGACACGTGGTTTTCATGGATCGGAGGAAGGTAAGGTAGGCCCAAGCGAGGCTGATTAAAAGAAAAAGAAGACCGGACTGATAAAGCATCGATATTTATAGGCAAAATCATCTAATTGGCAAGATATTAATTTCATGTGTATGATGTTTTACATCTCAGTTTGGTATCTACAGAACTGCAAAGTGAAGAGGTATCAAAGCCAGCATTTAAAATATTCTTTGCTTAAAGTTCTTCATTTTCATGGCATTCTTTTCCTTTGTCTGGTAATAGAACAAGAATTGTATCGAACTTGAAAAATGCAGACAGATTTTATTAATTTTTAAATGTATCACTTGGAAGATTGTATCATTTATTTATACTCTATAGCTGACAATTGGCCTGTATAAATAGACGGGCCTGTGGTGAACGTCTGAGGAAAGCCTAAAAATACCCCCTGCTTCTTTACCCCCTAACGTGGAGACCTTAGAGAGTCGCCGAGCGCTAAGTAAACAAAAACCGGTTCCGGATGCCAAAAACCGCCTACTTCCCAAAGAAATGAACCGCGTGTGTGCGTGCACACACTTACACACCTCCACCCCAGACAAGCACGCACAGTTCTGCTCTGGTTTTCATCATCCTTACTTGCATAAAATTCTGAACATTTTCCTTAAGACACCCTGATTTCACCTAAATGTTTTTTTTTTTTCTTCAACATACTCAAGAGGCCTTGGATCATTATCTGGAATTATCAGTAAGACTTAGCAAAGGCGGCCTCATTTAAGAACCCATCAAACCGGCTTAAATGGCACTGGCACATTTTATAGGCCTACTTGCTTTATTTTATTCATTTCTAGTACAAGCATATAGTGTTAAGCTTCCAGAATCCTTGTATGTGCATAATCTCCTGTAGCCCCTTTACCTATTTGTGAAATAAATAGTATTAGTTTTCCAGTCCCACAGACTCTGAAACAAACATTCTGAGAGGTTCTTTAAATTGCCCTGGAACACAGGAACTCATAAGTGGCAGAGACAAACTCCAAAGTCATGGCCGCAATTCTCCCAGGCTTCCTCTTTCTGTTCTAGCACCCTCTTCATTCCCCCAGCCCATTCTGTGGCAATACCATGTGATAAAAATAATGGCAGTAACTCTACCCTTTGTCCTACCTTTGTCCTAGCGCCAAGGTCACTCACACAGCTCTGTTCCTCTGCCCTGTTCCCTTATGTCATCACAACAAGATGGCAATAAGAGGGGCCGAATCCCGCCCCCCTCCCCTCAACCTCACCCCCAAAAAGAGTTTTTCTCTGATTTCTCCAGATATCCCTGATGCAGGAATGCAGAAGGATTGGACATTGAGGCCCAATGACTTCATTTCCCTCTAAACTGGATATCATGATTTTGTCAAACACTTTATAAATACTGAATACCAAAATATCTATGGGTAGTCTCTCTTCAATCCTACTTCTAAAATGAACAATTTGTCTAAGTTTGGATTCAAAGTCTTTCAACCTCAGTTTCCTGATTCTTATAGTGAGCAAAATGAATTTATTTATACAAAGAGTCTATTCAGGGACGCCTGGGTGGCGCAGTCGGTTAAGCGTCCGACTTCAGCCAGGTCACGATCTCGCGGTCCGTGAGTTCGAGCCCCGCGTCAGGCTCTGGGCTGATGGCTCAGAGCCTGGAGCCTGTTTCCGATTCTGTGTCTCCCTCTCTCTGTGCCCCTCCCCCGTTCATGCTCTGTCTCTCTCTGTCCCCAAAATAAATAAACGTTGAAAAAAAAATTTAAAAAAAAACAACAAAAAAAACAAAGAGTCTATTCAAACACCAAAATATTACTCATCTATGAAAATGGCATTTGGTATAATTCAAGGAACACCAGTGTTCAGGGGGCAAAAAGGCACAATTAATGAGTAGTGTCCCATAAACCTTCACCCTTATTTTGTATATAATGTTGCTTATTCCATCAATCCCAATTTTCCTCAGTTTCTGCAAGTGAACTAGAAAGGAGATTTTATAAGGATTAAATCTATGATGTTGGTAATCTGCACTTTGAATAACATATACTACTGAAACAGAGTCCTTCCTCTTAAAACAAAAAAAATGTGTTCCAATAAGATTATATTGGGGTATGATTATCGATTTACAAATAGAGTTTAGAAAAGAAAAGGCTTCTGAAGCAGAGGGTAAAGCTGGAATTTACCATCAAGGACAGACGCTCGATTCACCTGCAAATGTACATCCTTGATCAAGGCCTGCTCAGAAGAGTTACAAGTATCACGTTTTTTAATCCACATTACCCAGATGGGAAAGAAATGGACATTTTGTGATCCCAGAATGCTAAACTACTCTAATTGAATGCGACCTCATTTTCTAGCCCGAATTAGAAGAATAAGGAAAACCTACAAAACATTCAAATGTTTTCCCAATTGCAGAAGCAAACACTTTCCCTGTAATTTCAAAGCACTTAGAATGTAGCCTTGCTTTTCTCTCTCTCTCTCTCTCTCTCTCTCTCTCTCTCTCTCTCTCTCTCTCTTCCTTGACTATCAGTACCAAACCAAGAGTCTGAATATTAATAGAGCTATTTATGTAGGCTGTTTTCCACCTTCATGCAGATTTTCCAAATTTCTTCTGTAATTTGCTCTCCGTAAACACACAGGACTTTCTAAGTTTTTCTCTGGTGCCTGCTCTGAGCACACACGTAAGCTGAGGAGCTTTTTGTCAGTTCACTATTTCTCATTCCTTATGAGGATCACAAGTCATAAGCGACAGGATCTGGAAGGATGTGGCAGGGTCAGCCAACTTTTTTAAATGCATTGTAATCAAGTGTTGTTGCTGAAAAGGATGATCCAGAGCGTGGTAAGGAGAGCCCATCCACCACTGATCAAAGCGGGCCTCGCAAACCAGAAATAGTCAAGAGATGTAATACCTGGGTGTGGTCCTCCGAAGTGTGGATATCCTCACAGATGAGGACTGTGACCCATCCAACTACATGCTTGCACGGTGGCATTCTTCAGTTGATTATTTTCAAAACGGGAAGGCACCTTCTTAAATCAAATCGTCCGTTCACCCCTTTGAAATTCTGGACAGGTACAGGCTGTTTATTCCAGCACATTCTGTTTCTGGCACTCCACAGAGGAGAGGAAACAGATGAGAGCCATCCAACAGCAGTCTGTTCGAGGGGGACCTGTGCAGGTAAGGTGTCTCAGTATTTTTTTGCACTGTTATGCCATCATTTAAGGATCAATTAACTGTCCTCTGTGGCAAACTGTTGTTCAATGGCTGGTGCCGTCCTGTGCACCAGGGCAAACAGATGCTGCTGACCAGCATTTCCCATTGTTTGTAGTGTCTCTCAGGTTCCCTAAGTCCTTCCCGATGGCACCTGTTAAAGCTGCTTCTGTGGCTAAGCTGTTCTGCATTTGTCTGGCTGGATTTGGACTTCCTGGATCTCTGACTGAATACAAAGTGATTAGAAAGCCCAGTGTTTGGCAACAAGCAAGCCAGGGAGTAACTGTGTGTGGGCGTGAGGAGCACAATGTGTTCTTCATAACTCTGTGCGGGGAGCGCCCTGCTAGATCCCGGTGCTGGGGAGATCAAAATGGTCTCCCTCGTCCTCAGCTGTTCGGCAGCAGCTGTTTAATGTAATTCCACAGGATCTGCTTGAATGAAGTTGTCATTCTTGCAGTAATCTTTAATTTAGTAAAACACATAACTGAGCAATGTTAATTTTAACGTGAAGTGAGTTTAAGAGAAGTTTCCCGTGCCTGCATTTCCCATGTGGACAACAGGGAAAAAGCATCTTTGAGAAAGAGAACTTGTGCAGAGGAGAACACGAACTCAGTGTTTTTCTATCGAAGTGAAGTTGAATGCTGATGTGTAAAGGAGAGGTTCGCCAAAACGAAACAGGATGTGTAATGAAGCTAATAGAACTTTCCCATTATTAACCTTGTCTTCATCATTATGGAATTTAAATTTCAGCTTCCTTCCTATGGTAATAAACTCAAGGAGCTAGGCCAGAAACGAACAGATTCAATACATTTCATGTTTCAAACATTTGGGCACTAGTGCTCAAATAATGCAAAGGTGACCACGAATCAATCAGTTCCTTCCCCCCTTCTTTCCTTTCTTCCTCCCTCCCTCCCTCCCTTCCTTCCTTCCCCCCTTCCTCCTTCCTTCCTTCCTTCCTTCCTTCGCCTACTGATTGCCATCAATTACACTTTGTAGAGAAGTCTGTTTACAAGGCAAAAACGCCTGGCCTGCTCAGGCAGTTCTGCAGTTCTTTTGCGAACAACAGAGGGCACTGATGCTTCTAATCTGGCAGACATATCGCCTCCGAGAGAACAAAATAGCTCCTCTACCTGTGGCTTGCCTTCCAGAGTGCCTACCTCTCAGCACCACATTCCATTTGCTGTAGACATTCTCTCTCTCCTAAGAAAGCTGCCTTTATTCTTTCTCTATTAGTCTATATTCTACTTCCCGTTTTCAAAGCACTGCTTTAAAAAGCTGTTATTCGTAATAGCTTGTGATCTTTTTTTAATATCTCGTGGCTTTTCTGATTATGAATAGCTGTTCTCAAAGCATTTCTTCTTACCTTACTGCTCTCCCTCCTAACCCCATTTAAATGCAATTCATTCAGAGATTATGCTACCGCTAGCATCTTGGCTTTAAAAAAATGAAAGCTCTGTAGGCTCTGACCCTTTCATATATGTTCCTACAGTTCCCACTGTCCAGGGATAGATACAGTGGCAACAGAAAGTCAGAAATTGACAAGTTGATCGGTGCCCGGCCACCACCTGCTGAAGAACATACTGTAGGTATATTTCTTTACTGTAGAGCTATTTACCTTTTTTATAAGACTCAAAGCCATAACAATTGAAACTCTTTCAATTGAAGCAAATAAGATGCATCATCCATTTCCCTGACGTGATTTAAGTAAAGAAGAAAAGCACTCATATACCTTAAAAACCTACAGAGAGTGCTCTATGTTGAACCGTTTTCTCACCATAAAAGCTAACATCACCTGATCAGGTAAGACCGTATCATTTTGCTCTGAATGGTTCATAAGAACATGAAATTCCATTTAGCACCACTACCCGCCCTCATCATCCACCCCCGTAACATGCTTACCCATCTTTCTCATTGCTATTCAAAGAAACAGATTTATTTCTCGCCCTGGAGTTGGGAATTTTGGCATGCCAGATTGAAAATGTACCCAACACCAAGCAGAGGATGGGTTATTCTTAGTCTCCTTACACGCTCAAGAGAAAATGGGGCAGTGTATGCCTCTAAATCAAGCAAAGTTCTTTGGAAACTATGACTTCAGCTATAGCTAGATTCGCAAGGTCTTTGTCATATTATAAAAAGAACTGGGATCATGAACCATAGGAATTGTCGCTCCAGTACAAGAGGTGAAGGGGCAAAAATCTTAGAGATTGTGAGAAGAGGTTGCAGAATTATCACCACATTCATTGTGTGTCTGACTTTTGGTTATGGAAACGAGAGAAATTCCTCCAACGACTTTTTGATGTCTATGATGTATGGCAAAAAAGAGAGCTACTGACATTTGGTGGGGGTATTTTGCCTCAGCCCAGCTGTGCGATCCCCTTTCGTTGTTTCTGTCCTGTTCCTTTCATCCGCCCTTCATCCTCCCCCCACCCCACTCCCCACGCCTGGGCATCAGGGCCCATGAGACACAAGTGGTCCCTAAAGACACAACTTACAATATGGCTAAAATGGTTCCTGCCTCTTCCTTTAGAAAGTGAAGGGTGACTAAGCTACCCCTATCTTCTTTCCTCAAGGATTATGAGATAAAAATAAGAATTGTCTCTGATAATCTTGTGCTTTGGACTGTTTATCACATGAGGTGGAAGAATATTAGGTTTGTTGGTGGTGGTGGTGGTTTTTGTTTTTTTTTTCTCATTGGAAGGAGCTGTTTCCATGCTGTGGCAGAGCTCTCCAGCAGCCAACAGTGCCTTTGATGAGAAGGCTACTTCATAAATTACAAACCACCAGAGTGAGAGTCATTATGTAGAATGGGCTGTGCCATCTGGTCATCTACTCTCTACGTGATAAAGGCCATCATCTTTGCTCTGTGGCTTGGTTACTTCAAGGAGCCCTCAGCTACAGTGAAAGAAAATAGATGTATTCTCATCCCAAACTCATTTGGCCTTTTAACCCTAGACTATCCAGGCCCTTGGAAAGTCAGCTGTTCCCATTTAACAGATGGGGAAACTGAGAAATAAGAGGGAAGTGTTTTATTTACAAGTAGCTTTTATTTTTTTTTTAACATTTATTTATTTTTGAGACAGAGAGAGACCATGAACGGGGGAGGGTCAGAGAGAGAGAGAGAGACACAGAATCCGAAACAGGCTCTAGGCTCTAGGCTGTCAGCACCGAGCCCGATGCGGGGCTTGAACTCACAGACTGCGAGATCATGACCTGACCTGAAGTTGGACGCTTAACTGACTGAGCCACCCAGGCACCCCTACAAGTAGGTTTTAAAAATCAAGTGAAAATAAAAGAAAGCAGGATTTGCCCTTTGTTTCAACAGCGAGAAAGGAAACAATTGTCTTTTTTCCTGCTTTCTCTATGTATAAGGAATTTCATATCCATTTCATTTCCATTTTCTGAAAAGTTCTACCAATGGAAGTTACAGGTGCCAGCAGCAGGAGGGAATAGATTTCTTATTGAACAGGTAGGCACTTTGCAATAATCCATCCCCAACAATCCCTGCCTTGTAGAGAAAAAATAAGTAAGTAAATAGAAGTTTTTAGTGAAGTTGATAAAATGCCAGACAGGAACTAATGCTTTACTTTTATGCATGATTCTTTCCTGAAGCCAACAGGAGAAATACACCTGTCTTTACCCCTAGCAACCAGAGCAGAATACACGGCCAGAAGTCCTCGGATCCTCAGAAGTGAGCGGCTGAGCAAGAACCCTCAAACTAGCTGATGCAAAGATCAGTGTACCCAGCATGGATTTGGTATGATGAGAATTACTAATCACCACAGTCCCTTTCACATTTCTTCCTTTGTAGATATCTTTCCTATACCGTAATATTTTAGAAGCAGTAAGGCAGAGTGCTTGAGAGCATGAATTCTGGAACCTGTGTCTGGGCCCATTAATGCCTTTTCATAGCTGTGTGGCCTTGGGCAAGTTACTGAGTGTTGCTGGGCTTCAGTTTCTGATGCTATAGAATGGGTTTTTAATGGTGACGACTTCACTGGATTTGGGGGGGAAACTAAAGAGTAAAATTGTTACAGAACAAAACTGTTCCACTGACAACGTTGTGCAGTCATCTCAATTGTGTTTTTATCTAAAGATTGAAAATAAAGAAAGGCAAGATTAGGAACTAGAGGTAAGTTTATACCAAGATGATGTCTCACTTTTATTAGTGGAAATAATATAAGGCACCTGGATGGTTCAGTTGGTTGAGCATCCGGCTGTTGCGTTCAGCCTGGGTCTTGACCCTAGGGTCATGGGCTCAAGCCCTACACCTGGCTCCACGCTGAGTGTGGAGGCTGCTTAAAATTCTCTCTCTCTCCCTCTGCTCCTCTCCCCCACTTGCACTCTCTCTCTCTAAAATAAAAAAAAAAAAACAATCATATAGGTGACTTTGCTGTCTTCATAACCTACAGGCATTACCAGCTGGCATGGGCAAATGAAAACTGAAGGAAAAGGATCTCTCACTCACACACACACACACACACACACACACACCATGGTATCATTAGAAGCTCCTGTGCATAAACATGTTTCTTGTATTAAGAGTTTAAAACTGCACACTAGTGCCTATAGATACGCTTACTCCTTTGCAAAGATGCGTCAATTCAATTGGATGCTTTCAATTAATACTCAGAGACTTTTGCTTGGTCTGTAAGATCAGACTCTTCTCATGATCAAAGAAGGTTGGCATTTCTGAGACATGGCAAAAGAAACCATCAAAGAATATTTTTAAAGTCCATATTAACTATTACCATCACCCTCCTTCAAGAAAAAAAGGAGAAGAAAATATCAGTGAAGGACTTCAGTAAACTAATACTATTTCTGCTGATGGGTTTCCTTTTATCTTAAGTCTAGGTTCCATTAACAAAAATCTCAGAAGAAAAAGAAAAAAAAATCTCAGCAGTACATTTGGGCTTTCTGCATATTTTCTACTAGGTGTGCGAATACATTAAAGTGTATGTACACTTACATTCATAAACTGTAGACTTTTTAACAAGGTCCATAGATACGGTCTAAATAAATATAAAGCATGCATAATTTCCTAGTTGAAAAACAAAGTCTACTTGGAGATATTAAAGATTATGCATTGTGACTTCATATCCGTGTGTAAGAGACCTGGGTTTCAAATGTCACAGGAGGGTGGGGGTGGGGACAGTTAAGAAGGAAGGCTGCATATGCATGCTTTGTCTACATTTTCTTCAGAGCAGGAATAAAATCAGGCACCATGACCTTGCATGCCACATAAAGCTGGGCTGCCTGACCGTGTGCTGCTCAGCCACAGCTCCGTTGATGTCATCAGCTCTGTTTGGCGTTTGGTTACCCTACCATTCTTGCTCACAAGGCTTTAGTCAGAAACCATGCTGATTTTACGGCCACCTTTTTCTTCCCAAACCGTAAGAGCTTTCAAAAGTAACTTAATGGGAAACAGCTAGACATTTTAAAAGGGGGGGGGGGAGAAAAAAAACCTTCCATCCAAATATTCTGAAACGCAAGACCAAGAATGAATGTGACCTTGACGCAGCTTATTCATTTCTCCAAGGGGTCCAGGTCCTAGGGAATCCCAAGCCTTCTCTCCAGAGCACGCATGTGCAGATGGAAACACACATGTGTACACATATTCACACAGGGCAGTCCTAGCTTGGGATTCACTTTTTAAAAAAGACAGAAATAACTCACACTTTTACTCCAGAGTGTGGTTATCTGAAAGTACTCCTTAGAGCATTTAAATCGTGTTTTCCCTTCTCTATCCCTTTGCAAAAATGACAGTCATCTTTAACATCTTTTTGCAGGCATCTTTCCTCCTTCTTAGTTTGTTTACCAACAACTCTTCAAAACATCGTCTTCTATGGGTGCCTGGGTTGCTCAGTTGGTTAAGCGTCCCACTTCAGCTCAGGTCATGATCTCACAGTTTGTGGGTTCAAGCCCCACCTCGGGCTCTGTGCTGACAACCGGGTGGAGCCTGGAGCCTGCTTCAGATTCTGTGTCTCCCTCTCTCTCTCTGCCCCTCCCCCACTCGTGCTCTGTCTCTCAAAAATAAATAAATATTAATTTTTTAAAAATCCTCTTCTAAACTCTATAGGAACAATGAATTAAACCCAACCTAATGTTGTGCTTATTCAGAGATAATCATTCAGCCTCTGGGCTCTATCTGGATATTTGTTTCAATCTCTAAATTAGAGTTTTATTCCTTACTATCTCCATCAGTAGAGCCAGGAAAACAGGCAAGAACTCCTGTGGAGCCATTTTTGGCACATTTTCATCAAGTTGGGTAAAAGATCTGGTGGGAAGCTTTGAAAGTAGTGGCTCACAGGAACTTTCTCAATGATTTGTGGATTTCACTCTCAAACGCTCCTTTCCTATTTCAACTCCATTATAATGGATAATTGAGAACTGACTACACAGATGGGAAGGCATCCATCCATTCATTCAACGAATATTTCAAGACGCTGACAGGGACATCAAATTTGCTAACATGTAACAAGGCCTCCTTAAAAGAGGCAGATGATGACAGAATGTGGAAGAAGGATAGTATATCTTTTTTTGTTTATATATTTCAGGTATTCCATGCACACATTCACAAAGAACAATCAAGAGAAGGGGGCTGCACAAAGGATAGTTTATGGGTTCCAAGGCAATTTATGTCTTGATCTCTTCTTCTACTGTGTTTTGAATGAGATAAAATATTCGTAATAAAATTTGACTTTACCTTTTTGAAAGCAATACACGGGTAAACTGTTGCTGTTTTATAACTCCATCGATTATGTTTTTATATTAAATTTCAGAGTGGCAACAAATTAGATGACTTGTGTTCAAAGCAGAAATCAATTTGGGAATTTTAAGTCATGGTTTGTCTTTGCTCCATGCGGACTAGAAGCCAAGATCTTAGAGCCCTCACAACCCAGGTACTGCACACTATGTTACAAAAAGGGAGCATTTGCTTAAATAAATGATTGAATGAATTGTCAAAGTAACAGCATCATTCACGTTTTATACAGAATTTCTTATCCTGAGTTATTGATTTTACATGTATATCTAGATTTATTACATAGAATAGCACATTATATTGTTGTTGGGGAAAATGAAATGCATTTTTAGTCATAGTTACTCATATTTACCTCATATGGTCCTCACACAGGAGGGAAAAATGACCTTGAACTCAGCTCGTGCCATCCACTCCCCACACCCAGTCTCCCAAAGCAGTGGATTCTCAGACGGCCCTATCAGAGCACGCACTCACGAGATGTTTATGAAACTGAATCTTCTCTTTAGTGTAAATGATCAATGGCCTGAGACAGAGAGAAGCAGTATGCAATTTTATGCTAAGGATTTGCTTTGCAATATATAATGTTAAAAAGCCTTTCAACTTCTCATGTGCCAGCAGCAATTTGCATCTGCCAACTTCAAGGATTCTAGTTAAACAAGGAATAACCCCCCCCGCCCCCCACCACACACACACTGGAGGATGGGCCCCTGTGGGCAGCCTGATTCTGGCTCACGGCAGGTTACAGGGAATCTAAAGAGACAAACTTGCCCCAGAAACCAGAAGTGGTTTGGATAAGGTGCATTCCCAACCCTGATGTACCCAGATAAATCTAGCTTCTTGCTGCCAGATATTAAGGAAGGCTTTAATTTTCTCACCTGAAAAATGTACATAGCATCTGCTCTGTCTAACTTACAGGCTTGTGTGGGAATAGATGCAATCAAATGGAAAGTTGTGGCATTCACTAAAATCCATTCTCCCCCTCAGACCCCATCAAAATCAAACTACTAAAAAAGTGACAGATAAACAGAACATCTCCGTCTTTTCCTCTATATTGTAGGATATCAGAATGGTGCACAATGGTAGACAGGTTCAAAGAGCCTGGGAAATAGGTGCTTTATTGGTCCTGGAATAAGAAAGAGAATGACTTGGAGTGGAGGAATTTAGGAGATTATGTGAACCAGCAAAGCATTCCCAGTCATTTCTCTGAACGTGGCCACCACTCAGACACAACCGCAGCTTCCACAAGAGGAGTTTGTACTTATCAGAATCAAGAAAATCAGCTTCTTCCTCTCTGGCAGATATAGCTTTCAGAATAGGTCTGGATAAAGGCTTCCTCCACCCCAGCAATTGAAAGATAGCTCCTTTAAGGTGCTTTAAAAGAGGACGAGGCAAGAGAAGGTAAGTTTCCAAAGCTAAGGAACCTGCAAATATCTAAAAAGAAAGCCAGTATTTATTTCAGAAAATTAAAGGGGGAAGTAATACAACTGAAAGAACATAAAGTCAAAAAACGATACTTACTATATTCTACCATCACCTTAAATGGGTTTTCTCTACCAAAAAAAAAATTGTCACCATGGTTCATTTTGAAAGTATCTCGGGGGTAAGAGGAAGAGCATGTATTAAACACAGATTGAATGGGCATTGAGGAGGGCACCTTTTGGGATGAGCACTGGGTGTTGTATGGAAACCAATCTGACAATAAATTTCATATTTAAAAAAAATAAACAAATACAGATTGAAAAATATGATCATGAACTCATATCTAGTAACTGGTAGTTTCTAGGGTATCTACCCCCCAACTCCCCAAGAGCAAAGGGAAAAATGTAGGTGTCCCAGAGCCCTTCCCCTCCTCATGAAAGCATCGTCACTGCTCCCTGAACTCCTATCTAAAGGTTGTCATTGCAACTTTGGGCAATGCTTTGCTCGAAACAATTCACTAATTCCAACTGTAAATCTTTATTATAAAGATTTCCTTCTTCTAAGCAGTAATTCTCTCTGCTCTAGTGGGGGAGAGGAATGATTTGTTTTTTCGTTACTGGTTATTTATAAGATATCTACTCTAGATTAGTCCTGCTTGAGTGACATCCTAAATGGCTCCATTCCCCAGCAGTACTCTGCTTCTGATGAGGGGCTGACAGCCTCTACTTACAATGTCTTTCATGGGACACAATGAAGTGTAAAACTGCTGGGAAAAAGCCTATGTTTCAAAACAAACCATCTCTATAATAAGCACTTAAAACACTTTTCATTAATATATTTCTCTGTGTATAAAACAAAAGCTTAATGCTGCAACCTGGCCTTTGACAATGTTTTAACAACAAACACGATTTCAATTTTTTTTAGCTGAACCAAAATAATGAAAATGCAAGTGAGGCTTGTTTGAGATGTTCTCCACAGCCATTCCCTTAATGCTGCTGCAAATTGTGTTGTTTTCATCCCAAATACTGAAAGTTCAATAAAAATCCAAAGGCGGAAGCCTGAATTAGTAAGTACAGAATCTAACAACTTTTCTGTCGCAGGTATTAACAAATACCATTGGTCTAGATACAGTCCTGTCTAATCCTTATCTGAATTTGCAATTAAGACTTCAGAGCTACAGATAACTGTACACAGTTCTGCTCTCTTAATTCTAAATGGCTGGACCTAAATCAAATCAGGCCTCAAATACATTGAAAAGTAAATGTCTAATGTCCAATTGAACTAATAGATACCACTCTTTTTAATAGAGTTATTGCTTAGTGCCAGCTCTAGGCTACCAGGAGCCATAGAGGTAGGAGAAATGAACAAATGAACAGCATTAAGAAAGGAAGGGAGGGGGGGAGGGAGGGAGTGAGGGAGGAAGGAAGACAGGGAGAGAGGGAAGAAAGCCTCCTTGGAAAACTTGTCATGAAATTATGATTACTCAATTCCTTAATACAAATATAAAAGCAAGCGAATTCACATTGATTCTTTGCTGACTTACCCCCTCCCTCAATCTAATGTGCTCTGAATTAGATTCCTATTCACTTCCATTAATTGTCAGCTCCAATAGAGTATCGTAAGAGCCTCAAAATGAAGCACTTATGAGTTTTCTTTTTCAATCTCTTGTGGGCTTCTCTCAGTTTATCGCAAATGAACAATCATGTTGGAAGGGGCTCCGTCTGTTTAATGTCATTAGCGATTGTTTCATAAAACAAACAGCCGGTCCACCATTCGGCTGCAGTTAATCTTAAATCTAAATGTGGCGGCACTCAGGGAGCGCCTCAGACTGGGTTTGTTCTCACCAATGCAGGTCTCTTAATCTATTGCAAGTCAAGGCGCTTATCTCTCTGTTCAGTTCAGGGATTTCTTTGTCCAAATATGAAACCAAACCCAGTCAACATTGTGCGTCCAGAATTTTTTTTTTTAACCCACTGGGCAATTTTTTTTTTTAAAGCAACTCAAAGTCTATAGTATATTTATTTATTGACTGTACTATTTTACAAATATTTCCCCAATACTGACAAAGTCAAAGTCTTTTTCAGGTTGGCGCCTAAGAGCCAGCCTAATCAGTGAGTTTGGGAATCCTGATAAAGGCTAAACTGAGAACAAAAACACATTTACAGACCTGGAAATGATGGGTGCTGGGAAAGTCAAAGATTTCAAGGGGTTATATGCTCCTGGAAGGGTATGGCTATCTGCAAACATTAGGCTTATTATTATCTTAAATGACAATATTATTTAGTACATATGTTGTCACGGGCATGGTCCTAAGAGTCACTGGAAGTTAATTTTTTTCGTTGTCTGGGTCAATAACCCTTAAGAAAGTATCATTGTCCCCATTTTTCAGATAAAGTAACTGAGGCTCCCAGAGGTGAAGAAATCTGCCAAAGGTCAGACTACTGGTACCAGGCAGACCCATCATTTAAAACAAGGTCTGGGGCACAGGGTGGCTTAGTTGGTTGAACGTTGACTTTGGCTCAGGTCATGATCTCATGGTTTGTGAGTTCAAGCCCCACGTCAGGCCTGCTGCTGTCAGTGCAGAGCCCCTTCATATCCTCTGTCTCCCTCTCTCTGACCCTCCCCCACTTGCACTCTTTCAGAAATATATAAACATTAAAAAATAATAATAAGGGGTGCCTGGGTGGCTCAGTGGGTTAAGTGTCTGACTTCAGCTCAGGTCATGACCTCACAGTCTGTGAGTTCAAGCCCCGCGTTGGGCTCTGTGTTGACAGCTCAGAGCCTGGAGCCTGCTTAGGATTCTTGTCTCCCTCTCTCTCTGCCCCTCCCTCATTCACGCTCTGTCTCTCTCTCGCAAAAATGAATAAATATTAAAGTTAAAAAAAAAAATAAAACAAGGTCTAACTGGCTTTAAGCATATGTTCCTAGCCATAGGCTCTATTAAACTGGTCATCCTATCAATATAAAAACATGCCTATAACGGTCCTATATTCTGGAGTTCCCTGGAAGGTCCTCACTTACAAAGTTTTGTAGCTGTGTCAGATAATGCACCCCAGATTTTTAGTGGAAAATATCAACTATGATTCTAGGCTAGAGTTTCCAGGAGCAGAAGGCTTCCTGTCGCTTCAGCTCTAGATAGTGAAGGTCACTTCAGAATTATAATGAATAACTACCCAATTTCCTCACCGTAGCTTAACTGAGGGGCTCTGGCCAAGATGAATTAGTCTCCACAGGTGGAAACTTTCAGGTGCCAGTTCCAGCTCTGTGTACCTCCCCTTGGCCCCAAACTCTCTCACTATCTCCTTCACACACCACTGGGCCACCCACCCACTCATTGGGCCTTTAAACCCTGCTGTTCTTTTATTCGCTTCCTGTTTGATTTTAAAAACCATTCTGTTGGTTTTAGATTTTTGCCAGTTCCATAATTAAATTTAAAAAATCAAAGGATTAAGCTCAGTCCATACTATTGAAGAGTCAACCGATCAGCTAGAAAATCTTCGTTTAGTGCCGTTTATGTTCCAAATACTTATACAGTATTTGCTTCCCTTACTCTACCAATATAGTGATTTTCCATTGTTCTAATAATTTGTTAGAGAGATTCTGAGGGCCACGCCTCACTCACATCCCCCTGCGCTGGCCTTTAGGAGTTACTTTCAGCTCCTCAGACGGGACAAGCACTTTTGCCTCCAAGCATTTACACACACAGTTCCCTCAGCTGGTTATTCTTCTCACTTGGCTAATTCCTGCTCAACCTTCAAAATCAGATCAGATGTCCCTTCTTCAGGGACATGTCCCTATTCACTGCAGGATTTTACATGTCCAGGCACTTCCGGCCAGTGCAAATAGCCCACCAGACTTTAAACACCACGAGAGACGGGGACACGTCTCTCTTGTTCAGTGTTGCTCCACAGCATGAAGGACGGTGCCTGGTCCAGAGGTGGTGCTCAATAAATACTGCCTGCAGGGATGGATAAATGAATGGATGAATGAGAGGAAGGGTATTTATCTCAAATTACTGTATTCTCTTAACATCTCAAATCCTTTTAAAATGAAAACATGATATATTTCCACATATATGCATATTCTATCAGACAGATATCACCTGAAGAGTGGCAGTTAGCTGACCGCCATGGCCTGGGATTTTGTTGTTTTTAAAATTAGAATTAGGAGTAAATAACATTCTTGATGGAACTTAAAACTTCCCAGAGAGGAAGTTAGACTTCCTCTATAAGGGATAAGGGTAGACTTCAACAGAGGGATAGAGAGATCAGACGAAAGAGGATGTGTACATTTTCCCTGTTTTGCAAGGAAATTGATATTATATCAAGATGTGTCAATTCAATCTAACAGGTCGTCATTGAGCCTCAGCTGATAGGACAGGCTCATGGGTAAGCATTACAAGGAGGTCAAAGATGATTAAAACATTGTGCTTCTGGGGCACCCGGTGGCTCAGTCAGTTAAGCACCCACCTTTGGCACAGGTCATGATCTCCTGGCTCATGAGCTTGAGCCCCGCAACAGGTTCTGTGCTGACAGCTCAGAACCTGGGAGCCTGCTTCAGATTCGGTGTCTCCCTCTCTCTCCACCCCTCCCTGGCTTGTGTTCTGTCTCTATTTCTCTCTCAAAAATAAATAAACCTTAAAATTTTTATTTAAAAATTAATTAATTAAAAAAAGATAAAAAATAAAACATCGTGATTCTAAGAATGCATGAATGAGCAGAGAAAGAGAGGGCGAGGCAAACAGATCTAGAAAGTGAGTTCCGCCACTATATGCACTCTTTTTTTCATCAATACCTGACCTTTCCCTTTTGTAAACTCTAGATATCTTTCAGCATCAACTATGAGTAAAATGACTAATTTATGCAATTAATACAAAGAGTACACTGGTCCTCAGAATCAAACAAGATTTTAAAGTGGCAAACTTCATCAATGGCAACCAGGAAAGAAAATAAAACTTTACAGTCTTAGTTCCTGACTGAAAGTAAATGTCTATTGAGTGAATAAATGACCCACAATCTCATATTTACTGAAAATATCTATGCCAGCAAGTCTTTTTAAAAAAAATTTTTTTTACATTTATTTATTTTTGAGAAACAGAGTGAGACAAAGCGTGAGCGGGTGAGGGGCAGAGAGAGAAGGCGACACAGAATCTGAAGCAGCCTCCAGGCTCTGAGCAAGCAGTCAGCACAGAGACCGATGCAGGGCTCAAACCCACAAACTGTGAGATCATGACAGGAGCCGAAGTCGGACACTCAACCAACTGAGCCACCCAGGCGCCCCTGCCAGCAAATCTTTAAAGCAAAGGCCACAAATAACTAAATGGGCTAACTTGGCTTCACAGAATTCTCCGTGGCCCTGCCAGTCCCTTCTATCTGAGGAAAGCAACACTTAAAAACCATAATAACAGTAACAAGAATATACTTTGAAAAGAAGCAAATTAATTTTTACCTATATTTTCAAGTCCTGAAAAGCCCGTGCTTTCTGCAGCAGGACCCCAATTGGCAGTGGGACCACAATTTACCTTACCACTAGTTAAAGTAAATGAAAAAAAGCACAGAGCTCATTTACAGACCCTTTCTTCCTTTGAACTGGTATGCAAACTAGTTCCTGCCTTCAGGTTTACAACTTGGAGCTGTCCAGCTCTTGAATGCAATGCTTAGTTTTCAGGGAATCAGTTTCATGATTTACAGCCCAAGGGTAAACCAGTTATCTGACTCTCAAGTACTGTGCTAATGACACTTCGTAGTGGCTGCGAACAATAACAATAATAATACCAGCGCTCTGCCAAGTGCTTTAGACCTAGTGTTTTATTAATTCTCACAATAACACTCTAGGATGGATGTTATTTTATTCGATGCCCTTTTTCCTACAGATAAGGAAAATGAAGCAGGGAGAGCTATGGAATCGCCCAAGGGCACGAGCTAGTAAGAACTAATGTGCTATGGAAACCAATCAGGCCAGGGAGCACCATGTCAACAACAATTCTTAGTCCCACAAATTTGACATAATTCTTGAGCTCAAGATGCTTTCCTAAAGGTAGATACCGAATGACAAAAGATAGTATAGAAGTACCTTATACAAACAGATCCATGGATTATCATTTGAGTGAAATTCCCAAGATTGTAAATTTTTGAAAGCCTATGCAGTGGGCATTTAATAAATGCTTTGTTTGTTTAAAGTTTATTTATTTAAGTAATCTGTGCACCGAATGTGGCGCTCAAACTCACAACCCTGAGAATGAACGTCATATGCTCTACCGACTGAGCCAGCCAGGCACCCTTAATGAATGCTTTTCGGATTAAACTCACAAGCTACTGTACCTAAGAGCACTAACTCTTACAGAAACTTTTTTTTTGATCTCTTCTCATCATTTATAGCCAAAGAAAGCAATTAAAAATGGATTAGCAGAGGCAATAAGGCGGGACAATTATATTGGGGACCATTTGCACTGGTACAAGGCATTTAGGTGAGAAAATCAGTTGAGTTCATTTTCCTCACATGTTCATTTTGGTTTCCTTCCTAAATGTGTATGAATACACTTTCATATAATAACTTCAGAAAAAAATTGCTAGAGTATGAATATTTTCAGGCCATAACATGTTCTTTATTGGTCATGAAGCCTCTTTGGGAAGTACTACAATTTTCAATAAATCACTAAAAAAAAACCCCATAATTTTTATTATTTGAAAAAAATTCCCTTGCTCTCTCAATTGCAAAGATTATGCTAATGTTATTTTTTTTAATGTTTTTAAAGTTTATTTACTTACTCTTGAGAGAGAGAGAAAGCACGAGTGCAGGAGGGGCAGAGAGAGAGGGATAGAGAGAGAATCCCAGGCAGGCTCCACACCATCAGTGTGGAGCCCGATGTGGGGCTTGAACTCACGAACCACGAGATCATGACCTGAGCCGAAGTCGTATACTTAACTGGCTAAGCCACCCAGTGCCCCTGATTATGCTAATTTTAAATATATTCTTTTTTACAAATCACGTTTGAATTCACACTGTTGATCAGGAAGGTAGAGTGAAGTATAAGGAGGACAAAGGAAGAGTGAGGGCAAGAAATGAGAGAGGAAACTGAAAATAAATCAAAGAAGAAACTGGTAACAAAATTAATGTAAACCTAGCATTTTTGGCTAGGTAATATCTATTATTCCTTCCCGTGCTATTGTGACGCTAAGTTCAATTCTATTTTTTGATTTGCAGTTGTACTTAAATTGGTAAATTGTTAAGGTTTTCATCATACATGGGTAGTAGCACGTGATAAGAAGAACAAAGGTTCTGGATCCCAAGAGATGTAGAAGTGGACTGACCTCAGACAAGTACCCGCTCTGCGTGTACTACTCAAAGTGTTTGTTTATGCCATTTATAAAATAAGAATAATAATGTCTTACAGAGGGGGGCTCCCGGGTGGCTCAGTCCGTTACACATCGGACTCTTCATTTTGGCTCAGGTCATGATCTAACGGTTCGTGGGATCGAGCCAAGTGCCAATTGAGGGAATCCTGATTGGGATTCTCTCTGCCCCATCCCCTCTCTCTCTCTCTCTCTCTCTCGCTCTCGCTCTCGCTCTCTCTGAAAATAAATAAATAAACCTAAAAAAATAATGTCTCACATAGGTGGCTATTAACTATAATAAGGGTAAAAACTAACACATAGTAGACATTCACTCTGTTATAGTCTTGTAAAGAAGACAAATCTGTAAAAAAAATTTACTAAAATTCAGAATAGATTGAAATAAATGTGAGGACAGTTAAAAGCAATGTCTTACAGCCATGGTACTTCTATAGCTATCAGATTCCCCTGAGGTTCCTGTTAATCACGTACATTTCTGGGTCCCGAGTCAGACCTACAGAGCAGAGTCTCTAGGGTTTGGATTCAAGAAACTGCACATTTGCATTTTCAACAAACTCACTAATTGATTCCTATGTTCACTTAAGTTCAAGAATCTCTACCAGGAAGAAAGAGATAATATATCAGTAAGAGACCCAAAGGAAACTGATGGCATATGTCACCTGGGCTGATTCTAGGAGGTTTACTTGCAGAGGGACTAATTGTAAGGGGACTAATTACAGTACAAAGAGGCAGCACAAGAGATCATGCAAGAACTGTTACCACCCCAAGGCCCAAAGAATGGAGTAGAACCTGCAGGAGTGAGTGTCATGTGGAAGAGCCTTTCTTTAGAGAAGCAGCGACCTTTGGTTGAGGAATACAGCCAGAACAAGCCCTGGAGCGGCGGTGATTCGGAGAAGAAAGCTTCTGTTCTCACTTTTCTTCTCTCCAAGCACCTACTGAGCCTCTGCATTAGCTGAAACCAACTGGAAGCCTGAGAACCCAGGAATCCCATTGATGTGGTTTACAGAGGTCACCTCCGGGAGGAAAAGCCAGGGGGGGGGAAAGCTGGAGATTGATCTAGAGAGCCTGTGGAAGAGAACTGGTATGGAAAAGAAGTGGAGGGCTGGCGGCAGGGATGAGGCAACTTCACACATGAAATAGTTCTTAAGGTCGAGAATTACTAAAATGTTAACACCGATACTAGTGATAATGGTAGCTCTGTGTACGGAGTTTTGACTCTGTATCACTGTTCTAAAGATTTTATACATATTAAATTGTTTAACCCTTACTACAATCTCTTAAGACAGGCCCTACAATCATCCCTATCATAGATGAGGAACCTCTCCCGCCTAAGGTTACATAGCTAACCTTCACAGAAAGCCCGGTTTAACCTAGACCTCGCCGACAGCCGTCCTTCTCCCCTGTCTCAGGAGGTGCTCTCGGAGGAAAAATGGGTTACATGCTGAGGGAAGAACAGAGGAACAGGAGAGGTAGAAATGTCCGGCATGTGAGGAAAACAGGAAGAGAGTGGTGTGGTCAGACACTAAGGGATCCGGAAGGAGAGGAGAGAGCCTTGGACATCGTATGCTGGATGGAGTTGTGTTTTTTCGTGCTGGTAGTGGGGAGCTCCACTGCCTCATAAAGCTTTTCAACATACTGCTCCTACAACCTAGACACCGAGCTAATCCCTGGGCTTTAGCTGAACTCAACTGCTGAGGTGGAAGATAGCTTTATTGTTACTCGCAAACGGAGTATTACAGATCCCTGCTTCTCTTTCAACCTTTCATTTCTTGCTACTGATATAACTTTTTATATCAGTGGCACTAGAAACACAAACTCAAAATATCTCGAGGCAGTGGAGGTAAAAATAGAATGTAATAGTACAGCAAAGCAATCTTCATAACAAATCTTGTAAAGCGAACCTGTCGGGCTTTGATCTCTTCATTCAGCATCCTTGTCCTCACAGAGGGGCACTCACATGCAAAACTGTGACAAAAGAACCCGCTCCTCATTATTCTGTCAGTATTATGTCTTTTGCTCCATCAATGTTCAGCGCACCACCAGCATGTATGTACATCCTTCTCCCATCAGATGTAGGTGTTTACAGTTGCTCTGGTTCAGGGTGCTTGGGAGGTGCGATTATCCAGAGAAGACATATGTGAGGAGGGAACAACACAGGAGGAGGACCAAGGACAATAACGCAAACGACAGCCCCAGCTTTTCCTTCTTAGCCACGGGATTCTTACGGATGCACTTGCTCCTTCGATCTTTCCCTCGCATCCTCCCAACCCCAGTTCCAACGCGGGGATTATTCAGACTAAAATAAGAAATTAGAACCCTGTTATTTCATGTATTGGAACTTTTGCAGCACCCTATGAACTGCTCGAGGACAGTAGCACATTCTAGGGGTTGAGGTGCTAAAACATCTGGTCACTTTGAAAGTCTTTCTCTGACTCGGGCAACGTAGTGTGATATTTGATGGGATGGCCATGAATACTTAACTAAACATCAAGAAGACATTCATAATTTATATCAGAAGTTACACCACAGACACTGGCCTACTGTCAGCATTTGGATACAAAGTTGGAGTCTCCTTGGAAGCCCCTACTTTATCCACCCAGTTCTCCACAACTCTGCTCTCGTGGGTCAGACGTGACTCAGACCAAATACCTCTGGCTGTAGATCCAGTGTTCTCTTGCCATTATTCAGTTAGTGCAGATGTTATGGATTTAATTGTGGTTATTACAAAATCTCTTTTGTGATCTAAACCAATTTCTCTTCCCTTACAAATAAAACTTGTGAAGCTCAACTCATTTATAATCACTGAATTTAAGAATGAGGAAAGGATCTTCAAATCACCTCATCCAACTCCTTGTTCTAACAGATAACTAAGACACAGCAGAGGGAAAGACACTTATCCAAGGTCATAAGCAGTAGTGAACCTGACTCAAATTGTTGTTTGAGTACTTTCATCATGCTGACTCAGCAAACCAGCTGATTTAACTTGGTTTTCCTTTCTTTCCCTTTTCCTTATATTTTTAAAGTCACATCAACTTCTAAAAAAAGAAAAGAAAACCCACAAAGGAATTGGTACTGGCAAAAATTTCAAAGATAACTATTTCTGAAAATTAAGGGCATAAGAAAAGAAGGGGGAAATTTTTGAGCCTAATGCCTAAAATGCCAGCCAGATAGGTTAATCATAATCTAATCATTGCAATGTTTATCATGGGTTATAGCAACGAGTTTAAAGCTATTTGAATAACAAGATACTGGGTTTATAGCTCCACGATGTCTGTAATTTTCAATATATCTCATGGTGGAAAAATATAAGCAATCACATTAAGCCTTTGATTGCTGCTAGTACAGTTTACTTAAGTCGATACATAACGTATACAACACAAAGCAGATAGCTGAGTAACTAGAAAGCAGTCACATGCCCGGGGCTGTGTGAATGTCTAAATGGCACATGAGAGGTCTTTTGCATGTTTTTCTTCTTTAGATGAATTTTCTCATTGTGATAGTTTGTATTTATTCTGGCATTCAAAAATTAAAAAAGGAACTGACTAACATGCTAGTTGACTTTATTTTCAAAACAGTATGTCCACGAGAGGATTGTAAGCCATTAAAAACCTCCACTTGAGATTACTGGCTACAATAAAATCTTAAACGTCAAAGTAAAAAGTCAACAAAGCCTTTGCAGCTACCCAAATTGCTGGCATGCTTTATTATTGAAGGGGGCCCATGCTATGCTCACCATTTAACACATAATGCCTTTACCTGTCACAAAAATCCTGTTACAAAGGTATTATCAGCCCCCTTTCCAGTTGAGAAAATCAAAGCTCAGAAGCTCAGATGCCAAGATCACAGCAAGGCCATGCAGCCAACGATTAGAGAATCTACACTCAAATTCAGGTCTGCCTTGCTCCAAAGACCGAGCTATATCCTTGAACAACACTGCCCTGTTATAGTTGATCAAATACCAATACACCACTGAGAAAGGGTAGGTTTCAAATGACTTCAAGCGAACACATTACACTATCTCAATAATATCCCGTCATATCCTAATACTTTCCTTCTTTAAAGATTTTGTTTTGAGAAAAGAGGAACTACTTTTATTTAATGACTGCGGATAATTATCCTACAAGGTAAATATCACACAAGGAAGCTCAGTCTTGGTAAAGCTACTGTCTTGTCTAGGATCACACTGTACAAAGCATAGAAGCCAGAATTCAAATCCTACTATGTGTGGTTTAGAGCTTATGTTGTAAGTACTGTATTTTAAGCCTCAAAACCTAGCATCAAAAGAGAACCACCTTATTGTAAGCCACATTTTTCTCATGAAATACCTCGACGAATGCCCAATATGTGTCACTGACATGGGCAGCCTGAAGTAGATGTTTTGGGAAATGGAGGCTAAGAAAGTGATTAAAACGTTACCTCCTGATCTCAGAGAGCTTAGAGTTCAGCAGGAGAACTGAAGAAAGGGATAAAACCAGTAGGGCAGGCAGTGTTGGATTAGCATCCCAAAATAAGAATGAACAGAGCAAAGTTCCATTTCAGAGGAAAGATCACTTTCAAACGGAGAGATCAGGGACTGTTTCCCAAGGCTGTCCTATGAAGTCCTTGAATAATGGATTTTGACAAGACATTTCAGGTAGATGGGATGGCATCAGGCACCAAGGGTAGGAGGGAAAGAGTGATTAGGCCAAGTTAGCTTCAGTACATTGTGAATGCAGGAAAACAGTGTGAGATGACATTGGAAAGATCGTTTATGGCCATCAAAAGTCTCAACTTTTAGGCTAAAAATTATGGGCACCACTGTTGGACTAGGGGAGCTACAGAAGCTATTATAGTATGGGAGAGGAACGATCTCAGGTATCCATGAAGCCGGCGTGTGTAAGTTGGCCTGTGGTGTTTGAATATTAGTCAAGAAATCAGTAATGAGACTACTGGAATTGAGTAAGTATTGACGCTAATTACAGTTCTATGTAGGTATGTAGACTAGCAGCGGAGATGGAAAGAAATGACAAAATGAGGAAGTAAGGCCAAGGAATAACCGCCAAGAATTTCAAGTGACTAGCAATGGAGGTACAGACTTTGATCTGTAGATTTTGAAATGCTGAAGGGACACCTGCCTTGAGGTTTCTGGTAAACATTTAGAAATAGAGCAATTGAGCAAAGATATGAAATGGGTTGGAAATTATGATTTTGGATTTCTCCTGCAGAAAGATGGTGGGTAGATAATATCATTAAGGCAGAGAACCGAGAAATAACAGAGAGGAATATAAACTAAAGATGAACCCACTTTCAGGAAGTAGAATAAAAGAGAGCTACTATCCAAGAAAAACTGAGAAGTAAATTGGGGTAAGGCAAAAAAAGCAAAGGGAAGCCGGGCAACAAAGGGAAGGAGTGTTAGTGGTGTAAAATACTGTAGACCTTGAGAGAATGAGAGATCAGATGAGACTGGGCCTGTCCAGGGTGGAATGGACAGAGCCCGGATGAGGAACGGGAGACGAACAACAGTAGGAAACACTAGTGAGTCTGCTGGCAGACTGGTAGCTGGAGGCCAGAAGTGCAAGTCACTTTGAAGGAATGTGGTCTGAAAAAGGAGAAAGCGGAATTCGCTCATGAACAGAGTTGGGTTTAGATGGGTGTAATTTTTATGAAGCATATAGGAGACCTAGGCAGGTAAGAAGAGAGGACCCTCTGAAAGTTAGTTCCATTATTCTGGATTCTTCTGCACTGATTAGCATGTATTCATATTTTACTCTATAAATGTTTGCATCTTCTCACCAATACATGTTTCAAGCATGTGCCAAGATCCTATAGCATTGGAGACACATCAGCTATTGTGTTTTGCTCTCCACATAATCTTCTCAAATTCTAGCAGAAGACTAATTTTTTCTATCATTGAACACATTCCTGTGTATATATATATTTCCATACACATATATCTCAGGCACTTAAAACTTAAAAAAAAGAAAAAGGAGCAAATAACAATCATTACAACACATAAAACTAGAGAAAATGTTAAACATTAAGTAGCCAATACTTTATATGAATTATCTCATTTAATTTCTAAAACCACAGTTTGAACAACAAATACTTGTTTTGTTTTGGAATTACATTTTGCACAATACTATTCAACAATCCCTGCCCTTTCTTAAGAAGCTGCCCTTTCTTAAAAACAATTCCTGGGTGGCTCAGTCGGTTGGGTGTCTGACTCTTGATTTTGGCTCAGGTCATGATCTCACAGTTCGTGAGATTGAGCCCCATGTTGGCCTCTGTGCTGACAGTGTGGAGCCTGCCTGGGATTCTCTCTCTCTCCCTCTCTCTCTCTGACCCTCCCGTGTTCATACTGTCGCTCTCTCTCTCTCTCAAAATAAATAAATAGAAAAATATTTTAAAAACAGCTGATGATAGATCCACTGTTAAGACCTTGCTCACAAAGGCTCATTCATTCACCCAATTATGCATTCATTTACCTATCCATCTTTTCATTCATTCATTCATTCATTCATTCATTCATTCATTCCCAAAATATTCCTATGCTATGCCAGGCACTGGAAAAGATAAAACATCAGCCTCGATTATCATCGCACTTTGCTACAAATAATTCTAAAGATACATTTCTTTGTCAGGTAAACCAAACACTGTATTTCCATTAGCGGCTATTTTTAAAGTCCAGGTAAATAAGAGAAGAAAATAATACTTTCTTTTTATATTAATTTTACTCATCTAATAAAGATGCTTAATAGTTCTTTAACATAAATACACATATGCTTATAGCAGTATGAAAAAATTCAATTGGAAAATTTAAATTAGGCACATTTCTAATTTAATGCCTTATTATCTTTGCCATAGCATGCGCATACAGTTATCTAATAAGTAAAATATGTAGAACAAGGAAGAAGAGCCCTGCCCTAAGGGAATTTATAATATATTCTAATGTATTCTAATGGTGTGTGAAATATACATCTAAAGTCAGAATTTGTCAAAATTTTGTAACTGGGAGATGCTGATAACTATGTTCAAGTATGCATCTAAAATATTCCTGCCATAGGAAAAACATGTCTTTATTCATTGATGCTTATATATTGTATTTAAAAGCTTCCTTATGTCCTGCTAGAGAAATAATTAATAGGCTTCTACCTAGAAATATTTTGTGAAAATAATGTGAGGCAGCCCTGTAGAGTTTATTTAATGTATTGTGGTTTTTTTCTTCCCTGAGATATCATTAGATATGCAGGTGGTAAATTTACTTATAGTATTTATTTTTAAAGCTGTATGTATTCTTTTTTGGGAAAGATACAGCAAATGAGGTAAATTTAAATTTCATTCGCCAAACTCTGTGGTGAAAATGACACTGCTCTGGCCGCCAAGGGGCCTGAGTTCTGGTCTTGGCCCTAGATGAGTCTAGGGGAACACCACCTCTCGCAGCCTCTGAGACCACCCTTTATAAACGAGAGATAGTATCAGCATAAACTGATGGCAGTTCCATAATGGTGGCATTCCATAAACTCAAATGCCTTTGGGGCCAGGCAGGTACCAGACAGGTTTAAGCAATATGGAGTAGTGGTATCTAGGGCAAACTGGAGAAAGGAGGTCCCATCTATATGCATTCAAATTCTAATGCTGTTCAGACCAACAGAGGAAGAGCCAAACAAAGCATATCTGCAGCCCACGTACAGCCAGTTAACAACATCCGCACTGCATGACTGCAAAGGTAATTCCCAGTTCTAAAACAGTAGCCCTATGATGTTGAGCTTCCCAGAGAATCCTGCCCTTTTCAAGCTCTGGCTCCTTCTACCCTAATATCCCAGGGGAACTCAGTAGCTTGGGCAGAAGCTGCACATGACTAGTTCCAGAGCATTCTTCAACTCCACAGCATTCAAAAACTCCAGATTTATAGCTCCACCTTTATCCAATAGCTAGAACACCATGTGAGAAAAACAGTAATTCTCACACTGAGATAGGGATACCGAAGTGCTTAAGGTTTTCTTCTCCAACATAATTCTTTAAACGGTCAAAACATATTCTTCATCATTCTTCAACATTTAAAGGCACAATTTTTAGTTTGAAAGGTCTGTGTTATTTGCCAACGACCTCAGAGAAAGTTAGTTTTATAAAATAGAGTGACATACTGAGTTATTTTTCACTTACCAACATCTTCTGGCTTTGGAGCTGGATGCCCAAATAGCTTAGTGGATCTGACCCAGTGTCAGATTACCCAAAGAGAGGCTAAGAAATGTGCTTGGGCAGCAGCAAAGCAAGGACACTAGTACTTTTTTTTTTTTTTAAGATGCTGTTATTTGATGTTTCCAAAAGAGTAACACACACACACACACACACACACACACACACACACACACACACTTGATGGACTCTTTGGTGGAAAAAATCAGAACTTTGTTGATTTCTTTTTTTTTTTAAACATTTATTTATTTTTGAGACAGAGAAAGACAGAGCATGAACGGGGGAGGGTCAGAGAGAGAGGGAGACAAAGAATCAGAAGCAGGCTCCAGGCTCTGAGCTGTCAGCACAGAGCCCGACATGGGGCTCGAACTCATAGACCGCGAGGTCATGACCTGAGCTGAAGTCGGCCGCTTCACCGACTGAGCCACGCAGGTGCCCCAGAACTTTGTTGATTTCTTACATGACTTTGTAGTTTGATATGGCTTTTATTATAAACACCTTTAGGTAGGAGATGAGGAGGTGGCCATCCCTTTTAATGCTCTGCATGGTTTCTACAGATCTTAACCTGGTCACAATCTGACCATTTTGGTGGAGAGAGAAGTCAAGGAAATGAGGGTCAAAAAAATCTGAATCAAGGAAAGTAGAATTTTAAGTAAAGAAAACTTGGACTTAAACTAAGTCTACTTTCTGTAACATTCATAATAAAAGAGTGTGAACTTTCCTTTAAGAGACAGGAATTGGCAGCGCAAGTGGATGGCTCAGTCGGTTAAGCATTCGACTCTTGATTCTGGCTCAGGTCATGATCCCACCATCCTGGAATGGAGCCCCACTTCAGGCTCTGTGCTGACATAACAGAGCCTGCCTGGATTCTCTCTCTCCCTCTCCCTTTGCCCCTCCCTCGCTCTCATGTGTGTTCTTGCTCTCTCTCTCGATCTCTCTCTCTCAAAATAGACAATTAAACTTAAAAAAAGAGAGAGATAAGAATTGGAAAATTGGATGGTTTACCAAGCAGATAAAAGATTCACCATGGAATTCATGCAATTTCCATACAGATATCACTTGCTTTTCTTTTAAAACTTGGACCAGAAATGCAACTATCTGATGTAATCAAACAAATAGTTTTATTTACACCACGGACCACCTTGATGCAGATTCGGTATATTACTTAGGGAATTTATTTCTGTACCCCTGGTCCCACTGAAGAGTATCAAACCCCTTAGGGATCTCCCCACTCACAATAAAATTGTTAATTGTGGTCAACTATGAAAACCTTTTTGTAAAAGTGGTATTTGATCGATCTAATAATAAGAAGGAAAGAAGGAAAGAAGGAAAGAAAAAAAGATCTCAGGCTTCAATAAATACCCAAAGATAGAAAAACATTCATCAATCTCCATCAGGCAGACTCTCAGTTCTTTCATGAAGGAAAAAGGATCCATCTAAGGGAAAAGTGCCAGACTTGCATCTTTTTGAGAAAGCAGCTGAAGACCAGCTTGTTTTGAGGCAAAAATAAAACATAAAATAAAATAAAATAAAATAAAATAAAATAAAATAAAATAAAATAAAATAAAATAAATCAAGGGGTTTAAAGGCTAGGAATAGGCTTGTGCACATTTGGAAATAAGAAGGCCTTCACAAATCACGCAGTACAAGACTGTGTGTTTCCTCCGCACAGATACTATTCCAATCATGACATGGAAAAACACTGAAAAGATTTCATAATCAAGCTTAAATATATTAGGCAATTATCATGATAATGAAATATCAACTTCATAATATGAAGTATGATACATCATTTCTATTTCCTTTAGTTTTCACACGAAATCTCTAAAAGGGACAGTCAGCCACAAGTTAAGGCTGAACGTGTTCACACCGTACAGCTTCCGAGTGGTAAAGCCACCATTTGACCCCAAACCAGACCTTCTGACCTAAGGACCAGTGCACTTCAGATCCTGTGCTGCTTTCAAGAGCTGAGTCAAACTTTGCTCTCAGAGGCAACAGAACTGGGACTTCGTAGCTCTCCTTGGCTCCCAGGTCACTGTCCTTTTTGTTTGTTTTGTTTTGTTTTTGTTTTTCCTGTTTTGTTTTGCTTTTTGGTTGTTTTTGGTTCGGTTTTCCATTTCTCTGTACTTTGGAAGCTGTGTACGGAAGCACGAGAAAACATTTAGGCTCCTTTCGAGATGATGATTTACCCCATGTCACAAGTCTGCGGCAAGGGCCACAGTTTAGTCCGCATTAGAGCCCTGCTCATGTAACGGATGTTAGAGCACATGATGTTCCATTACACAGTGCGGTCGGAGGTTATGAATTGCAAAAGCAACATGAAATTCTAAACTTAAGTCTCCTCTGTACATCAGTCATGCTGTGCCATCATCATGTTACTCTCGCACTTTATGAATGAAAACCTTTGTTGCTAAACCCTCCAATTCTGTCTCTTTTTTCCCCTCCCAAGTACTTTAGGAAAAGTACACTCTCCTAAAGGCACTGTCATGCCTCAAAGCCATTGTTAACAGATGAAGACTGAAGCAATGCAAAAAATGCTGATAATATATTAATGAAAAGGGCTAGAATGTGGCACTCAATCCACACTCTGATTACAAGTGTGTGGAAACTGTGAATATATATGAACAGGATCTAAAAAGGAATTTAGAAACAAGGTAGCAGGATGGTTTGCGATTTCTTTCTTTCTTTTTTTTTTTTTGGCTTATAAATTGTTTGGAAATATTATTTGTACTTCAGTAAAAATGTGAACATGGAAATATTGCCCTGTGTTCATTTTGTCTTCTGCCATCTGTTGTTCATCTATTTATTGTGTAACAAGTGTGTTTTCTGAGTCCCAAGATCAGTTGCCTCTTTGCTTCCCATTCTCCCCATGAGAATTCATCCATCCCATCCCTTTGATTACTTTGTTTTTTAAGAATATTAATGTTTATTATTTATTTTTGAGAGAGAGAGATAGGGTGAGAGCGGGGGAGGGGCAGAGAGAGGGAGACACAGACTCTGAAACAGGCTCCAGGCTCTGAGCTGTCAGCACGGAGCCTGACGCGGGGCTTGAACCCACGAACTGTGAGATCATGACCTGAGCTGAAGTCTGATGCTTAAACGACTGAGCCACCCAGGGCGTCCCTTTTGATTACTTCATAATTATGGGAATGGCCCTTGTCTCTAGCTCTTGAGATCTGTAACTGTGTAACCTAGACAAACTAACGGACAACACAACTCAACTTCAAAGAACGTCTTTCCCCTCCCCACACCTGTTCCTTTTCTTCAGTTCCTCATGCTGGTGAACTATACCACCTTCCTCCCAACTGCTCACACCTGACACTATGTAGTCTTTCCTGCAGAGACAAAATGTCTTTTTAAAAATATCACCCCGATTTATCACTCATCCCTTTTCCCGTCATCACCATCATAACTGAGGCTACTCTCACCAACAACATTACAAAGGGTACAACCTCACCTTAATTCTCTGCGATGAAGCCAGGAAATCATTTGAAAACAGAAGCTCTGGGGCGCCTGGGTGGCTCAGTCAGTTAAGTGTGCAACTCTTGATTTTGGCTCAGGTCCTGATCTCACCATTCAGGAGACGGAGCCCTGTGTGGGGCTTTGTGCTGACAGCGTGGGACCTGCTTGGGATTCTCTCTCTCTGCCCCTCCTCTCCTCATGCTCCCTCTCTCTCTCTCTCTCCTTCTCTCTCTGCCCCTCCTCTCCTCGTGCTCTCTCTCTCTCTCAAATAAATATTAAAAAATAAAACTTTAAAAAATAAAAATAAAACAGAAGCTCTTCTTGCCACTCTTTTTACTTAAGTTTATTTATTTTGAGACAGAGAGAGAGAGAGCGAGCGAGCACAAGTGGGGGAGGAACAGAGAGAGAGGGAATACTAAGCAGACTCCGAACTGTCAGTGCAGAGCCCAATGTGGGGGCTCGAAATCATGAACTGTGAGATCATGACCTGAGCCCCAATCAAGAGTCAGACACTTACCCAACTGAGCCACCCAGGCGCCCCTCTTTTTTCCTTTTTTAATGTTTATTTACTTATTTTGAGAGAGAGAGAATGAGTGCATGAGTAGGGAAAGGGCAGAGGGAGAGGAATAGAGACAATCTATTGTCCATCTCCTGGGGTCCATCTCCTGACTACGAGGTCATGACCTGAGCTGAAATCAAGAGTAGGACGCTCAACTGGCGGAGCCACTCAGGCGTCCCCCTGCTGCTCTTTTATGTAAATCCCTATAACAGTTCTCCGTTACTCTTAGTCTTGAGGTCAAACTGCTTATGCTTTACAAGGCCTTTCTGACCTGGCCTGAGACTTCCTTTCTCACCGCGTCACTTCTCGCTTCTTTTCCAACCATAACAACCATCATGACGCCTACAGTCCTCCAAGAATACTCTGTCCTTTGCACAATATGCTTTGCAACCATTGCCTCCTCCACAACTGACACAAATTTCCCGTGACTAATCCTCCTGTCAGTCCTTCAGGACTTTCCAGCTACCCGAGGCTGACTTGGATGCCCCTAAGGTGATCCCCAGGACCCTGGATCCAACCTTACTTATCACTACCACACTCTATTAAAATTGCTTCCTCAGGGGTCTACGTTTCCTCACTGGGCGTCAGACTCCCTGAGGGTTGGGACTGTGTCTCACTCACCATTGTGCATCCATAGCACAGTTGTTCATATGATTTATTATAGCATAAATACATGGAAATTGGCTAAACTCGACTAAGAGTCAGGTCCTATTCAAATGTGTTAGCACAGATAATATTTATATATAGTTTTATTATATAGACTTAGGGACAGATAATATAGAACCCCCTTCAAATATGTGGGTAGCAAGGGATTCTACAGCATTCAGCACATAAAGGGACACTTCATGACTTCCAAAAAATATTACACGAAGGAGGCAAATTCTCCAAATCCTGCTAAAGTTAAAGGAGAATGTGGTGAGGGTCATGGTAGCCACTGAAGGATGAGAGGCACTTCTAGGATTATGACCAGGTGGGCAATGAATCACCAGTGTTCACAACAGCTGGGCAGAGCGTGTTCTATAGAGACAAATGCAGAGCTAAGAGGTTCCAAGATAAAAGAGGACACTTCTGGGCATTTTAAACTGTAGGTTTCTCTCCACACCCAGGCATCTCTGAACCTCTTGAAGTACATCTATCATTGTTTTGGATTTATCCTCCTCTCTTCCTAGCCAGGTACTACTGGCATGATCTATGGCGAGGGGCATAATTCACCAGTGTAGCTGGCCCATACAGACTGTAATCAGCAGTGACGTATTTTGTGACAGTTCTGTATAAAAGATGACTAACATAAATAAAATGCATTGTATATTATGGGGTAATAGAATATCAAGCACCGCAGATATACTCCCCTCGCAGAGAGGATCCAGGATTTAAGTCTGTGAGAGACGGCATCTCTGATGCACGGCTCAGAGTCGGCCTGGCAGCTCATCCCGCTGCCCAGTGGTGCTCCCCACAGCCTGGTTATCAGCCAGCCCAACACGAAGACCTTCTCGCCAAGAGCTAATGAGGACTTTAAACAAATATTTATGACCTCAAATCAAGCATCCGGTGTTATTTTGTTCTACTTGTTTGTCACGAAGGCTTTTCTTTTTCATATGTCACAGACCACTGAAAACAAACGATACGAATCGGCAAGGTGCTGGGCACCTGGGTGGCTCCGTCGGTTGGGCGTCTGACTCTTGATTTTGGCTCAGGTCGTGATCTCACAGTTCGTGGATTCCAGCCCCTTATCGGGATCTGCGCTAACAGTGTGGGCACTGCTTGGGAGTCTCTCTCTCTCTCTCTCTCTCTCTCTCTCTTTCTCCCTCTCTCTCTGCCCTGCCCCTACTTGCATGCACTCGCACATGTACTCTCGGTCAAAATAATAAACTTAAATAAACAAACTTAAAAAAAAAAGAATCAACAAGGTGCTGTGTAAAGGACAATGTTGGAGTCCAATCTGAGCCAGAATTCTGACTCCAATGCTGAATAATTACATTACTATTGGATAATCAAGAAGACTTGGTTTCTTTGTCTTTAAAATGGGGGTCGTATCAGGGGTGCCTGGGTGGCTCAGTCGGTTAAGCTCAGGTTTGGCTTTGACTCTACTTTGACTCAGGTCACGATCTCACAGTTCGTGGGTTTGAGCCCCGTGTCGGGCTCTGTGCTGACAGCTCAGAGCCTGGAGCCTGCTTCGGATTCTGTGTGTGTGTGTCTCTCTCTCTCTGCCCCTCCCCCACTCATGCTCTGAAATAAAAAATAAAGCATTAAAAAATTTTAAAAAGAAATAAGATTATATATATATATATAATCTTACTTTTTACACCATAACAGACTTAAAATCATCTTAATACATCTTTCTAACAATCTAGTCACAAATATTAAATATAATCACAAGTAGCTTTGAGATCAAAAAAGGGGAGACAAGATTAATTTGGGCAGAAGTTTGAAGAACATAATAGAAGGTTAGGGTACAGTATTTTGGAAATGACCTTGGCCAATTGGTTTATCTCTCTGAGACTCAGTACTTCACCTGCACAGAGGGCATAATAAGTCACCCCTGGTTAATGTAAAGGATCAAACGAGACATCATTTGTAAAGGGATTATATGCATAGAATTATGTTAGTTTCTTCTGCCTCATCATCTTCTACATAAACTCATTGGGGAATTTCCCAAGAATATGAGTCTTTAAAAAAAGGCACATCATGCTCCCATAGCTCAGATCTATAGTGGAAAAAAAAAGCATCAAGAGGACCCGTGCAGAGAAATTGAGGCTCCTGTGCCATAGCCAGTGATTAAACCTTAATGCAACTTGACAGTTTTAATTTTTACGTAAATACCACCAGGCCCTATCATTCACATTATGGATTTCAAGCTTAACAAATGTAATTTAAAAACAACAAAGCTGCTTTTAAAGGAGTACTGTCAAAGCGCTGACATTTTCAAAATTGAAAATGCTCTGTGTATAAGATTTGAAATGGAAAACCCACCAATTTTTCTTTTTACCTGACAGAAGTTATCAGGATGGACCCTGGGAATGCCTGGACATTTGTTAAGTTGAGTTATTGATAGGTTAGAACAATTTCTCATGGAATCATATATATTTAGATATAGAATAAGAGCTAGTAATTGCTGAAATTTGCTAAATACTTACTGAGACAGGCACTGTGCATAGATTGTCTCTTTAATTGAGACAGAAACTCTATGGGTCTATTACCATCGACACCTTCCTTTTTAGCAAAGAGGAAACAAGAGCACAAGGAGTGTTGGGGGCTCCGTGCCTCTGGTTCCAAATCTCCTCTAATATATATTATCTGCATAATATGATAAACCATACAGTGGGAGTGAGGCTTACAGGGGTCCCAAGAGAAGAGATTCCAAAGGTCCACAGCTGGTCAGTGATAAGAAGATGACTGGAACTCAGTTCCTAGAGCCATGTTCTTTCTCATCTACCTTATGCCCTTTCTGGATTGTGGCTCCAGCATAAGACATTAGCGTGCATGCAGCAAAACAAAGCTATATATGTTCAAGAGACAGAACTAAATATCGTGACTCTATTGCAACTCACTGATCTGTCAACAACATATGTGGTAGGTCCCATATCTTTCTACTTCAGCACTAAACTCAACTAGTAAATACCAAATAAATCATTTTGTGATGCATCTAAAACCAGTAGCTATGCAACGTTTTAAAAAAGATTTATTTATTTTAAGAGAGAGAGAGAGAAAGGGAGGGAAGGAATCCCAAGAGGGCTCTGCCATGCTGGCAGTTCAGAGCCTGATGCTGGGCTCAGTCCCATGAACCATGAGATCATGACCTGAGCCCAAATCAGGAGTCAGATGCTTAACCAACTGAGCCACCTAGGCACCCCTAACTATGCAATTTTTAAACCAAATTAAAAACAATAAACAATATCACTATCTTATCCAAAGCAAATAAGAAATATGCCTAGCTTGTGGGTAATAGATCTATAGACGAGGATAGCACATTACTATTTTCACTTCTCCACTATTTGCATAACACAGTCATTCTTTTATTTAGCAAACATTTACTGAGCACCTACTATGTGACTGACACTGCTCAGCACTAGAAATAGATCTCTTCCCTCCATCTTTGCTGGAGGGGAATATCAGAGAGAAATCAAGGTGAATTTTTTTAGTCCTTTTTTGTAAGGGCAGTAGTGAAAATAGTAGATAATAGAGGCTATTTTTGCCAGCTTCCTTAAATAGCCCTCAAATTTGCCTTACCTCTCAATATCCAATAATGGATTTTACCTTGTGAACATATGTAGAAGAGGTCCATCAACAAAGTCAGCCAACATTTATTTAATATCTTCTGCTTTCCAGACGCTAAACCAAACACATTGTCACAGTTCCAAAGAGCTTATATTTTAGTAAATTAATCAAAGCCAACAAAAAGTAGCCAGCCAACATACATACCGGCCCTGGTGCCCTAATGCCGGAAGACCACCTTTCTACGTACAAATATCTCTCTCTTGACTTCTGTCTTCTGGTTTGGTTGACTCGTAAAGCCAGGAATATAATCAGGTTAAGACAGAAATCACAGGAGAGTGGCAAGCCTAACTCTCCAGCTCATTTCCAGACAATTCCTGGGAATCGTTAATGTGCAAAGTAAGAGCCAGACTGGCCAGATTCATATTTATGTCCTGCACAGTAGTATACAGACATTCCGTGTGCAAATGCTGGTGATTTCAAGGTGACAAGCCTCTGATTGAAAAGTCTAGAGGTCGATAAGTCTCATTTGGGGTCACCTGGCCTTGCTGTCACCTCAGCTGACAAAGAGGAAATTTTTAGAAAATAAACCCTAATAAGCTTTAAACAGCTAGGCCTCCACTTTCAAAATAATCATGAGATGCCATTTCTTCCAGCATAAAAAAAGAAACTGATTTCACATTTCTTTCTGTTATTTGCAAATCTTGTGTGAGTAAATAGGGACACACTGACTGCAAAGACCTCAGTTTTCAAGCAAAACACAACAGCACTTAAATAGAATGGGGTGGTAGATGCCCTTTAAATACACTCCCCCCACCTTTTTTTTTTTTTTTTTTTGGTCCGAGAGACAGATTTGCAATTGTTATGGAATGACTGAGGAAGTCACCCATAGCAGCACCACTTGTGAGTAATGGCACGATTGCTTCCTTCTTGGGGTGTTAAGTATTTTCTGTCTCTGTCTTTCCCTGTATATATTAATATCTAATTTTCATGTTGGTTATCAAAATGCAAGCAAACATTTTCTGCTATTGCTCGGGAAGACTGAGGAGATTTTAGAAACTCGAGAGCAATTCAAGCCTCAATCATGTTCTAACTTATTGATTTATGTGAATCAATATGCATTTTTGCCAACTATCTTTTAGGTTTCTTTTTTTTTTTTTTAAGTTAGCACTTGGTAGCAGAATTAGGTCATTTTCATGAGAAAGAGTTCTAATTAACTAGTTCTTTATTTAAAAGAATACAAGTTCTCCTCTCAAGATCCTATAACATTTTGTCAATAGTTCAGAACAGGGCTAATGATCATCATTAATGAAAGCCCAGAGTGAGTGTGAGATCTTTATTTTATTCCTTTTACCAAAGCATGAGATCCTAGACAAATACAGCTTCACAGTGACCATTTTCTACCTCACAAATAAATAAAACAAGCATGCCAGAGAAGGTGACAGAACATGTGTGGTTGAAAATAAAAAATATCCCTTGCCAGTTTTAACAGGTATTCAATCTTTTGAACCTATGAGAAATTTGGGGGAATATTTTCTCCCTCTTCTGTTTCTCTTTCTCTTCAGAAAAAAAAATTCTACTCAGATGTCCCATGTTCATCATAAATAGTCTTGTGTGTAGAGATCAGAGAGACAGAATAGGAGGAAATGAACTCCAACCTTGCATTTCTCTTAAGAATAGAGTGTATATTAGAATTTCATGGGGGGCTCAAGTTTCCGGGAGTTGGGGGATGGGCTTGTGCAGTTTGAAAATGCTTTTCAGGTGATTCTGATCTATCTTCTGGCTGAGAACTTTGAATTTATTTCCTTGGCTTGCCTGATTGTGTGTCTCAATTACATTATGAATGGCTCCAATCTCTACTCCCTTAGAACAATACATTTGCTAGGAGAGACCCTCTTCATAGTGACTATGTCTGAGGAATGGGACTAATTATGACTACTGTGTGTGTGTGTGTGTGTGTGTGTGTGTGTGTGTCGAAAGATAAATGTTTGTAAAATCTATGCTGTTTTATTAGCTGCACATATACTAATATTAATGTACTCAACAATAGTGCAATCTGCCTTACAACAGCTAGCTTCTTCAGAAATTATCTTTTATAGGCCCAACATTTTCATCATTCTTTAATGAAAATTAAAAATTAACTTATTTTATCTCCTAGAAAATATCATCTCCTGATCCTCCCTTTGGTTTCTGTTGTGCATCTATAAATGCACCTCCCTGCACGAGAAGACTAGTCTCTTATGCATTCATAGTTTCCCAACCGGAGTTCATCTACTCCCTCCTCAAGTTCTCACAAGTTCCTACTGGCATTCAAATCCTCCTGTGTCCCTTTCCACTGCCTGGATAATACTGTGATGACATCTAGGTGACAAAATCGTATTCCAAAGGACCTCCCAGGACTATGTTCCCATAGGACTCTTGCCTGAGTTTTGTCCGAACCCCCCTGATGTTTTCTGGTTCACAGTCAGTCCAAAAAAATTCCCACTATGGGTTTATAAAATCTCTTGCATCTTCTCTCAAAGAATGAGAGCAAAAAATATTTGGTTTTAAAATTCAAAATCACATTATATTGCATTCTTCTGTAATAATGAATGTCTCCACCATAATTTGGGGTACCGTTTACTTGGTTTGCACCAGGCCTTTTGCTTTGGTTTCTTGATCTCTTAGTTAACGCAGTTCCTGAGCTAATGACAATTTCATTAGATTAAGCAAGACCATTAAAAGCAGTATTTGTCCATTGATTATGCTAGCTAAAAGTTCCTGTCACCCCATCAAACTCCTCTGAGAGCTTCTTTCTCATAATTTGCATCTTATTTTTCTCTCTCTCCAATGTTTGGTGTTTTCTCAATGATTTAACACCATTGATCACTTTCCATTCCTCTCCTAATTTGTTTAAAACACGATGTTAGAGTTGGTTGTAGTCAAGATTTTTCTCTTTTTAGCTAAGAAAAACTTTTGCTTGAGATTAAAAATAAGCTCCTTGCAGAGGCCTTCATTCTGTTCCACAGTAGCTGTATATCTAAGTTGTACCTCAGGAGTGATAATAAAAGAAATTCTTACATACTTTATTTCTATGAACACAGGAACACACAAACACCTATCTTAGAATTTATGCCACAAAAATATGTTAGGCACTAGATTCAAATTCTGAGGTTCAGTAGAGAAGAAAGTTCATAAAACATTACCATGATTCCAGATGATATGTAAACAAAGTTGTCCTAATGAATTTCTCTGTGGTTTCATTTCCTTATCTTCAGTATAGTTAAGAAATTATAAAACAGACGATTACATCAATGCATCACTGAGTGCACTCCATTTCTAAAAGATGACTATTTGGGCCCATTTCCTTCCTTCCTTCCTCTTCCCTGTCACTCCAGGCCCCCAACAAAAAGCTTACCAGTTGGTTAGTCGGTGTGTTATTAGTTCATGGAAAAGCTAGTATTATTTAACAATAAAAATAAAAATCGCATTCAAGCGAGCACTGAATTATTCATGCACACTGATTTTGCATAATTTGGCCATCCCTCTTTTTATTGCTATTTCAGTTTCTATCACTAAACAATTCTCCACTAGGTCCACCTTGGGTTCCTGTGAACAAGGAGATAACACTTGCAAAGTGTTCCCTCGGAGATGATGTTCTGAGCTGATGTCCAAACATTTGCAGCCAAAGCCTAAACTACGAAAAACAGCAAGGAATACCCTCAGTGCCCGGAATGAAAAGTCAAGTATTAACAATACTTTTTTTAAAAAGAAATCAAATTTCTTTAGAATTTAAAAATCTGTAATGACACAAAAGCTAGCAAAATTGAACCATCACAGGAATAGACTTTTAAGACTTACATTGTCACTGTATATTTTCATTATAAGCGCACAGACCCAAGACATCATTTAAAACACAATTAAGGCGCTTAAAGTGGTTTTGACATTAAAAGTTACTAATAGGCAATGTCAGTCTCTCTGCTCAGTAAGTAGCAAGAGGAACAACTGAGTGTTGAGAAGGTAAGGCGTAAGAATAAGAATGCAGTATGCACAGATCAGCAAAATGTCACGAGCTGGCAAGGTAAGCCATTATGGTGGCCAATATTCTAGACATCACAGTGTCAGGGCACAGTTGCGCAGGCCTGTATCTCAGGCAGCCGGCCCTCTGAACTTGGTTGGAATTTTGCTCACAGTTGCGGGGGAGGGGGGAAACCTAGTTTCGGGGGCAATACCAAGTCAGAGCTGATGCAAGCAAGAGAAAGCAAAGAATTTGAGGCACTGGAAACCAAACAACTAAAAATGGCTATGAGAACAGGCCTTCTCCAGCCAGAGGAGGGTCTCCTTTTTTGAAACACTGTTTATTGTTTTGCTTCTTTCCAAGATATGGCTTTAACAAGTCATTAATTGACTGGAAGTGTAAACTAAACCTTTGTGGTGACATTCAAATGTTCAGTGTTAAGTGTGGGAAAGGAAAAAAAACACAGATGGAAAATACTGTAATGAACTGACATGTTCTATTTAAAAACTGTTTGTCAGCCGTAGTTAAGTCGACACTGTCAGCATGGCAACAAATCATAACATTTTGCATGTTTTGCTGCATGCTTGAAGCAGTGATAGCACATGGCCTGCCTAGATCACAGTGGTGGGAGTTTAGGAATGGTACAATCAATGGAATGGAACAGAACATGTCTGATCTGCTACTCCCTAAAGGTCAGCCACTGGGGAAGTGCACAATGTCTGGTGTGCTATGTCTTTGTGTCTATAGAAGAAAACTGCTGTCCAGAGTTTCAAAAATGGGATGTGAGTGGCCCAGGAGGACAAGGGGATTCCCTCCTCTACAGGGTTTAATTGTTGCAATTCAGGCAGAGGTTCTGCATTTCCCAGTCTAGCAGCTGGCAGGTCACATGACTAAGCTCTTGCCAATGAGATCTGAGCAAAAGTGCAACTTCTACCTCACGCGAGACAAAACATCTGCACCTGGATTTTGCTCTTTTCAGCTTTCCTTGGCTGGAAGGACCAAGGTCAGCACCACCCTGGAGGCCATGTGTGGAAGGTGGCTGCCTGAGCCTCCTCAACACTTCTGAGGGGCAGAGCCACCTGTCAAACTAGAGCCTTCCCTTGACTCTTTCCCATGAGACAGAAATAAACACTTGTATTCTTTGTTCTGCACTATTTTGGAGAATGTTTATTACAGAAGTCTATTACCCCAGAAGTGCCTGGGTGGCTCGGTCAGTTAAGCATCCAACTCTTGATCTGGGCTCAGGTCATGATCTCATGGGTTGTGGGTTTAAGCCGCATGTCGGGCTCTGTGCTGACAGCGTGAAGCTTACTTGGGATTCTCCCTCTCTCTCTCTCCCTCTCTCTCTGCTGCTCTTCACCTCGTGCCCTTTCTCCCTCAAAATAAATAAACGTTAAAAAAAGAAGTCTATTACCCCAAACTCATTCAGGTCTTGACTCTAACGTTTGGTATTATGATGCTTTGGGAAAGTCACTCAAGCTCTTTTGAGCCTGTTCCCCATCTGTAAAATGGACACAATCATATTTGTCTTGTTTTACCTAATGGCATATGGACGTAAGTCATTCTGTAAAATGCTGTTAAACAAACATAAAATATAAACTATTATAGGGGTTCAAAGGAAAGAGCAATTCCTTCTAGCTGGAGTGATCAGAAAAGATTAAAGAAAAGAACTTGAGATGAATCTTAGTAACGTTTTGCTAGGATTTTAACTTGCAAAGATATACGAGTTATATACACAAGAATGGAAAAAAAGACATACAAGTTATGTATACAAAATATACATATACATATATATATATATAGAGAGAGAGAGAGAGAGAGAGAGAGAGACAGAGACAGAGAGAGACAGAGAGAGACAGAGAGAGAGAGACAGAGAGAGAGAGAGGGAGGGATAGGTGGAAAAAAAGCCTGGTGCAAAATTAAAAGTAGATAGTGTGTCTTTCAGAGGATAGTAGAAGATACCTTGACTATGTAACAGAGAAATCTAATAGAAGAATAATGAAAAATAAGGCTGGGAGATAATTTGAGGGCCAGATTATAGAGGGTAAGAAAGATGAACACGAGGATAATGAATTATGATTGAACTTAGGTAGTGGGTGTAACTGTGTCCTCCTTAGCCATCGTTGGCTGAGAACAGTTATTTGCCAGAGACACGACTCTACAGTGACACACTGTTTGGACCTGGGACAGCCATTTTGTGATCTTAATGGAAAGGCCAAGAGAATCAGAGAGATGCCAATCCAGAATCTCAACACTGCGGAGCAGTTGAACAAACCTGGAAGTACCTATCTCTAAACTTCCTGTGATATGGGATAATTAAATGCTTATTTTTAAACCAACACTGATTGGCATTTCTGCTACTTACAGCTGAAAGCCTTCTTAAAGAGTAAGTGACATAAATGGCCAACTTAGTATCACAGAGAACAACATACTTGGGAAATAATTTGATCCCTGCAGAGGTTACTTACAAAACCATCACTGTAATTACTCAGACATGTGCCCTTTGTCATCAATACACTGGAGCCATAGACCCTGAGAAAAACATTCTAAGATGTATTTATAATCTAGAAATTAACTTTTTAAGAAAGAAACTTTTTTGTTATTGATAATCTGTACTTACTTTGCAAGCAAATCACGTTTATGATACTACTGGTAGATAAAAATTACACATATTCAAAAGAAAGTCAGCCATAGAAGGTTTTGATTCAACTTTAGAGTTAGAAAAACACGGATAAATCAACTAGATGTTCTGTCTAGCTTTACAGAGGAGGAAATCCATGCCTAGGTATTCTATTATATGCCTTGCTGAAAGCCATGACCTAGAACGCACTTGCTTTCCCCCACCCGCCCAATCACAATTAGTCCCACTGCTGTCAACTAGATTATCTTTTTTGTTCCCAGTATAAGAAACACATGAAAATTTAATTTTAAAGCTCAAAGAGGGAAGGTCGAGTTTTTCTGGCATTACCTATAAACAGTTCATCTTACCAGTAGCATATGTATCTAAATATCAAATTTAAAGTGGAATATTTTAGGGGCACCTGGGTGGCTCAGGCGATTAAGTGTCCAACTTGGGCTCAGGTCTGATCTCGCCATTTGTGAGTTCAAGCCCCACATCGGGCTCTGTGCTAACAGCTCAGAGCCTGAAGCCCGCTTCAGATTCTGTGTCTTCCTCTGTCTCTGACCCTCCCCCACTTGCACTCTGTCTCTCTCTCTCTCTCTCTCTCAAAAATAAATAAACATTAAAAAAAGGAAATTTAAAGTGAAATATTTTAATAAGATTTAGACCAATAGGACCTACCTAAAGCATATACACAAGTACAAGAAGCATGTTGTTGTCAATATTATTCATTATCTCTGTGACATCCATGCATGATTTGCTAAATACCTAATTTCCTATCATGTCCTATATCTATCATGTCTTATCATGTCCTATATCTAGCCTTTTCCCTAGATGTAGTTCTAAATTAAGCAAGGATTGGAAGTGAGTCTGAACATAAGTATACTACTAGAAAGTAATATCGATGTAATTTCTTCTCCCTCTAGCTATTACTCTGTATATACTCCCAAGGTTTTTGCCAGGTTAAAGCAGGGAAAGGCCAGGGGTAGGGTGGGGTGGGGGGGGTGGGGGGATTGCTTTTGATATTTATAGCCCTCAACCATGCCTCAAAAACAAATATACAGGAGAAAGGGCAGGTAAAAATTGGATCTGCTTAGGCATCCCTTACATATTTGAAGTCAAGTTGGAATGGGGACATGAGTAGAGTACTCTAGTGTATTTTCTCAGATCAAATAAATGCTATTTAGTAGACTTCTTTATGTAAAATAATTCAGTCATTAAGAAAAGGACTATGCAGCAGAAAATGATGCTTCAGTCCAAATCAGAAGTAATTTTGTAAATGCACTGATGAAATTTTTTTCTTAGATATTCTTACGGCATACACTGCATCATTTTGTTAAATATAGTGGAACACAAAGAAAAACTCAGCTGTGGTTGATTTTGATTCCACGCCATAAGAGGCATAGTGGGGGCTCAATCAAATACAGTCTGTCCATTAAAAAAAAATTAATGCTTATTTATTCTTTAGAGAGAGAGAGAGAGAGAAAGAGAGAGAGAGATAGAAACAGAGCATGAGTGGGGGAGGGCCAGAGTGAGAGAGGGACGTAGAATCTGAAGCAGGCTCCAGGCTCTGAGCTGTCGGCACAGACTGTGACGAGGGGCTAGAACTCATGAGCCATAAGATCATGACCTGAGCCGAAGCTGGACACTTAACACCCTGAGCCAGCCAGGCACCCCCAGTCTGTCCCATTTTAAATGCTGCTCCCATTTCAGTGTTCATAAAGCACCATGATCCTTTGGTGAAAGAAAATCACTCCTCATCTGCTGCTGAAATATGATCAGTAATCTCCAAGCCCTTTCTTTGCAAAATCAGAATCATGTCTGACACTTAGAATTCAGAATTTCTATACAACAGATTTCCTAGACAGATCCTAGAGGCTACTGTCCCTTTGGGCTGGCCCATATCTACCTTCCATGTCCACCACCTCACCTCTAAATTGTATTGCCCCTTTCTTCCCAGGGTGCTGGCTAACATCGTTAGATATTTTTGATAATGCCTCTTCACTGCTAATCTTGGAAACTGAGCAGGTCAGTATTTGGATGGCAGACTGAGATGGTAAGCCTCCAAGAAGTTCCCCAATGAATTCCCTCGCTTATATTCATACCTGTGCCTAGGACCCTCCCATACTGTACCAGGACTGGTCTGTGTGACCAACAGAATACAGCAGAAGTGCTGGTATGTCACTGCAGAGATTAGATTATAATGAACAATGCAGCTTCTGTTTTGTCCTCTTTCTCTCTCTGATCATGAGTTTGTGGGAAATCAAGCTGCCATGTTGTGAACAGCCATATGAAGAGGCCCATGTGGTAAGGCACCAAGACCTTCCAGCCGGCAGCCATGTGAGTGAACCTGGAAGCAAATCCTCTTGCCCTGTCATGCCTTCAGATGACCTTCCTCCTGGCCAAGACCTTGAGTGCAGCCTCATGAAAGATCTTGAACCAGAACTAGCCAACCAAGCTGATCCCATGCTCCTGACTCTCAGAAACTTTGTGAAAGAATAGATAATTTGCTGTTTTCAGCCACTGTTTTCAGGTAATCTGTTATGCAGCATAATACATACTAACAGGTACTACAGAGTTTTCGTTTTTGTTTTATTTTGTTTTCTTCTAGTCTTTAAGTGACTTGGGGGTAGGAGCCGTATCTTATTCATATTTAGGTTCAGCGGAGTGACTAAGGACACAGCAGATCCAATAACGGTTTTCTGAATGACGATCATCCCCTTCCTGTTTTTATCATTAAAGTAAATTCAATGACAATTACACATCCAGACTTCTGACTTAACTAAAGAATTTTTTTCTAAATAATGTGGTTTAAACCAGACGATATAGAAGAGAAAAAAAATTCTGAAATGAGATCACCTTTCAAAAGCTCCAATTTTTTTAATGCTCCCGCCATTAAGAGTTCAATATAAATTTACAATGAGGCTCAGTGAGCAATTTAGGAAGCCTTGGCCTCCTGCCTTATAAGCATTCATGATTACAAACTAAAACTTGGCCTCTCCAGCTAAGCCATGACAGCATGATGGGAAAGAGTAAAGGCTGACGTAAGTTAAAAGAAATAAACTCCTGTGGGTCTTGGGTTTTAGGGAACAGTAGACTTATACTCAAAATGATCTAGGGAGAACATTCCTAAAGGTGAGTATCCTTTGCTAACTTAGTGGCTTGGGGTGCATCAGGGATCAAACTTCCCTGCTTCTGTAGGAAGCAACTATATTCTTCAGCAGTAGACGTCTGTTCTGAAAGATACTTGATGGTAGATACAGCCCTCCAGGTCCACCAACCCCCCATATTCTAATACATTCTTATTGGGAAATCATAGGTTACAAAAATGGGATAAAATAATCCCATCACCGTGTCGAGAAATGAAGATGCATCTATTTGGAAATCTCTTAGGAGATGTGTTTGTTTGAGCTGACATTTACTAACAGAGCAACATTTCTTTTTACTTTTTTTTCCCCACTGACTAAGCCCCTTTCCTAGACAGTAACCTCCTCTGAGAGAGAGTTATTGTAGGTATTACTCCAGAGGGTAGAGAGAAGGGTTCACTGAGTAGAAAGAAGAAAAGCAAGGTTCTACTCAGCACACTTGGAAGTTTTACCAAAGGAAAGTTCAAGCTGCATGAATGAAAAGGACAGCATTTCACTGAGGAATAATTTTGTTGGATTGAGTGAGCTAGATCTTAAGGGACCAGAAATCTGGGTAATCTCTAGCCTTCTCCTTCCAGGAAAGAAAAGATTCGAGAAAAGCCAGCTTCCTTCCCTCCACTCTCAACTAGCTGACAAGTAAATACAGCTCAAGGAGCCGAAGTGAGGATCTTTTATCTTTGTCATAAAAAAAATCACGAAAATATTAAAAGAGAAAAAATGGGGGCGCCTGGGTGGCGCACTCGGTTAAGCGTCCGACTTCAGCCAGGTCACGATCTCGCGGTCCGTGAGTTTGAGCCCCGCGTCGGGGCTCTGGGCTGATGGCTCAGAGCCTGGAGCCTGTTTCCGATTCTGTGTCTCCCTCTCTCTCTGCCCCTCCCCCGTTCATGCTCTGTCTCTCTCTGTCCCAAAAATAAATAAACGTTGAAAAAAAAATTAAAAAAAAAAGAGAAAAAATGAATAGGGTGGTACAAAAAAGGGCCTCAGGTTTGGTGAACTTCCATTCCACAAAACAAGCTTTGATTCTTGGATCACTTGACAAAGCCTGCTTACTTCTCAAAAATGTGAGGATTGCCCTGAAAGAGAAGGTGATATACCCTAAGGACTAAACCATAAACCAACAGACTCCTTAGAAAAAAAATTGGCAGCTCTGTTCTTTAATTACATTCTGCTTTTTCATTAAAACAAATCCTCAGACTATGTAATACATAAAGTTTAAACACATATTATAAAAGCAAGAACACACATTCATGAGAAAATAATGCTGATTTTAAATGTTGACTTCTATAATTTTGTGGGCTTTTTTTAAGTTTATTTATTTATTTTGAGAGAGAGAGCATGAATAAGAGTGGCGGGGTGGGAACAGAGAGAGGGAGAGAGAGAATCCCAAGCAGGTTCTGAGCTGTCAGCTTGGAGTCTGACATAGGGTTCAAATTCATGAACCATGAGATCACGACCTGAGCCAAAACCAAGAATCGAACGCTCAACTCATGGAGCCACCCAAGCACCTGTGAAATTTTGATTATAAAAACACAAAGACTTTTCTATCACCTTCATATCATAAATTATCAGTAAAACACTAAGGAGAAACAGAAACATATTCTCTATTTTTTTCCCATAGTCTCCATTTTTTTTTAACGTTTATTTATTTTTGAGACAGAGAGAGACAGAGCATGAATGGGGGAGGGTCAGAGAGAGAGGGAGACACAGAATCCGAAACAGGCTCCAGGCTCTGAGCAGTCAGCACAGAGCCTGACGCGGGGCCCGAACTCACGGACCGCAAGATCACGACCTGAGCCGAAGTCAGACGCTTAACCGACTGAGCCACCCAGGCGCCCCCCATAGTCTCCATTTTTGATGAAAGTAGGAGACATACCTAATTTTGAACCATGGTACAAGAAGTTGAAAAGCAGGGCTCCTGGGTGGCTCAGTTGGTTAAGTGTCTGACTTTAGCTCAGGTCATGATTTCACTGTTCGTGAGTTCTAGCCCTTTGGATTCTGGGTCTCCTTCTCTCTGCCCCTCCCCTGCTTGTGCACTCTCTCTCTCTCAAAAATAAATAAACATTTTTTAAAAATTTAATAAAATAAGAAAAAGAGTTGAAAAGCAGAGTATAGAGCAATATCTGCTCAATAGATATGCAGGAAGTGAACTGTAAACACCAGCAAAGTAGGAAATCAACAGGGAGGAGGACTCTTCACCCTGAAGCTCAGGAATGAAGGCCTTTGGGTATCAGGTGTTGGCTTAAGGCAGGGGTAAGGCATGTGGCTAAAATCAGGCAGGACTGAAAGTCTGTCTCTACAAAGCATATGATTCACTCTTTCCTCCTCACTTTGTCTTTGGAGAAACCAAGCTAGAGAAATTCTAAGGACTGTAACACCAGGAGCATAGGGTGTGGGGGAAGAAGGGTTGGGGCTCAAAATGAGGGCATTGTAGGAAGGCCTCCATTCCCTCCTCTTCTTCCGCACTGGACTCCCAGAATGCCTTAGGCAATTGTATATCCCCAAGGCAAGACCAGAGGATTCTGTTAATGAGACATGGAAGATTCTAGAAAAAAGACAAACACCAGAATTTTGGGATTCTCTCAAGTGAAAAAAACTGGCTCACAAAATCACCCTAAAGCCACCCCATCCACAACCCTAACCATGCATCTATCACCTTTTTAATACCTCACTCTTGTATATGAATAAAACAAGCATTTGAGCAATTTCTTCTCCTATGTTAGAGATAAATACACATCTTTCTAAATCTTGAAAAATCCTCCCTGGCCTCTATTGTCTCTTCTAGCTCCAATCGAATCCCCCTTCCTTCTTTTCTCTGCCAAACTTTCTGTGGTGCCCCCCACCCCGTCTTCCTCAGCTCCTGGAGTGGCCTTGACCATGAGGTTTGATTTCACCATCAGTTCCTTCTGCCCCCACCCCACACTTCCTAATGCTCAGAGCCAGTGACTTCTTGGATGATCCTCCTTCTGTTTTAACACTACTGACTCTTTCCCAGTCACCCAACCTCAAAACCTCAGCATGACTTTTTAAAAATAAACCTTTTATTTTAGAATAGTTCTAAATTTGCAGAGAAGTTGTGAAGATAGTAAAAGAGTCCCCGCCCATATCTCTACCACCCAGTGTTTCCTACTGGTAACATCTTACACTAGTGGATTGCATTTGTCACAACTAATGAACCCATATTGACACATTATTATTATTTTTTAAACTTTATTTTTGTTTTAGAAAGACAGAGAGAGAACTGTCAGAGAGGAACCTGTTGCGGGGCTCCATCTCAGAACTGTGAGATCATGACCTGAGCTGAAATCAAGTGTCAGCTGACTCCTGACTGAGCCACCAGGCACCCTGACACATTATTATTAACAAAAGCCCATACTTTATTCATGTTTCTTAATTTTTACCTATTTCTCTATTTTTGTCCCAGGATCCCATCCAGGATATCACATTACATTTAGCTCTTGTCTTTTTAGGTTTCTCTTGATTATAACAGTTCCTGAGACTTTCCTAGTTTTTGATGACCTTGACAGTTTTGAGGAGTGCTGGCCAAGATCTGTTTGCTGTTTCTCTCATGATTAGACTGGGGTTATGGGTTTGGGGGTGAAAGACCATAGAGGTGAAGTGTTGTTTTCATCACGTCATATCAAAGGTACATACTATGAACATGGCTTATCACTGTTGATAACCTGACCTTGATCCACCTGGCAGAGATCCACTGTGAAGTTACTCTTTCCCACCCCTCTTTTCACACTGTACTTTTGACAAAGAAGTCACTATGCAGAGCCCACACTTTAGAGGTGAGGAGCTGTGGTCCTTCTCTTTCAGGCAGAGGAACCACAGAGATTACTTGGAATTCTTCTCAGTATCAGTCTTGACTCTTCTTTTGTCCTCACTCCAATTTTATTCGTTTTCCCAATCAGTGGGCAGTACAGTGGGGGTTCAAATCAGATAGTGAAACTCCAAGTCCTGACCCTTTAGAGTCAAGAATGAATTATTCGTAGCACCTGAGGGCTTTCTTCCTCCTCTCTTTCCTTCCTTCAACAAATGCTGGTTGTCAGCTATGCACTTGGCACCATACAGGGGACCCCACCTTATCCTTGGTTTGGTTTCCTGCAGTTTCAGTTACCCATGGTCAACGGCAGTCTGGAGGGAGGTGATCCTCCTTCTGATGTACTGTCAACAGTAACCTAACACCATTCACAACGTCTACGTCATCACCTCATTCATCTCATCAGGTAGGCATTTTATCATTTCATGTCATCACCAGAAGAAGGGTGAGTGCAGTACAATAAGATATTTTGAAAGAGAGACAGAGAGAGACCACATTCATATGACTTTCATTACAGTTGTTATTACAGGTTTTCTATTTCATTATTAGTTATTGTTATTAACTTCTTATGGTGCCTAATTTATAAATTAAACCTTACCATAGGTATGTCTGTGTAAGAAAAAACAGTATTTATAGAGTCTGGAACTATCTGTAGCTTCAGGAACCCACTGGGGGTCTTGGAACATACCATATTCTCCATGAATAGGGGGAAACTACTGTATTCGTTCTAGGAATACAAAGGTAAGTCAAATGGATACAGTCCCTGAGGACTGAAAGATTTGTAATAGTGACTTACAGCTTAGCTAGGGAGTCAGAGAAGGTGGCCCTGAGGTGGCAACTTCTGAGTTAGGATCTCAGTGGTGGGTAGAAGTAAGTCCAGGACGAATGGACACAAGATATGGCACCTGCAAAGGTTCTAACATGTGAGTGAGTGGAGGGGGAGTGCTACAGTACCACAGGCAGGGGAGTGAGCATGAAAGAGGCCTCTGGAACCCCAGGAAAGCCTGCCTCCTGCAGCTCCTATAAGCAATGTGTGGCCACCAACAGCGGGGCACGGCCATGCACAGACTGGAGTTTTAAACAGATTGTGAAGTCTGCCAGGGCAGAAGCTATAGAGGTGCAGGATGATTGGTGAGGAGTCTAGATAGGAGGTAACGGTAGCTTGGCCCAAGGTAGGGACAGTGGGAATAGAGAAAAATGGACAGATTCTAGAGATAGACAGAAACATCAGACCTTGGGTGAGTGACCTAACCTCTTTTTGCCTCAGTCTCTTCATTTGTAAAAGAAACAGAAACAGAAACCTACCTCACGAAGGTGTTATGAGGTAATGAATTAATATGCTCAAAGCATTTAAACAAGTGCCTGGCTCATATTAATTGCTATTAAAAATATTATTTCTATGTTCTTGAATAGGGTATCTAAATCTTCTGAGGACTCAACACCCTCCGTGAAAGAATGAGGAGGCTTGGCTATATAATTTTCAATACCTTCTCCAGCCCGAAATGGTTAACATTCTTAACCATTATACGTTGCTACTCTAAGAGGACTATAAGCTCTTATGTATGCTGACCCCGGAGAGATCACTCAGTACATGTTACTTTGCCTTATTTAACCTATACCACTGCAATGCCCATTCCTTTTCAAAAACCTGACAATGCGCAATAAAGTGTTCTCCTGAGTAATTTTGCAAAATATGTAACTGATTTTTCAATCCTAAACATTTAACATTCAGGCCTAGGAGAACTTGGCCCTAGCATTTCTACCCATTACACAGTGACTCTGTCTTGCTGTTTCTGCTGTGCTTAGAAAGTATTTCAGGAAAGAATCGACCCCAAACAAGCTTAATCCAAAGACACAGCCAATGCCCTCAGAACCACGACTTAAATGGCCGATTTGATTACTCAGGATAAAAGGAGGCCATTGTAATCACTGAATGGCTGAGGATTTAAAAGCATCAACAGCGGGGCTGGCATCGCACCAGGATGTATTCTTTGCCGTACAAAGAAGAAGGGCCTTGTCTTCCAGGAGCTTCCAATTCACGTAGGGAAGCAAGGGGAATCCATGTGCAAGAAAACTGAAGGTAAGTCCTCAGAAATTATGAAGGATTTCTCAATTCAGACTGCAGAAGGACAAAAAAGAATTTGAAGGAGAGGAAATGGGGGACGGGTAATGATAAAAAGAGCCAAGAACATTGGGATTGGGATATAGCATCATACTGAGGTTTTTACATCAATAAAAAGTTTGCAACACGTCAACCAAAAGGCCAAACTCTTGCTTCTACCCGCTTCTGGCACACTCACGTCTTCAATACACACACAAACTAGGAGGAGCAAAGCAGAAACATGCCAAAGCCTTCTATTAAACTGAGTGAATTTATCTGTAATGATAACTGCAGATATTTCATTGTTAGCAACTTGGGATTATCACTTATGTAGCCCTAGAACCATGCAATGTTCTTGAGGAAGGCAGACCTCCCAAGCCCTTGTTTATTTATTCAGTAAAAAATATCCTAACTTATTGGGGAGAGGGAAGGAGAAATCTCAGTACTTTTCAAATGAAATAACACGAAAACAGCAAAGAAACAGAGGTTGCTAAAGGTGGAGAAAAAACATTAACCGCAAATTCAGTTGTAAATGAGCTAACATTGCAAGTAAATTTGAACTAATAAAACAGATGAATTTACTGAAAACTTAACACCTCTCAACACAGCTGTCTGCCCAGTCAGGAAACCATTAACATCTTGTCACCAGTGCCCCAAGCACATCAATGATACGAACTCTAAAAACAACCCAGAACAACAAAAGGAAGGTGCCACCAAGTAGCCAATGGCGCCCATGCTTTCTCAACCCCCTTTTCACCATGTACATCTATGCACGGAAGAGTTTGCAAAAGCAAGAGGAACCTGGAGACAAAAGGAGGAAAGCAACGCAGGCAACTTTGAAGAACAAAATGAAAGCGCAAATGTTTCAACCAACTTGAAACCAGTTAAGAAACACCTTTTCAAAATCACAGTTGATAAACTGAGGTGGGTGTATGTGTGAGGGGGTTGTTAAAAGTCAGGAGAGCATCCCTTTCGTCATGATAAGTCATTAGAGACAGTATTCTATTTGAATAAGAAAGAAACATCATTTTCTCAAATTGAAACACCAAAGTAGGGGTCTCTACCTCAAAGGCAATCCTGAATTTGGCCCTTGTTGCTGTATTTGAGGCATTCATTGCTAAAAATGCTTTACCAAAGGAAAGCCGAAAAAATTTTTTAAAGGTGAGATGAGAATCAGTTGTGCTCTCGGAAGCTTTGGTGATTGGTTTGCTCGTTCACTTCCTGAGTCAACAAACTGAACACCAACTGCGAGTCAGGATGATGGGAAGCGGCAGGTTCGAAAAGAGAAAGTCTCTTCCCTTGAAAGAACTTACTGTCCAGGGCATGGACTAGGGAAGCGTTAGAACAGGCGTGTGCCAAGATGCCGTGAGGACGTGAGGACACTGCCGAGGAAAGCTTCTTTCTGCTTGTGAAGTGGAGAAACTGAGCTAAGGCTCATCCAAGAGGAACAGGAAGGGCACTGGAGATCAAAGGAATAGCAGAGTTGGGGTGCCTGAGTGGCTCTGTCGGTTAAGCGTCTGACTTCAGCTCAGATCATGATCTCCCAGCTCGTGAGTTCGAGCCCTGCGTCGGGCTCTGTGCTGACAGCTCAGAGCCTGGAGCCTGTTTTGGATTCTGTGTCTCCCTCTCTCTGTGCTCCTCCCCCACTTGTGCTCTGTCTCTCTCTGCCTCTCAAAACTAAGGAAACGTAATAAAAACAAAGGAATAGCAGAGTACCTGTTCTCAAGGGAATAGGGGCTTAGTAGGGCAAGCAAGGTAAGCAGGGGCAGGGACTGCTGTGTAATGGGAGCACACGAGGCATGAATAGGAGATACGTAGCAGCAAAAAAAAAAAAAAAAAAAAGTGAAAAACAACAACAAAAAAGGAGAATGAACTGAGTGGTTAGTTTGTGCCTGATAATACCAAAAGCTAATTTAAAATATTCAATGAAAGTTGTAGCAGGAAAAGGAATAAAACTCATGGGCAAAATAAAATAACAACATTCAGGATCAGCTACACAGCCTGGGGCCCCTGCAAATTGAAAATGCGGAGTCCCTTTGTTCCAAAAGTATTCAGAATTTCCAGATTGTGCCAGGGAACTTTCAACCAAGTGTGGGGCCCTTCAGAGCATTGGGCCTAGGTGGCTACACAGGTTGCGCATTCACGAATCTGGCCCTGCTTATATTTGAAGAAAATTTCTAATGTTCACACCTATTCTTTAATACTACAGATAAATAACCCCCATTTCTCAAAGGGCCTGGCTACTACGAAGCACTTAATACACGCTAAGCACCAGGCTGGGAGCTTTGCTTTCACTTAATTTCCTCAGCAACCCGTGAAGTAGGTATTACTACCCCCCACTCACAGATTACGACACCAAAGTGAAGAGAGGTATCTGCAGAAGGGTAGGGGATGTTGTCGATGTATGTGGAAGATACTCCCTCAACGCCTTGAGTCGAGTTGCCTGACCACCAGCGCTCACCAGGGACTTGCAGATGATGCTCTGATTTCTTTGCTATGGGATGGGCTTTGGCGGAGCCATGGAAGTCCAGAGTCCAGAAAGTCAGTTAAGACACTTTGTGCTTAGAGCGTGAGTCGAGAGACTGAGAGAGGAAGAGCCACCGTTCCCTGTGCGGGTCACGCCGCCCCACGGAGTCCCACAGCACCTACCTCTAGTAGGGATGTGAGCCGGATGTGGAGGGAGCAAAATGCCAGCACTCTCAGAATTGTCCTTTTTCAATACAGACACAGCTAGGGGGAGAAATTACATAATTTCCATGAGAAATTATGCATTCAAAGAGCACGTGCCCGCTACAAGAGTACTGAATCTATTTTAAAAGAAGTTATTAAATCTTTAGAACCTATAGTAATGTCTGATGTCTCCCAGCAAACCTCCAACTAACATTTTGTTTGTTTTTTTTTTTTTTTTGAGACAAAGCCTTGCCTGAGCGTTGGGGTTCAGCAGAGGACTCTCCCCTCCCCCACGCCCTCCCTCTTCTATCAGTTTGCCAAATCACCTGAATCCTCTATTGCCATGGATGAAATTCAGTTTTTCCACTTTTTTAGGATAAGAATAAGAACTGCCATGATAACAACACACCATTCATTCTATAGTAAAAAAAACAAAGAATCTAAACATTTACTAAAACCCCTTGGATTGAAATATATATCTATATATGTAATAGATATATACACACATATATCTATATCTATATATCTATATATCCATTATATCTATATCTATATATCTATATATCTATATATATCTATATATCTATATATGTGTGTATACATATAGATATCTAGATACATATATACTATATGAATAGGTCAGTCCTCTTACACTTCTTTTGAGGGGAGGGGCTTTGGTGGTGCCTTTCGCCTCTGTCCTTTGGTCTCCCCGGCCCTCCCACGACCCCTGTTGTGGCTCTGAGCACTCTGTGATTAATAGCTCTGCCAGCCATTCCGATTTAAAAACTATTCCTACTTTCCGTCTTTTTTTCCACTCTGTCCCTGATTTTCTCTGATCCTTATTTTTGTCCCCAGCAGAAATCACCTACTGTCAGAATGTTCTCCTCACCCCCAAAGCCTCGTAACTGTATTCCACGGCGTTTTGTTTTGGGAAGCTTCTGTTAAGCAGATAATAGGCCGATTCGAATGAACTGACCAAAAGGTTCTACACAGGGTTATAATCTGTCAGTACCTCTTCCCTCACCCCCCATCCTCCATTCCAAATCCACAGTCGTGAGGCGCAAAGTAAGGGGGAAAAAGGTTTTCAACCAACCCAGGGATACGCCACCTGGTCCCAAGCAGGCAGCGGCTTCCTTGTTCTGCTTGTACACTGGAAGTGTAAGTTGCATTTTCAAAATTATTCTGTCAGCCCCATGACAATTTAATTTATTTATTTTTTTATCCAGTTTCTCAACTCTGTTTGGGTAGCAATGTCTCGTCAATATCTCATTCAGGTGTAGCATGGAAAAGTCTAACAACCCTGGGCCGGCAGCCAAGCTTACCAGTGACTGACGCTCGCTTAACTGAGCAAAGATTTGCTCTGCATGAAGTGGGGCTTGACTATACAAGAACCAACAGTGACAGCGAGGGTGCCGGCTGGAATCCTAACAAAGCTGCTTCCAACTTGTGCTCAAGCAAGTGGAACCAGCACTTAAGCTGAATGCTAAGGGGTTTCAATCTTGGTACCTTTTTTCCCCCCCATCATTTACCTTCTGAATAAACCCTGGGATTTTACAGGGAAAACAGCACATTAGCACCCTTAAATCACAAATCCTTGTACCTTTTTAAAAGGCTGTTGAAGATTTATTAACTTGTAGGAGCAATCATTTAATTGCTTGCCTCTGCTACACCACACGCTATTTTTTTTTTAAATGACCAAATTAAACCTGCCGCACAAATTTGTGCTTTGAAGTTCCTGCGAAAGGATCATTCCTTTGAGGGAATGGTAAAGAGAAGAAACGAAATGCTCTCCTTTGGTACAGATGTCCACACACCCCCACCTTCCCCGCCCAAGATGCCTTCATACACAGAAGCAAATCAATCTCGTTTAAATGCTTCAAATTCATTTCCCAAGCCAGGTCCAAATTTCACTGTCATTTTTCCCTCTGTAATTTCAATGAAAGCCCATAAGCATTTACAAATGGAGGAACGTCATACTTACAATTCTGGGATGTGTAATGCAGCTGTGTATCTTATGAAAAAACTGTTATGTTTATATATTGCTGTCCTTCCTGTTCAAAGACCACACCACTCGGTAAAGCTGAAGAAACTAGTGAGAAACCCAAAGTCCTTTCCACACCACCGACGTGTGAAAACCATTCTTTGAATTGAGCTGCAGTGGCAATTAGCAGAGTCTGTTGTTTGAGACTTTGTCTCTTAGGTCAAATGCAGCCCAAAGTCAACGAGATAATTTACCATCTAACCACAATGAATTTGGTGATTTGCAACCGCAGAATCAAACATTTAGGCTAATTTCCACTTCACATATATACACTAATAGGTACACACACAACTGCCCATCTGCATGTTTGGTTAGCTAGCAGTAATCCGAAGTTGTGTGTGGATAACTAGACAGCGTCTGAGTGACAGAGGCAGTGCATCTGGTTTTTTTAAGCCCTGGATGTCTTTTCCTTGGGAAGGAGCCCTGTTCCATTGCATCAGATGCCCAGTAACGCGATCTCATCAATCTATGTGAGCATCAGAAGTCCGCGCTGGTCACAAGTGAAATTCTCTTCCTTGCCAATTGAGATCGACATGTGCTGTTGTCATAAAGATCACACTATCCAATTGGACCAAATTGGTGGTCTTGAGAATAAACGAAGGTACGGTCTGTCAAAGTGAAAGGCGTCTGCAGGGCTCAAGTGTTAGGTTTCCACAAATGACAGTTTCCCGAATCTCTGTGGGTTCAAACACTGTTTTGTAATTGGAAAAAAAAAAAGGGGGGGGGGATTTTTTTTTTGTCCTTTTGGCATTTTGTTTTGTTTTGGCTCTGTTTGTTTTGTTTCAGTCTGTTTTTTAAGGCATTTATGCCCAGAGTACTACAAAGGGATAGAAGTAGGGCCTCCCTGGCAGGGACATAAAAGCGTATGGGTTTTGAAGGAGAATGTGTAACTGGAAGGCTGTTCTAACTCTCTCAAACCCAAACCTGGTTAGCTGGGAAACAGTTTTTTAGAGTCGTCCTTTCTTCCCTCTGTGGGACTTGGAACCTGGATGCTATAATTGAAAGCCAGTGTATTAAGCATAACACATCAAACTACTGTTAACACCCAGCCTCCCGCAAGGCTGCCTCCTATAACAGCTCTGTTTTCTGCCTGCGGTCTGTGCAGGCAAGTGGAACCGTCACACGCGCTGCATGCTAAAGGCCGCAGCCTTTGTCTTCTCCAAGTTCTGTCTATTTCAGAGGCTAACATGCAGCAATTAGTCTAATTAATGTGAAACAATGAGCTGTGTTACCACTTATCAAATTGATTGTTCCCCTATCAAAACAAAACAGGCTGGCTTTTTGATGTAATTTCAAGAGATGATTTGAAATGTCATGTTGCTGCAAGCCAATTACCTTATGACTAGAGTCACGGTCAACAGAATACATAATTAGCATGAGTTTGGGAAGGCTGCTTACTGCTAGTATGTTAATTAACTGTCTTTTGTCATAAAACAAAAAGGTTGTATGGAAGGTTTTGAAATAGGTCTTTTTTATTTACATTTCTTTGTGCTTATCAACGTGAGGCATGACAATGCAAAAGAATAGAAAATTTTAATTCCACTACTTCAAATTAATACTCAGCTGCAAGGTCAGGCATAATGTGCAGGCTGCAACACCATTCACCTCGCTCTAGTCCTGCCCCAGTGTATTATATTACTCGTGGAGTTAAATTAAGTATCGGGTAAAACTCGAATGGAAGAAATACTGAGCTCCACGAAACAAATCCCCTAATAGACTTCTTTTGGAGCTTCCCTGGCTTTTGTGCATCTTGTGAGGGCTGGACAGCGCTTGCCTGCCCTGGGAATTACATTCAGGTGTCGTCTTTCTATTTCAGTCTTGAAATTTGGAGAGAATAAACCCATCATCAAATGATGTTATTGCCGTTACCTCACTATGGTAGAGAGAGAATGCATAATGGGCACCTGTGGGCTTGTAAAGGAATCCTATCTGTGAGTCCAGGGCTCTGTAACTCATCTGCAGCTTCCCCTCGTATGTGATAACCTGGCAATTCCACATTCTTGATTAAGGAACCAATTCTGTATTTCTGTACTTCTTCAGCTGGAAGGCATGCTGGAGGTAGCTACAATCAGTAACTGACAATTAACAATCAAGTTCATAGCAGCCTTGAGTCATGGTTTGACATGCATATTGGTAGACTAGTCTCTGGTTTAGAGAACAAGTTGGAAGTTACCAAAATTCTAGTATTATTGTTCCACTGCCCGATGGTATTGTTTTACCGGCAAAGGTAGGCGTGACAAGTAAGTGACATGATTCATTTCCAGAAATACCAAATAAAAGCTGTGCTGTCTAGTTAACAATAGGCTTACAACCTATTGGAAATATGTACGAACCCCTCCCCTCCGCACAATGGAGTCCCAAACCCTTAGACACTTCACTTCCTGGTTCTTCCCATCTCCATTTCATGGGCTTATTATTATTATTATTATTATTTTGTGGGCTTTGTAATAAGCATGTGCCAAAGAACTGATGTCTCTGCATCACCTCAAAGAATGTACATTTGTTCCAATCAGACTACTTTTGGCCTTACACGGGCATAGGCGACTTCCGGATAAGGCTGTAACTTCTGTAGTACTCAGCCAATGAGGAATCAGGGGAGGGGTTTCACGCTAGGAGATAAATTGCCTGCTGTAAGGCCCACAGTGTGCCTGTCCGTCAGACACCCACTCTTGCAAGAACATCGATTAAAGCCTCCCTTCACTGTGCTCCGAGTCTCCGTGTCCTCCTTTAATTGGGGCAGTGGGCTTATTACGTGCTCACGGATTGGGACAATTAATACCGTTAAAATGCCCATACTACCCTAAGCCATCTACAGATTCAGTGCAATCCCTATCAAAATACCAGCAGCTTTTTTCACAGAACTAGAACAAATAATTCTCAGGTTTTATATGGAACCACAAAAGAACCCAAATAGCCAAAACCAATCTTGAGAAAGAAAAACAAAGCCAAAGGCATCATGCTCCCTGATTTCAAAATGCATTATAGGCTATAATAACTTTAAAAGTGTGGTACTTTTAAATTAAAAATTAAAACAGATACACAGATCAGTGGAACAGAATAAGAGCCCAGAAATAAGCCCACACGTTTATGGTCAGTTAATTTACAACAAAAAGGCCAACAATAACAAGGGGAAAGGAAAGGACAGTCTCCTCAATAAAGGGGGTTCAGAAAATTGGACAGCTACAGGCAAAAGAGTGAAACTTATACCATACATAAAAACTAACTCAAAATGGATTAAAGACTTGGTCTCAGGACCTGAAGCCATAAAACTCCTAGAAGAAGCCATAAGTGGTATGGTGACTTTTTAAATCTGACACCAAAAGCAAAAGCAAGAAAAGCAGAAATAAGCAAGTGGCACTACAGTCACCTAAAAAGCTTCTGCACAGCAAAGGAAACCATCAATAAAATGAAATGGCAACCTATGGAATGGGAGAAAATAATTGCAAATTACATATCTGATAAGGAGACAATATCCAAAATACACAAAGAACACACACAACTCAACAGCAAGAAAGCAAACGATCTGATTTTTAAATGGGCAGATGCTGTGTATAGACATTTTTCCAAAGAAGCCATACAGATGGTAAACAGGTACATTAAAAAAAACGCTCAACGTCACTAACCATCAAAGAAACGCACATCAAGACCCCAATGAGGGATCACCTCACTCCTGTTAAAATGGCTAGTATAAAAAAGATAAAAGGTAAGGGTCGGTGAGTATGTGGAGAAAAGGGAAACCCTCATACACTGTTGATGAGAATATAAAATTGGTGCAGTCAATGGAAAACAGTATGGAAGTCCTTCAAAAAATTAAAAATAGAACTACCATGTGATCCAGAAATTCCACTTCTGGGCATTTACCCAAAGAAAATGGAAACACTAGCTTGAAAAGATATATCCGTGTTCACTGCAACATTATTCACAGTAGCCAAGATATAGAAACAACCTAGATGTCCATCCATGGATGAATGTATAACACCTACAATATGTACAACAGGATTTTTAAGAAGCCAGCCATAAAAAATAGAATGGAATCTTACCATTTACAACAATCGACCTCCAGGGCATTATGCTAAGTGAAATAAGTCAGGACAGAGAAAAACAAACACCGTATGATCTCTCTTATATGTGGAATCTTAAAAAAAAAAAAGCTCATAGATACAGAGAACAGATTGGTGGTCATAGGGGATGTGGGGTAGGGGAGAAATGGGTGCATTGTTTTTTGTTTTTTGGGGTTTTTTTAGTTTAAATAAATTGAATACAATATTTTAAAATGTAGTGTGGAAAACATTAAATGGATGGGGCATGGTATTTTTTCTTTTGGAACACGTATGTCTCATTTGGGTGATGTAGGGTGGGGGAAGCTTGGGGTATATATAGAAAGTTGACAGGAAGGAGGCAGGGCCCAGGAATGCACAGCAGGAAAAGACTGAGATTCTCTGTAAAACTCTTCATCCCTGTGAATCCAAAATATTTTCTTGAAATTTAAGAAAAACTTAAAAATATATGAGGAATTGTGATTATAAATTTTAAAGAGGGTCGATGGGGGAGAGAGAATCAGGATGAGAATGGTTACTAAGAAACCTGGACCATGGGTGCCTGGGTTGCTCAGTTGGTTAAGTGTCTGACTCTTCATTTTGGCTCAGGTCATGATCTTATGGTTTCTGAGTTCGAGTCCTGTGTCAGGCTCTGCATTGAGAGTGCAGAGCCTGCTTGTGATTCTTGCTCTATCCCTCTTTCTCTGCCTCTCCCCTGCTCATTCTCTCTCTCTCTCTCTCTCCCTCTCTCTCTCTCTCTCTCTCTCAAAATAAATAAACTTTGAAAAAAAAAAAGAATTAAGTGGTAATAATAGCTAAGTATTGCTAAGTGCTTTTGAGATGCCAGGGTAACACTGACCCCGGTATAGTCATGAACTTAGTATGTGAGGAAGGTAGCAATAAATGAAATTTGCTAAATTCGTAGGTCAGCAGGAGGATCCTGGAGTGTGTGGCACATGCATACATTGTAATGAAAAGGTCACAGAACCTTAGTGTTGAATGAAATCTTCAACATGTACTCACCAACCTCCCTCCAATTCTTCCTACACTGGCCCTCACAGATTGAAATGAGACCCCTTTCAGGGACAAGTCTCTTTGGGGCATTTTAGAGAAATATCCACATATGTTCCAAAAGTTTTTGGATCCTTGCTGACCAAAAAATTTAGAATTTCTGAGGGGGTGTAATTCTTACTCTGAAGCTAAAGAACACATCCTAAATAACGTGAGGTGTCACAACATCTATGCTTCGGGCACTTAAGAGGATGAGACAAAGTCCATGTAAAATGACTTGGCTGAAAACAAGTCCTGTCTGAACTAGAAACTTGGATGAGCCTTGATGAGAGATCATCAGTGAATCTAAAATTAGCAAGTTGGAGACTAAACATCGGGTTTGGTAACAATCGAGTGCAACAGTATACTTGTAATATTATTTATTCTTTTTTTAATATAATTTATTGTCAAATTGGCTTATATACAACACCCAGTGCTCATCCCAACAAGTGCCCTCCTCAATGCCCAGCACCCGTTTTCCCCTCTCTCCCACCCCCCATCAACCAACCCTCAGTTTGTTCTCTGTATTTAAGAGTCTCTTATAGTTTGCCTCCCTCCCTCTCTGTTTGTAACTATTTTTCCCCCTTCCTTTCCCCCATGGACTTCTGTTAAGTTTCTCAAGATCCGCATATGAGTGAAAACATATGATACCTGTCTCTCTGACTGACTTATTTCACTCAGCATAGTACCCTCCAGTTCCATCCACAGTGCTGCAAATGGCAGCATTTCATTCCTTCTCATTTCCAAGTAGTATCCCATTGTATATATAAACCACATCTTCTTTATCTATTCATTAACTGATGGACATGTAGGCTCTTTCCATAATTTGGCTATTGTTGAAAGTGCTGCTATAAACATTGGGGTACAAGTGCCCCTATGCATCAGCACTCCTGTATCCCTTGGGCGAATTCCTAGTAGTGCTATTGCTGGGTCACAGGGCAGTTCTATTTTTAATTCTTTGAGGAACCCCCACACTGTTTTCCAGAGCGGCCGCAGCAGTTTGCATTCCCACCAGCAGTGCAAGAGGGTTCCCGTTTCTCCACATCCTCGCCAGCATCTATGGTTTCCTGATTTGTTCATTATAGCCACTCTGATCAACGTGAGGTGGTATCTCAGTGTGGCTTTGATTTGGATTTCCTCGATAGTAATATTATTTATTCTCGAACACAGCCCCCACCAAACCATACCTCAGTCCATGACATCACTATGCACAGCATCAAACTTCATTTTATAGAATTCTGTCAATGGATTTTTTTTCCTAATTTTTTTCTCAACTGGGAAGGAAAGAAGGAAAACAATTAAAAAGAGAGAAAGGGAAGATAAATGGCTGGTACTCTGCTGGTTTTTAGTTCCACGGTCTGCGTCTTTAAACACCAGGTGTTGTGCTAAATATCTGTATTACCTCTTTACGTTCTCACAGCAGCCCTGCAAGGTGGTTACTATTTTCCCAACTCTGTCTCTTTCTAAATGTTAATGATAAGTCAAGAAGGCTTAGAAAGGATAATTAATTACACCAGGGCCTTGAACTAACTCTGACTCTTAAAATTCTACTTCTTCCCACTACCCAGGCTGTTTGGTGTTTTGCTGTTTTTAAATTTTAATGTGATATCAGAAATGAATAAAGGTCTGATGCTTTGTAAGAATAAAAGAAAACCAAAAAGACCTCTGGTCATCATCATTAAAAACAGAATAAAATGAATCAGGGACAAAAACTAGCCCCACCAGGAAGCAGTTTGAGGAGTTCCATTGCTCTCATTTGAAGTCTTACAGATTGCGATTTCAGGAAAACCGGGCCATAACAACACTTTTTGTGCTGAATCCAAAGTGTTTTCTGGAAATTTAAGAAAATTTTAAAGCAAATCAATGTGTTCAGAAAACAGGGCATTTTTTTCTGCTCCATGAAAGCTACAAGTCCTCAGAAACGTTTCTTTGGGCTTTAAGCAAGCCCTAACACCAACACCGAAAGCAGCACGAAACCGAAAACAGTGTCTTCGTCAGCAGATCTAACAAGGCGTTGAGTGCCAAAGCCTGAGGGACTGTCACCCCTCTCACGTACTGAAGGGAGACAAGAGCTCTCCGGGGAACCAGCAGGAGGCAGAGTGAAGGGACATAGCGCGAGTAGTCCCACAGACACATTGTTGGGACATCAGGCACTCGGCTGGCCCCCACCGCCTTTCACAAAGCTAACCATCTCTTCATGTCAGGACAAATCGGGCAGGCCGCAGATCTTTTTCTCCTTTTCTCCCACTTCAATAGGATGAGTGCAGGGAATGAGAAAGAGAGAGACGGAGGAAAAGACGGGGACAGTTCAGTTCACATGACAACACGGCAACATAGCCACGTGCCTGAAAACAGTTCTTGAGAACTCAGAATCTTTTTAGGAGTGGTGGCCACACAGAGCAGCAGCGGGGGCCGAGTCACCCACTAGACTGGATGCTCACAGCATGAATGTCAGAAAGCAATTGCTACATGACTTGGCAGTGACACATATGTCAGTGTTTCTATGTAGTAAGTCTCGAAGAAAACGTAAAAATCTGAAAAGAGCCCAGCTGGGAAGAATATAGATAGTCTATAAGAATATAAGAGATAGCAAAATGGTATATGAGGGAGGAGACAGGCTAGGGAGAGCCTCATAATATGGTTAATGAAGAGATGAATGGCCTACAGAATACGTGGGTCAGTAACAGCACGAATAATATGTTTGTCTCTCTCTCTCTCTCTCTGTCTCTCTCTCTCTCTCTCTCTCTCTCTCTCACACACACACACACACACACACACACACACACACACACACACATTTTTGTTTATGGATTAGCTGGCCCACTTTCCAAAAAGGAATACTTGGGAACAAACAGGATATGCACATAGAAACGAGAAAATAGCCCATCTTTACACACAGCCCTGATCAAAACATACTAAACCACTGGGCTCCCCTTTAAGAGGCAAAACACATTTCAGAAAATAAAAAGAATAAAATATTAAATTACTGGATTTATTAGCAACACATATGAAGAACCTGAATTCTATAAAGATTTCTTTTTTAACCAGGAGTCTATGGTTGCTTTTGAGAAAGTGTTTGGTATGGGAGAAGATGGAACCTATCAAATAAAATGAGATAATATAAATATTTCATTTAGTCGTTATCACCTCTCTTTATGATGATGAGAAGACATTATTATCATATTTTTTATTCTAACCCATAAAAAGTGGTCAATCTTCTACATTTGTAATGGGCTACAGCACACTAATCTTAGTTTGGCATAAAGCTCATACAAACCACTCAAAATTTTCAATATAAATGTAATGACTTCTGATTTTAGGGAAAAATAACAATGCTCAAAAAACATCACTGGTTAACTCTAACTTCTCCCATTGGTCATTTATGTAAGTACGTGCACTTGCAAAAAATAAACTTTCTGCATATTCATTATGAAGAAGACGGATGATAATCAGTAGGAGAGACAGCAAATTCCTTCTTGAGGATTAGGCTCCAATTGGTTGAATTTCAACATCAACCTGGCAATTTTACTATTAAGTCAGCAGAAGTGAGTTCTTATACACTATGCCACTTTACTGCCGGAGAACATCAGGCAAAGGGAAAAGAACACGCTAGAATAAATTGTGCATTATTTCTGGCATTAGTTAAAGGAACAGAGCATTATAAGAAAAAAAATACAGTACCATTGATTTTTACAGGTGTTTAATACAGATAAGCTGAAAAAAGGGTTTCCATTTTAAGCCCAGTGATGGCTAAAGATGCATTCAAATATGTTCAAAAGCAATCTAAAGTCTTCTAAAATGGTGTTTAAGCTATTCAAGCAAAACGTAAATAGTTTTTGTCGTCGTACTGAGGAATGTAGAACAAAAACAGAGTCCAAGGAGCTGACTCTGGCACACTGCCGGCCACCGTAAAATCAGGGGGTCATTAAAACAGAGGTAATACTGTTTATCCATTACATGATCACAGGTTATTTAGAGAAAACAGTAGCAGGCTGTCCTTAGAAAGGTAGGAGGCATAATTACCCTGGAAGCCTCCAAGCCCCACTTTCAAGAGAAGACACCGAAAGAAACAATGAAGTCGAAGACTCAAATATATGTGTAAGAGAGATATTATATAAAGACACCAAATCCATGATGTTTTCCCTTGTCTGTTGTTAACACATTTCGTTAAAGTTCATCAGAAGAACAGGAAAAATTTTGTTTTTATCTGACAACACTAAGTGGATACATCTAAGTGCTTTGCAAAAACCAAATTATAAAAAAAGTTCACGTTTGCATGATCACTGGATAATTTTTCTACTTAACGTATTTTGGGGGGCCGCTGACCTCCGATTTCGTCAGTGCTCTTTGTACAACTGATTACCTAATGAGCAAGGCAACAAAAGAAAGTGCCCATTCTGACCACATTCCAAGATGCTGTAAGACAATGACAGAGACATCTGCTTTGGGCATTCTTTACCACGAACTAAGACTGGTCTTCCTTGTATTAGCAATCAGCCTCAGAAGTACATTTTGATAACTCTGGCTCAAATATAAGTCTAATTTCTATAGTTCAGATCCCTTGTACATATTTTTAACTATTCCTCCCTGTCCATGACCTTGGCCAGATACCATCTCTTTCCCAATACTACGATGATCATATCCTAACTGATATGGTGGGTGCTCTTGTGTGGACAAATCAGAGGAGCTGTAGTTAGCCAAAGCCTTCTGGTCAGCTGACCAAGAAGCATAAATTTAGTGCCTGTTTTCTATGCCATAGAGCAATGAGGACGAGGCAGACGTAAATGAGGATAAAAAGGGCTCGGTATACAAAAATATCCCTCTCCTCACAAGTATTAGAATAATTACAAAACAGCATGTTAACTAGAACAAGGAAACAGTGTAGAGCTGAACGGTTCGGTCTAAGTGTTGTGTGGTATAAGCTAGAGTCGCGGCCAAAGCTGGACAGGATTATTGTAAAGATGCCCAGTCACTGACAGGTCCCGTGAGCCTTGATGGCTGACTCATGTTCTGGATATGCTAAAGCAGAAATCCCAGGACTTGATGCTGCTGTATGATAAACACATGATATGATCAGCTAAAAGTCAGAGCACCTAGAGAAATGACCTTGACAAGCTGGTTAATGATACTTCTAGATGCTAACTAGCTCAGCTGTGCCGTCCGCATGTCTCACTTTCCATGTAAAATGTCAGGGGGCTCCTTTATGTCATCAGTACTAAGCGGACAGGTAAGGGCAGTCTCTGTAATATCAGGAACTTAGTGAGGTTTTTGAATTTAGTTATATGTGTAATATTATGGAACTTGATTAAAAAGGATGAGGGGCCATAACTCAGCCCAGAGGATATCAGAATGTATATTATATGGAGTTATACTAATATACAGGTTTTGATTCTATGTAGGTGGGGTGATGGGGTAGCAAGAATAAGTTCTGAAGCCAGAAAATCAAGACCCAAGTCTGTCTTTGACCAACATTGAACAACATTTGGTAGGTCATTTAACCCCTCAGGTGGCTTGTCTGTAAAACAGGGAAATAGAAAAGCCTGTCCCTCCTAGGGATATCATAGTGAAACTCACACAAGTTGCTATGAATGAAACTGTCCATAAATGCTTCAGCACTATACACATACAGTGGTTATTATTATTTACCTGGGTTTATACCACAAAGTCCTACTTACAGAGGGAGAAAAATCATTCAGTAAACATGCTCACTCCCTTAGGAAAGAATTCTTACCACTCTTGCGAATTTGAGGAATAGTATCTCAGTTGCATTAACTGGTGTTTATTAATGTATTATGAACGCCTGCCGTGGCATCTGATTCACAATAAAGAGATTAAGCAGACTAATTTGTCATTTATTTTCCAATGCCTGCTTTCCTTGCCCGCAGCACCACTAATATCCCAAGAGCACCTCAACCCAATTATTTCCCATTTTGCATTACTTGCAGAAAGTCGTGCTAATGTGCCCAAAAGGCTTTGCTCCTTGGTGGGGGAAAAAAAATTAAATAAATAAATAAATAAATAAATAAATAAATAGCAAAAAAGTTCCTGTTCTGCCCACCACAATACTGTTGTCATTTGGGGAAAAGAACCCCCCCCCCCCACTCCTCACCCCCACCAGAAAACTGGGCCATGTCTGATCATCAAACCAAATTAGCAGCTTGACTGTGTGGTACGCACGAGCCACAGACCTGCACTTACTTAGTATTTGTTTCGGGGGTGAAGGCAATTCCAACTGTAGAATGAAATTCACAACCTAGAGAGAGCTGAATTATACTATGCCTATATACACACACACTGTTTTGTTTGCTTATTTGGGGAATTGCGTGTCAAAATCATTCAAATAACTGGTGAATTTGACTTTTTTTTTTCTTCTCAAAAAAATTAATAACCAGTTGTTTAGCCAATTCCAAATATTAATTTGCAAATAATTTGTGAATGCAGACACAGCTCATTATTAATAGAAGAAGCATAAAGATTCCTCATTGTCTATGCTTTTTAATCCAGCCTTATAAACGTTTTTCAACCTTACCATGTAATATTTCTGCTATTTCCTTCAGTCTGTTTCACTTTGAAAATATGCTTTTTGCTTATCCCAGGAGTTTCTGTCTTGCTTAGGGCAAAATACTCCAGCACGCGTTCACAACTATGAACTGTAAACATTTCTCTACCTTATTCAGCCGAAGGCTCATAGCCCATTTAAATGCCTGTGGATCATTTCAGAAGCATACAAGACTCCACAGAGTTACCAAAAATAATTACTCTTCTAAAACTTTCCAATTTTACCAACAACATAAAGCTTATATTTAAAAACTGTGATCATTTTAGCTGTGGGGAGATACTGACTGAAAACATACTGTTTTTTATTTCAAATATGATTAGCTTCAAGAATGAGCTACAATAGATTAAGTTCATCTCTATGAGGTTATTTCTTACCATTGTTTTTTAAATCCTCCCCCTGTTTGCTTTAATCAAGAATAGGAATGTTAAGGGCTTGATGCAGGGAAGAAGCATAGATTAGTGGTTAGCATAATAGCATGAAAGTCAGGAAACACGAATTCTATTCTCGGCCAAGCGCTCTTAGGTGAGCTCATGATTTACAGCCTCAGTTTCTCCACATATAAAAGTAAAGTGTTGCACATCCCACAAATGACTATGTGCCAGGCACCGAGCTAAGCACTTTAAAAGGATTATTTTATTTAATCCTTGTAAGTAGATAATGTTGTTATCCTAATTTTACAAAGGAGGTGACTGAGGTATGGGACGTGAAATAAATGGCCCAGGGCTGCACAGACAGGAGCTGCAAAGGCTGAGTTCTAACCCATAGGCCACTCTGCTTTCTACGTGGCTGGCTTCAGCATTATTTGAAAGGGCTTCGCGGAATGGTATAGACCACATACCGATCCAGAAATTTTCCAGAATAGGGGCCCAGATGTTCCTCTCTCCTCTCTGGGGCTCTGTGGATAGGCTCCCAAATGCACCCACACCAGGTGACTCTTACCACCTGCCATGGGAGGACCCCCTCCGGCTCAGGCCTCCCTGGCTGTGCTGCACCTGGGTGCTCCCCCCACCCCACTCTGCAGTTGCGACACAGCACAGCTTTATCTGCCAACTGAACCCAGGACACGCGGGTCCAGTTGGGCACAGCTGGTGGCAGGAGGCTCAGATTTCTGATGAACTGAACACAATGCAGCAGCACAGTCACACGACCATTATGAAATCACATGCTCACTGCTAATTTTTCTAGCATCAGTGTGTGGACTATTTAAAACCTCCCTGCCCTCCACCCCCTAGCTCTTAAATGCCTTCCTCGGGGTAAAAGTTCAGCTAGGGGAATATCGGCCATATGTCATTTACTGTCATTATTTTCTTTGCAAAGTGAGGAACACACACACGAAAACTGGCTTTCAGGGGACAATTTTTACAATTGCGGGCAGCATGTGTACCAAATGGCACCCTTGCAAAGGGTAAAGAGCCAACACCGGACCTCTCTGCTCAAACCCGGTGTTTGCAGGAAAAGCCAACCCGAACTTAACCTACAGGGAGACTACGGGAATGCCTCTTTCACTACGAGGATTCATCTTCGGTATCAGAGCAAACTTGCTAAGTTAGGAGCAAAGGTTTAAAAGGTCTTAACCACCGCAGAACATCTTTGGGTGCTGTATGAAACATGGTTTTAAAATACACCACAGTGGGGAGTGCTCATTAGAAACTGTGGTCACTTAGCACATTTCATAACTGGGAAATTAACGAGTTGTCGATCTTCATGTTTCAGGACTTTGGTTAAGCAGTGAACAGTCAAAACTGTCTTTTGTGTGTGAGCCAAAAATAAATAAGAAATTCTACAGTAAAGGAACCAAAAACGTCCTGGTATTTTAACGTGCCTGGAATAAGACGGCAATTGGCAAGCACCTAACTTCCCTGAAACTCAAGAGTGTTGACATACAATTGTGAGACCAGTATCTGCACGTTTGAGAGAACGAACCTTGGTTAAGAGAAGCCTGGTATCCACTAAACCCTAACTGGAGGGAAGAGAAACAACAAATCATACATAAGACTTTTAAGATGTTTTGAAAAACCCCTCCCTATAAAGAGGCCTTTTAAAGAGGGCGAACACTGAAGAGTTCACTAGTACAGAAAGAATATCTTTCCAAAGAAGTCATTAACACAATGTGGGGCATATATCAAGGCTGAGGGAAAACATTTTTTGGTCTTTTTATATTCAAATATCCTCTTTACAAAACACTACTTTCTTTGGCTCAAAAATCAGAAATAATTTAAACAATTTTGTAGCAAAACAGCACATAGTGCCAACTGTTTTCATTAAAGAAAAAAAAAACCAATAAAAAACCCAGGAGTTTGCTGAGCCAATATAATGTGAGCAAATTTCCTTAAAAGAAAACTTGCCCTGGATACACATCAAATGACTAGAAACTTTTAGAAAACTATTTAACTTCTAGAAAACTAACTCTCCTCCTTCTTATAAATATTGAAAAAAAAACCCAGCTACAGATGCAGATGAACTGCTGAACTCAATCCTTGCTGTTTAAAATGTATTTCAATAGACTAGCCAATGTATCATCTAAGCATAAAAAAGACATACAGTAATAGCATTCTGAAAAATGAATTAAGAACACATTGTCATCAACTCCAGCAAAAATAATAAAGGTAGAAAAGATTAAGAGGCAAGCATATCTTTCTGAATTGTAAAATGGGTTTATAGGTCTTCTAATAACAACTTTTACTCAAACCTTACATAAATAGGCTTAGATGATACAAATATTATGTGGGCTGTGTGGACACTCCCAGGTTCCTAATCATGTTTAGGGATTACTTGATAGAACAGAGACATTTCATTCCAATTGGGCCAGGGGATTACAGCGAAGAAACATCTAATATTCCAATTTTTAATTTCATGCATTTTTTATTTACCTTTAATGATGCTGTATATATTCATCATCCTGAAATATTAAAACAGTATGAAAAAAGTAATAAATTGGTGGAAAATTTAGGGAATAGTAATGCAACAGCACGCAAATCATACACTATCAAGTGCTTGATACACATTTAAAATTACTGCCTACTACGGCAAAGCCAAATTCCTAGCAGATTTCTGAAGCACAAAGTCACAATAAGAAGATCAGCAGAACAGACTGAAATAATAGAATATTCATCCCTCTAATCCATATGCAATTCTTTAGGGCTTTTTTTTTTAACAATGCATATGAGGTCTGACTGTATTCAGGATTTAAATAAGTTGTCTCTCTCCTTCCTGCTCCTCTCTATTTTTATGTAAAAAAAATGTATATACAGTTATCATTTCTGCACTGCTACACCAACAGAAGACAAGGTTAGCACATTTCCTCACACCTCAAATGAAACAATAGCATTTTAAACAACAAAAGTGTTTAAAAAAATACCATTTACTCATCCCACTAAAGCCTCCTGAAGCAGCTTCTTGGGAAAAAGGAAAGTTGGTGTCATTCATGGGTGGGGGCGGGGGAGAGAAGTGGAGTGGTAGTTTTATCCCCTAATTACCAATTAATGCATTGATATAATATTACATTTAAATATTGACAAAAAGTGCTAAAGGTGTCATCTGTGAAACCTTTGCTCATCTTTGCTCATTCACCTTCTTTTGCAGATAGATGAGACGGTCTACTGGGCATTAATAAATATTGTGACAAGGAACGGAAAATTACAGAGGCATAAGCCTCCATCAGCTGGCCTGGCTTGAGCACTTCTAGGAGAGCACTTGGAATTCTGGGAGAGGAAAGGACACTGGACATTTCATGCCCAGCAGCCTCAGTTCCATGGCCAGAGACTTAGCCTGTGTTCTAATGCTGCATGTTGACAGCGGTCATCCTGCAGGAGGTATGGTGTTTTTAAATGACCTTCTTTTGATTTCTTGGTGTATTCTGATTTTTTTTCCTTTAATGAGCACCTACTACCTTATAACAAGGAGAAAAACCAACAAAACAGAAACTCCTTAAGATACTACCTACCTCCTTCTTTAAGACGCTTTCTTCAATTCACCCAAAAGAATGGTCCCTCCTTTTTTTTTCTTCTTTTTAAAGATTTTATTCTTCAGTAATCTCTACACCTAATATGGGGCTCCAACTCACAACCTCGAGATCAAGAGTTGCATGCTCTTCCCACATGAGCCAGCCAGGCACTCCTGTCCCTCCTTTAAGCTCATGTTGCTAAGCAAATCTCTTAGGGCCCATATCATATTCTGCCTCACGGTATGGTCCCCTGCTTTAAAAGTATGACTGTTATAACATTAAGTCCCTTAGGGGCAAAGGATGGGGCTTCTTTTCCATTATTTTCTCTCTTGCACTACTGATCATGGCCCTTACCACCAAGTGGGTATTTAATAATTTGTTGGTGTTGTTGTTGAATTGACTAAAACTAGTTTTATTAAGTGCTTTTATTTCTGTTATACTCCCTGTTTTTCAGCTCACTACTCCAATTAGACAAGTCTGCCAGGTGTAGATGTGGTTAGAGGCCATGCACGACGCAAAACTCAGAGATGCAACACCTTCTAGAAAGTAAATTGGAGAGGGACTTGCATGCCCTACCCTCTCAAACACAAAAAAGAGAGCACGCAGCTCTGCAGAACAAGGAAAACATTTACAGCATGTGGAGCAGAAACAAACAGTAAGATGTTGGAAACAAAAGTTCCCATTTTCACCGAGCCATAGAAAAATGTATGGGACATGACGGGGCTACACAGGCGAGAGAAGAAAAGAATTCTTCATTCCACCTAAGAAAGAGGAACAGGAATTTCTTTTGGGGAAGAGAAGCAGCTGAACCCAAATGTAACAAATATAAAAGCATAGCCTGGTAAAATTTTAAATGAGAACGGAAGCCTGAAGGAAAATTCTCACATTCCAGACCACAGCTCTTAAAATCCTTTGCCAACCCCTCTTTGCCATTTGCCTGGCAGTAACTTGTCACCATTTCTCTCTCGCTCTCACAATACACCCCAGAGTCCAGATAAACTGAGAATCCAACCAATTTTAATCCAATTCCTTCCTGAAGTTTTCTAGCTTTTTCCTTCATTCCTCTTGAAAGATATTAGGACACTTGAGGGCAAAGATATTCAAAATATGGAGGATGAATGCAAGAGGAAAAGAGAAGAAGGAACATATTAAATCTGATGTAAACTGCAGGAAAAACCAAACCTACGTCTTCTTATTCCCTGTCTTTTGTCAGAGCAAACCGCCTTCAATTCTAATTATGACATGATGATCCTATGTGCGACATACTTTCTTTTTTTTTTTTTTCTGTTCAAGTTCCCATGCCAGTCAGCCTTTCGACTCTAGGCAAACATTCAAGAATTCAGGAGTGTTCTCCAGTTCTTGTGTGAACCAAAATGTGTCAGCCCACAGCAGGTGTTTCCGTTGCTCTGAGATTCTCTGCCGAGTACATCCAGCATTTGGCCAAAGCTTCTCACGGACAATACTTTGGGCTTTGCTATTAGCCACCCAGACTTGCTAGGGTTAATAAATTACCTGATACTTCTAACTGGTGACAACAGGTCAAGGTGTCACGTGTGAGGGGGCAGAGAAAGTGGTAAGATTTTGCTAATTTACAATTCTATGCCATGAATTTCTGTGCATGAAAGCCTTCTTCCCTTTCCCATAGAAGTATCCCGTTCCTTGCCTACCTGCTCTCTCTTCAGGATTTCATGAACTTTGCTTTCCCTATCTTTGTGGGCTGCTAGTATCTGATCAGAGGTGGGTTTCGGGGGAAAATATTTCTATAGCATGAATAAACTTTACGCTTTCAAGAATAAAGTTTTTTTTTTAAATATGTATTTATTTTTGAGAGAGAGAAAGCACACGAGCTGGAGAGGGACAGACAGAAAGAGGAGGCAGAGGATCCCAAGCAGGCTCTGTGCTGACAGTAGGGGGCCTGATGCAAGGATCGAGCCCACAAACAGTGAGATCATCACCTGAGCCCAAGTCAGACGCTTAACCAACTGAGCCACCCAGGCACCCAATAAACAACATTATGTAGTTTTTGGAGCCAGACTTGTTTTCTTAGGTTAAGTTACATGTATGTGAATTCATAAAAATGTCTGAGCTAATGAGGACAGAACAGAGTCAGGCCAACTGTCACAGACAGTTGGAAAGAACCATTTGCAACACTGTTGTCTGCTCCTTTCTCCTGGGACCGATGCATGCGTTAGATTTCCCTTTAGATTTAGATTTCCTTCAGATTTCCCCCTTCTAAACCATACTCTCTTGCTGATGTTGCTATTTAGTAGGAGTTTCAGTTTTCTGGGAAAAGCGCTAAATGTTTCACCCATTCAACTGAACCATTTGAAAATTTGAGGGGTGTGGGGGGTTAATAATGGTCAAGTTTTTAAAACTGCACATGATCCAACCTAATATATTGTCACATTTGACTCTCACAATGAAATCTTGTAGGAGATACTATTATCTCCATTTCACTATTGTTATTTGTATCACGTGACTACTTATGGACAAAAGCTGGGCTATGTGGAAATAGCTGGTGGCCTCCCTGCTCTACAGTCCCTCAGTGGCTCTCCCTCCACCCTATGGCCAAGCAGGATAGGAGTTAGAACGTTGGCACAAATTTGGAAACTCTGGCGTGGTAAGTCACAGGATGCCAGACTGGAATGATTTTACTCTCTCTATAGAGATGGAGATGTATTTTTTTAGAGTTGTTTGAGGCTGACATTATTTGATAGTGAATTTCAACCTATGCCGCTTTTCTAAAACAGAGTTTCCTTATGAAATAATGGTACTCTCCGGAAGTCTAAATGGACAAGAAATTACATAAAATAACTAACACTTGGACTAAACCGATTTTTTTTCAACAAACCCAATTAAAATCATCTCAAGTGTAAAAGAGATGACGAACAACGTAAGGAAAGTTATCACCTGAAGACAAATAATGGTATCAGGGTTGTAACTGCACTCCTTAGCAAAATGCTCACACACATCAACCAACTTAAAGAAAAAAAGATGTACTGAAAGTACTAATTATTTTTTCCCAGTCCTTCCCTCTTCAACCCTTCAAACCCAGTGGCACACAATTGTTGTTTAACAAAGTGAATTGTGCAGGTGTGTGGAAGGCTTATCTTCAAGTCATCAAGGATTTATGCTACTTCTTAGACTGGGGCTGTTTCTGGGTATCATGGATTATCAGTGTGTTCCTTCATTTGTTTATATAAATGGGCCAATGGCTGTTGAAACACTTCAGAGCACTTAACTAAAGTAAACAAAGCTCGTGAACTTTAAATATCCAACAAGAGGAGCTATTGACAAGTAAGACTTTACTTAGCAAATCTCAATATCATTTGGAACCTTAATACAATCTTCCAGATTGACAAAGAGGGCATACAACTCAGACATTTATCTTAACTAAGGCTCCACGTAGAAGATGCTATCCTGATCCGAGACAAGGTTCAAAATATAATGCTTCCATCTAGTTTTGCTTGCTTTCTTTCATTGTTATTGAGGCTGAAGAGGAGTCTACCCACATTGAGAAGAGAAAGAGGGTCTTCAACTCATATTTTAGCCTTCTAGCTTTTTGATTCCCTCACTCCTTGATTCTTAAACTCAAAGATATTTCCACAGGGAAATCCTGTAATGAGAACCTTAGATTAACAGCAAGATACCTCTATTTCAGTCCCAGTGTTCCCATTATCTGAAAGACTGTGCATAACTCATGAACCCTCCCTGAGAACCACATCTTTGATCTGTAAAAAGTTGGAATAGGATTGAATGCAAAGACCTCTTTCAATTCTAATAGCCAATTATTCTTATTATTTAATGTATTTACGACGATAAAATCATCTGATTGATTTATATTGGTAGCTAGAGAAAGAGCTATAGTACTGTGGTCTATAGGGTTCTAGAAAAACACTACCAAATAGTAACAATGGTTTCTTTGTGTTGTTTCTTTTATGTTGAGAAAGAAACTAACAGCATGTCTCTCTGGTGAGTTTTGGAGATGTTAATATCATGATCCCACTGGAGATGCTGGAGAGTCATTCTTGCTATTTCCCTTTGGAATTCTGTATCTTACTTCAGTTACTTGGATGTGGCTTTCTTTGATCTAGTGCCAGGAGGGAAAACACAAAAGAAAACACATCCTTTTTAAGAAATTCAAATCACTTAATCTTATTTCCATTTTCCTTTCCAGGCTGACAAATAAGTTGATTTTCAGCTCTTCCTGAACTTTTAGGTTTTCTAATCCAACCAACTTGCTTATCATCTGGAGTGTTGTAGCCACCACGTTTCTGGTGGGAATCCAAGCTTCCTTTATGGGGTTCAAGGCATTAGACTAAAAGAGACTTCTCAGGAAACATGCAAAACTAGTGGCCTAGGATTTCCTAACTTATGGTTTAAAAAGCAGTTGTATGCACTTCAGCAGCACATATACCAAAATTGGAGGATACAGAGAAGATTAGCATGGCCTCTGTGCAAGGATGATGTACAAATTTGTGAAGCGTGCCAGACTTTTGCCTATGGCCCCACCGCCTTCAACATGCCGGGTCTAGTATGATCTGGAAAGTTAAACACGTTGGGGGCCTGGTTAGTACTTTGATGGCTACCTGTGAACACCTGGGTGCTGGAGGCTTAAAAAAAAAAAGTAAAAAGCATTAAAGTAATATTCACAACCTCTGCTACTTATCCACTGCCCTCCATCACAACAAACATGTTAGTTTTGTACACACCCTTCACAGAATGGGGCTGACTGGAGCTCTACAGGACACGGGGATAGCCTCCCAACAGCAAGGCATTTCTCCTCTTTATCCCTTTTCTGGACAGAACCAGATGCACACCTACAGTGGAGCAAAGTCCAGTGAAACTGGGAAGCAATATTCTTTGCCCCATATTCCTCGAGAACTGCCATGTTAGGGAGCATTGCCAAGGTCTTGTCACATGCCTCTCTGTGTTTTAAAGTCCTTTTTCTTCTCTTTTATGTTATTTATTTTTTATTTATTTTTTGTATATGTAAAAGCATGTATTAGAGAGAGTTTGAACAACTGAATGATAAAATGCAGTCTTAGGCACAGATGCTGCAGGGAATAGCGTTTGAAATTCTCCAACATACTAAGTTATAATTGGGTTTTAATGCATAAAATGGCTGAGCAATTTAAATGTTTAGCAAAGAAAACAGTCTTGCCTAGAGTTTATGAAGTGGGAAGCCTATTTCTTATAATGATTAACTGTGAGTCATCATTTCAAACACAAGCATCCACTGGCATCTGCCCCAGATAAGGGGTGCTGAAGGCTAACAACGATTTACCAAACTAGAGTCTTATGATGATGGATAGTAGCACATTTGTGCCTGTGAAATGAAGACGGTAAGTAACAAACCACGAAGCATGCTGACTTTACAGTCTACCTGCCCCAACTTACTAAATGAAGAATAAGGTTTTAAAAGCATATATCCAGGGCACCTGGGTGCCTCAGTTGGTTAAGCATCTGACTTCGGTTCAGGTCATAATCTCGAGGTCAGTGGGTTCGAGCCCCGCATCAGGCTCTGTGTTGACAGCTCAGATCCTGGAGCCTGCTTCAGATTCTGTGTCTTGTTCTCTGTGCCTGCCCTCCCCCAACCCCCAACCTCTCTCGCTTAAAAATAATTAAAAAAAACATTAAAAAAATATATATATTCAATGTCTGTTTGCATGTGGCCATGCTTGAAGACGGAGATTGTACTAAGATTAGGCAATCAAAAGCCTACAGAAGTTTTCACAGTGGCCTGGAGGTCTATCCTTGATAACTTGATCCATTTGGCTGCTTCTTATAAAAGCCTGACTTCATCATCATGTCTTGGACCCACACCATGAAAATCACGATAGCAATCATGATAGGCCCTCTTCCCTAACACATGACAAGGTACGCAGAAAGTGTGGGCAAAGTTACTCCTACACGTCAGTTCCAAAAGCCCTGGGCCTAGAGACAAGTCCTTCTTGTGCCGTCTTCCTGCCCAATAAGGCAAGGTTTGAATGGAGAAATCCTTGGCATGAGCCTCGGAAGAAGAATATGTGGGAACGAGCTCCACCCCTACTGGTCATAAATCTGAATACTGCTTAGATGTTCCCCTTGAAGAAAGAAAATAGTAAAACATGGGAATTAATACTCATGCTGAGTGTCCAATAGGGTAATGCAAAGACATAGTGTGAGGAGCTTTGCAAATGCAATGCATTATCATAAGGGAAATGAGGCCTCCAAATTTGCTAGCAACATTTCAGAGACTGGAAGAAGGAACAGATAGCCTGAAAATCAGGGATGGTGGATTCCAAGTTATATTTAATGCAAGACAAATAAGTTGATAAAGAGTGAGACAAGATGAGACAAGTCAGTTTGGTTCCCATTGATGCTGGAAGTATACAGTCAGTAGAGCTAAGCATCTTTGGGTTCAATCCAGTCTCTGCAACCAAATAGCATGTGACCTCAGTGAGGCTGCCTACACTCTAGGAAGCTTCTTATTTTTTAATGTTTATTTATTCATTTTTGAGAGACAGAGAGAGACAGTACACAAGCAGGGAAGGGGCAGAAAGAGAAGGAGACACAGAATCAGAGGCAGGCTCCAGGTGTCAAGCTGTCAGCACAGAGCCCGATGCAAGGCTTGAACCCACCAACTGTAAGATTCTGACCTGAGTCGAGGTCGGATGCTCAACCGACTGAGCCACACAGGCACCCCTAGGAAACTTTTTTCGATAGAGAAAGACTTAACGTAATAGATCTCCTTGGCACCAGCATCCTACCAAGGACCCTCTGGAAACATAATGATACAGTATCTTCAGGCCAACACTGAAAGTATAGTCTTATGCAGATGGGTCTCCCATTATCAACTACAAGTCCCAGACTCAAATAGAATCCATTAGCTCTTCTGTGGCAAGTCTTTCCCAACCAACGAAGCCAACCTCTTGTCTGAGTTGAAGAGTCGATCAATGTTGATTCTGTAGCATCTAGTCAGGAGCATACACTCCCAATCAAGTTTCTTATATTTTCCTCATTAACAAAACTAGGGGAACGGCAAGATGAACCTAAATACTCTTACATGTTGACACATAAGGTGGCGGAAGGTAGAGTTACTTTGAATTTAAGCTGAGTTTTAATGATAAAGTGCTCAAGTCACCATGATCTAAGCAAATGTTTAAGGAAAAAACAAACACGTGCATAGAGACAGACAGACGGTGTGCAATCAGTGAGTCAACACACAATGGCTAAAAGTACAATCTAATACAACACATTTATCTGGATTTGTAAACAAATAGTACACCGAACTGTAGTATCAGAATCAAATGCATGGTGTGGAATAACACATGCTGGCACACCTACTGACCTTGAGTGTTCAGTCCTAGCTGTGTGATCTGTGCTTGCCGGCTATATTGAGCCCAATTTACCACCTGGCTCAGAAGTCAAGACAGGTGATAAGTAGAGGTTAGTGATAATACTGCTATTAGAGTATTAGAATATTATTGGATATCATGTGAAAATTGTTTTAGAAACGTTTCTCAATTTAATTTCATCTTTATACTATTAAGGTGGGTATTATTGATCCCATTTTACAGATAAGGAAACTGAGGGTAAGGGACCAAACGCTTCTGAATCCATAGGTCTAGCTCTTAATTTTACGGCCTACTGCATAAATTCCAATTTCAGGTTGGATCCCAGAGTCTTTAGTATAACGACCCCATTACTGCTTTCGGTCCTTAGTTCAGAAAGGAAATTAAAATTATTCCTTTGTATTTTTCCATAGTTTCATTCGAGAAGGGCTTGGAGAGGTCTGCAATGATCAACTGACCAAGTAACCATTGGTCAATAACCTTCAGTATCTACAACTGGGGCAGAATTTTCATGAGAGCATTTTAGTTCTTTTCTCCTTCCCAGCTATATCAGAAGGAGAGTGACCCTCACTGCCTGTCACAGACTTTGACATTGGAGTATTGATTGCTTCAAAATGGAAAGAAAAATAGAGCTCAGATTTACAGGTTACAACCATAAAAAACTTTAGAAGAATTATTTATACCAAACGATAACAGTGTAAAATTCTGTATATAAAGGAATTATGGTCTTTTTCATTTTCTTCTTTAGGTTGGCCTGTATTCTCAAAATATTTTACAGTAGATATACATTATCTCGTTACTGGAAAAGTTACATTAAAAATAACATGGTGATGTACTGGTCTGATGATTTTATTTAAAAAGCTGTCTCTAAAATACTCTTTCTTATTGTACTAAGACATTCACCTTATTCTGTTCTGTTTTTTTAAACTTATTAAAATGTGATCTGTGGTGACATCGTATTTATCCCATGATTTCTGGTTTCTCTTTTGATTTCTATCATTTGATAGTAACTGTGGGGAATGCTGTGATAAAACTCCTAGCTCTGACCCTCACTAACTGCACAATATGGAGTAATTTAACCTCCCCATTCCCTCACCTATAAAGCAGGAATAATACTATTTCCTTGCGGTGAGGTGAAGTTTCTTAAAATTCTCTAACCCTCCATAATTTTTCTTCCCTCTTGTTTAATATAGAACTTATTTATATAAGCCACTTGACCACTTAGCCTTTCTTAAATTGACTTTTTGTCAATACTGTTGCAACAATTGGTCAAATGAATAACTGAATAAAAGGGGATACAACTGTGTCTACAGTGTCGGGTTGGATGTATGGAGAATATGAATAGTAAATCAGACCTGGTCACTCACAATCAAGTAGGACCAAATAGATCCATATAAATAAGCACAATACAAGTCAAATGCTAAGGGAAATTGGGGAAGGGGAAGGTTAATTCCAAACAGAACCAGAAGCAAGAAAGACTTCACCTGTAAGGTGGCACTGAAGAAGGGCCTTGAAAGATGGACAATATTTCATAGGCTGAAAACTGGGGGCATGATCAAAAAAAAATATGAACTTTGGAATTCTCTTTACATTCCTAGCCCCTACTATTGTGCTTACACAAATCATTTTCCACTGTTTTGTTGCTCATTATTCTCTGCTTAAACCTTAAGTCTTTGTTGGTTGAAATTAGCAATGATGGGACATCTCTCAGGCCCAAGAAAGAATCAGAGTTTGAATTTTTGGGCTATTTCCCAAAGGAATGAGAGTTGGTCTGTAGCTGGGATGCTTATAGCCCTCTTGGCTATGAAAGAAAAGGATTCTTTGATTCTTGACAATAGTCCTATTACAAAGCCAAATTTTTATCTATATTCTGCAAATTTAAGGATAGAAAGCAAGTTGCAGTTTTGTTTGGTTGATTTGGGCTTAAAACTCTGAAAACAGCTTAATGTAAGGATGTTTTTACCTGTTTTCTGTTTGATTGGTTGGGTTTTTCTGCAAAGTGCATCTTTCCCAGAAAAAAGGTATGCAGTGGCCAACGGGGGTCATGTTACCTAACCTATGTTTTCACATCTGTCATGTGGGGATGCTTATAGTACCTACACAGAGGATTATTAAAGTACATAGCAAGAATAAATGCTTTATAAATGTTGAAGACACATACCCTCTCAACAAAATTATCTATTTATTTTCGGGGGTGCAGGAGATACACATACACGCACGCACGCACGCACACACACACACACACACCCCAAACTCCCTAATGTTTTAGGGATTGCTTGTTGTCTCTACGTGTATCAGCATTTGCATTTTCTTTTTTTTTTAAGTTTTTTTTCAACATTTATTTATTTTTGCGACAGAGAGAGACAGAGCATGAATGGGGGAGGGGCAGAGAGAGAGGGAGACACAGAATCGGAAACATGCATTTTCTACTAGTAGAAAACCTAGGCACAGGGCATTAACCCCAAATGGAAAACTGGTCATAAAGAAATTATTTAATTTTTTTCATGTCTAATGAACAGGTGAAACCAAAGGCTGTATTTCAGTGGCCAGTGATGTTGCTACTGCGTTTTCAGTGATGCTGGAATAGGTAGGTAAAGAATGCTGTTCTCTCACTAGTGGTACACTGTTTATCCTTACTCTTATTAACCCATCGTCTTTGTCTACCCTGTTTTTATGACAGCCGATCGTGGTATATATACCACTCCGTGAACATTTGTCATCTCCTGGTATGCCCTGGTTAGGGATATAAACGCAGCATTAAGAATCATCCTATGTAATAGGCACACAGAAAAGGGGCTCAAGTCCTTGATAAAGAGAGGAAAACCAATGGAATAGAGATATATTAAATGACACTTAGTAGAAGACGAAGCTGTCTCAGTAAATATGAATCACATTGACAGAATGGCCATAGAGTTCACTATACAATCAACAGACTTTATGGTATTAACCTGCGAAGTTTATTCTTTCTCTGATACCATAACCATTACTTGAAGAACCATTACTTGAAGGCAGAGTTCCTGCCACACCAGAGCATGGCCATGAACACAGGTGCACATACAGGGAGAAATTTCCAAGGACAGGAGGGGTTGGGCTGGGGTTGGTCATCACCACCACCATCACCATCATCGTCACCATCATCACTGGGCCATTCATTCACTGACCACTAGCCAAACACTGCTAAATTCTTTCAGAGACCCTTTCATTTAATTCTCTCCAACTACACTATTCCCATTTTACTGATGAGGAAAATGAGGCATAGCAAGGTTAAGGGATGAGTTGAAGAAGCTATAGCTAGTAAGTGAGAAAGTCAGGATCTGAACACACTCCAAAAAGCCTCGTTCTTAACCATCCTACCTCACTGCCTTCTCACCTTTTAGGGGATTTACAGGACTAAGCAGTGACTAAAATCTCAGCAAACTCAATAACACAAAAAACGTGGTATCCGCAAAGGCCTGAGAAAAGGCCATGCTTCAAATGAAAGCATCGGGGCGCAGACAGAAAACACACACACATACACTCAGGGATTTTATTAGCATTTTCTCCCTGCTGAAACTTTTAATGCGGCACTACAATGTATTCATTGCAAGGTGCCATTAGGGCCGGGCTCACTTCAAGTGTTACCAATTCATGAGCACATTAATAACATAGTTAATATGAAGTGTTTAGAGCCTCCACATCGGTGACAAATACGACGCAGCCAAATATCCTGACCACTGAGGCCACGGAGGAACAATTTGGTAGATTTCATCAACAGTTCTAATTATGTTCCTGTCAAGTCGAGAACGAAGTAATCCATAACTGGGGGGTGCTGGAAGACAGTGGCACAGAAGAGTAATTTATGCCCCAGACACAGGGTCCTTTTTGTAGTTAGTGTGCACAACGCTTGACTAACAAGTGGGTTCAAAAAGGAATGTATTAGGGAAAACACAGCCCTCTTGGTTGGAGAGCCTTGTCAGGTGTAAGCTTATGAGGAGTTATGAGGTAATGACTTCCAGAAGTCTTGTTCATACAAGCATCTGGAGTTCAGGGCTCCCAGCAGCCTCGGAACTGCGGGTTGTAAGATGTAGGATATCGGCTCCAAGCCTCTCTCGGACTTTTTTTCTACTGCTCCATTTGAGCCGCGTCTCCAGAGAGGATTTGTGGGCAGACTTTTAAGTGTGACAGGAGGGATGCTGAATGGAGTGAGCCAATGAGGAGTCAACTTAGGGAATAGATTTTTTTAAAAATAACAGTTCAATCCTCAGACAGCATTATCATCGGAGATACGAGGATATTGTTAGCAGCGAAGGTGGGGGGGGGGGAGAACCCTTTTATGAAGCTATAAATAATGTGCTAATGGAATGTGCAAAGGAATTGTTAGGAACAGTAAACTGAAATGTCACAATACCCCTGCACCGCTCCTACCCCCGCAACTGAACTATGGGACAGACAATTAGAAAAGAGTGGGGGCAAGACAAGAAAGGGGGGGGAGGGAGGGCATCATGCAGTTTTGAGTGATTTTCCACTGCCATCTATATTGGAACGCAGCTCCTGTTCTCTCCAACAGGGTAATTTTACACACGGCACTCTTATTAAATATTTCAAAGAGGGGAGGGGAAGGAGGAGGAAGAGTTATGTGTCTGCTGCTTTTTTTTTTCCTTTTTAAGAGTTAAGGCTGGTAATGTTAGCAGGCGCTTGGTTATTATTACCGATCAGTTGTTAATTAAAATAAAATGAAGCTTTTTAAACTTCAACACCGTATTGGAAATTATGCAAAAGACACAACTAATTGCATTATTAGCAAAAATTACATTTAAAAATAGCTCCACACAAAGAACTAAAATTATCTAATCTAAACTTGCTTTTACCAAATGAAGCCTGAGGAGACAGGGCTCTGGGGAAAACAAGGGTTTTTCTGTCCCTCATTCAACAAAGAGAGAGACAGAAAGACAGAGACAAAGGGAGAATAAAGTAAATTTTATTACTAAATATTGATAGAAATAAATACGTTTGAAATTACCAAAGATCAACTATTAGATAATGAAGCTATTAGGTCATTCTCACCCACTACAACATGATACACATTGGACAAAGTGCGTTCTTAATCATCTACAAATAATTTTCCAAGCAATGGGTTGAAGGTAACCAGGCCTTATTATTATTAATAAGGCTTTCTTGGGTCTTTAAATGTAAGGCTTGGTCAGAGATGGGGTAGAAATAAGCCCCCAAAATGGTAAAGATACTTGTCATATATAGATATATACATATATATATATGTATATACATGTGTATATATATACATATATATATGTATATACATGTGTATATATATACATATATATGCATATGTATGTATGTACGTATATGTCTATATATGTGTGTGTGTGTGTGTGTGAGCGCGTGTGTATTTATCCTTTTTACACATTTTTTTAAAGTTAGAAGATTATTATCCATTGTTCTTTTACCCAAGTTGTTTCTTTTGCCTGGGTGGATACCTGAGAGTTGCCTGTGTCTGCAAATGAATTTTCACGTTTTATTTTGCTATACAGAGACTTCGAGGTGCCCATAGGCACCTTTGGGCTCTCTCCGGCTGTACAAGCGGTAATATACTAATGCAAAAGAAGACAGTGCAATCGTCTCTGCAAGCAAGCACTGCAAAATGGCTCAGTTACTAACATTGTGTGTTTAGCATTATCTGGATTAATTTGTTTCCTTTACCCCTCCCTCCCATTTTTAAAGCCACCACCATCTCTCAAGAATGGCACCCATTTTACATTTTAGCAAAGGTAAAACATTAGATGGACAAAAAGACAATTATGATATAGATCTGGGGGGATGCCTTCTTGCTCAACACGGACTGAAGCTCCCAAGCTGAATGGAAAGTTCCTTTTAACTATTAGCTTTGGCCAGGTTCCTCCGGCAGGTGGAGAATATAATCATTATTCTCCTAATCCATGAAGAGAGAAACAAGTTACCTACTGAAATGTCATTCTGCTGCAGGATCATACATATGACCCTTTCAATAGACAGTCGGGGCCTCAGAGCATCTTATATGTAGAAACTCTGGAAGTAACAACTGCCAGCTACTTCTGTAAAATGACCATATTAGCTAATGAGTAACCCGACTAACCTGACAGAAAACCCAGAGCCTGGCGGAACACGAAGCTCTCTCATTTCGGTATATCCTTTTTAAAACTTCCTTCACCATCAGCTTCACTTTTTCATTTAATTTCACTTTTTTTCCTGTAGGTTGTCAACCAAGATTTAGCAGAGCAACTGAACAAAGGAATAGAACTGAGCCACTGAAAGGCAATGACTACGGTAAAACTCACACTATACTAGGGACCCTGTGTTCACGATTCTCCACTGTTTTGCTCTGAGGCCCCAGAACCGATCAGTCCAAACCTCCTCACTCGTCTCATGGAATGCCTTGTATATAGTAAGTGCTCAAAAAACTACCCGTGGGGGCAGCTGGGTGGCATGGTCCGTTCAAGTCCAGCACTTAATTTCAGCTCAGGTCATGATTTCATGGTCCATTGAGTCCCACATCAGGCTCTGTGCTGTCAAGCAGAGCCCGCTTGGGATTCTCTCTCCCCCTCTTTTTCTGCCCCTCCCCTGCTCTCTCTCTCTCTCAAAATAAATAAATAATTTTCTCTCTCTCAAAATAAATAATAAATTACTGTGCATTGACCTTTTGCAAGGAAAATTGGATGCTTTATCCAAAGAACAAAAAAAGCTCCATTTCAAATTTTATAAAAATATTACTCAATCACATAGTATTTTGAAAATGTGTAATTCAGAGATCATAGAGCAGGTGAGGAAAGTCGGTTGGTCACAAAAATTCAATGACAGGATCCATACAATTTGAAAACCAGTTCCAAGGCTGCTGGTATGATTACCACCCTAGGCTATTTTGTTTTAATAACAATTATAAGAGAGTCTGTTTGTAGATCTGCAGGCTTTATTGTATGTTGACACTTTACTACTTGTAGGTAATTTGGTCATTCTTCAAAATCTGGACTTATCACTTCTGTGAAAAATTTGACACATAAAACTGGCCAATTAATACCTTCCTTTGCTGTTCTTTTTTTCTTTTTTTCTTTTTTTTACTCCTCTTTAAAGGAATAGTCAGTAGACACTGCTTAACGGCTAAATTTAGGGGAGAGAAAGATAATCTGTCTAAATCAAATGGCTAATCCAATTACCAATTCCACTCAGTAGAGTTGCCCTCGGGCTGCTATATATCATCATCGTTCATGTAAAAAGTGTTCTTGAGACACTTTTCTGGAGAAAACCTGCCAGCATTGTGCTACCCATTCATAGCTCTATACAACAAGCGAGTGTCAACATAACAGTATGAGGAGTGCATACGCTGAGGCTGGCTTGGGAAGAGCCCCAAATGTCATGTTATGGAGTTATTCTCTATGCAGTAGAAGGAATGGGGCACTGAATGTCAAAGCTGAGAGGAGACCAAGAGCTTCCAGCTCCTCATTCGTAGAATGAACAAATGAGGCAGCAAGGTCCTACGAACAGTACCGCAATGGGGATGAAATGAAATATTGCACAGTGAATGCATTTTGCAAGCTGTAAAACTAGATGAGGAGGAGAGACAGACTGGATGACGCGGGAGGTTTTATTCACTGTGGACGTTGGAATAAAGCATGAACCATTAAGAAAATCAGATGGTCAGGAAGGGATACCTTGGAAGGAAGAGAAGAAAAACTGCCTGAAAAATGGGTATGTGGGGCTTCAGGCAGCATACCCAAGTGGCTCTGGCCAGCATTTGGAAGGGTTCCTGGACATTAGAAGACACTTTGAAACCGGAATGTACAAATAGGTATTACATGTACGGACGTAAGCTTTGGAGCCCGACTTGTGGAACAATGATAATGACAGATGCTGGCAGGTGGGTGGCAATGGAGACAAAATGTCATCTAAAAAACAGGGAGAAATTCAGGCACGCACAGGATCATGTAAGCTGAGGAACAAGAAAGTGTTAAATACAAGGAAGTGCCATTAAATACAGCAGAGTGTTCAATAATAGGGGGACTCAGACAACATCAATGGATTCCATGATTGGAAGGTCACCGGAGACCCACAGAGGCAGCAGTGAAGGACAGTGATGAGGCAGCATGAAATCACAAGCAGGTTGTGACAATTTGGTGGAGACCAGTCCATAAAACATTTTTATGGCAAAATTGATAGTGAAGGAACTGAGAAAAGCAAGGCGACTATTGGAGCAGTTATCAAGAGTGGGAAGCATTTTTGTTTTGCTTTTTTTCTTTTTCCTAAGGTAGAAAAGTGGTCACTGGAATTAGAGGAATTCAGCATGTTGAGGACCAACTGATAAAGTTAAACCTCACAGAACCCAGGCAGGATTGGGATTAGCTTTGGCAGGGAGGCGTGTTTCAACAGAGATGGAGAGGAGAGAAGATGTCACAAGTTCTATTGAACTTGACAATGGAAAAAAGTGGCAAGATGAAGTGCATGATAATGTCCAATCCTTTAAAAGAATTACAAAGTACCAGTAACAGGAGTCATGCAAACTAGGAAAACACAGCTGAAAACAATATATGGCTATAATATTTATATTCCAACATTTCATGAGGGAATTTAAAGTAATTCTTTGATGTTTTGCAAACAAAATAACTGTTTAAATCATTGAAGTTTCTACCTTTTTTTTTTAATAGAGAACTTTTAAAATGGGTGCCTGGGTGGCTAAGTCGGTTAAGCGTCTGAGTTCGGCTCAGGTCACGATCTCACAGTCCGTGAGTTGGAGCCCCGCGTTGGGCTCTGTGTTGACAGCTTGGAGCCTGGAGCCTGCTTCAGATTCTGTGTCTCCCTCTCTCTCTGCCCCTCCCCACTCACACTCTGTCTCTCTGCCTCTCTCTCAAAAATAAACATTAAAAAAATGTTTTAATTTAAAAAAATGTTTCTTTATTTATTTTCAGGGGGAGGGGCAGAGAGAAAGGGAGAGAGAGAGAGTATCCCAAGCAGGCTCTGCACTGTCAGCGCGGAGCCCCACGCAGGGCCTGAACCCACAAACCGCGTGATCATGACTTGAGCTGAAATCCAGAGTGGGCCCTTAACGGACTGAGCAAACCAGGTGCCCCTCTACATGTTTAATCCTGTTGCTCCAGAATCATGTGGACTTAGCTTAACAGACTCATGCTACCTCAAACAGAATTAATATATATCATATAATATAATTGCATAATATATGTGTATGTATATTATATATTATATATGTGTATAATATGTATATATATAACATATATACACACATATACACACGCTGAATTATAAATTAACTTCCCAAACAGATGTAATATTTGGGGCACTCTAGATCTTGCCTATGCAGGGTGAGAGAAGCAGCCAGTGATGCTATTTTAAGAAAAACCGGAACAGTTAATAAAAAAATAAATTTTTATCGCTGGACTGATTTTCAACACTAACAAAAATAATGAAAGTAACCGGCAAGTTTTATACAGCATGAAGCCCCCACCTCAGACCTATGAATAGCAAATCACTTTAGAGACCAACAACTTTCTTCTCCTCTACTGTCCTTTATGGGGGTTATACCTTTAAGCTTCACACGGCAAGAATCCATTCTGTTGGTCTCCAACGAGTAAACTTGAGGACAGAATAAAATACAATAAGAAAATTAAGTTCCTTTCTCACAAGTGAGTTAAAACCCATCAGCAGTAAGTCACTGAATTTAACTGCACATCTCTTGTCGTTTTGTTTTATTTTTTTACTGTTTGTATTTCTACAATCATAGGCCTAGCAAGACCGTAATCTCCTGGCGGGAGCCTGGCACCGGCACAATGGGATGACCAGCGAGGCAGCGGGAAAACAGGCGCTCTCTCTCCTCTTCCCTCTCTGTTGTATAAAAGGAGCTTGGCATGAATGAGTTTTACAACAGCCACCAACCACTTCTTCGTTTTTTCTGAGCAATCATCGATCTCAGCATCAAGTGGTGTGGTGGCTCCACAGCACATTGTGGCAACAGAGCGAGCCCAGCATGCAAACGTTTTGGCTAATTTAGAATCCTTGTGCAGCCGAATCAAACATGACAAGACGATGGCAAAAAGAGAGGCTATTATACCAAATGAGAGCGGGTGGACGGCTGAAATTGGTTTGAGTGGCAGAGACAAAAGAGGGGAAAGGAAGAGAAATAACTGAGAATGATAATCCCAGATAACACAGGCTGCCAGATATACAGATATACCCATGCAAAGACACACACACACACACACACACACACACACACTCACTCACTCACTCACAGAAGACAAGGCAAATGCTTCCAAGCTTTAGTCCTGGGCAGATCGGGCATAAGAACATCTTCATAACAAGAAGGAAAACCAAATAAACTACCATATGATAAAGCATTGGTCCACTTACAGGTAAAAATATATTTAACTTTAAAAAATGTAAAGCTTTCCACAGAAATATCCAATTTTTTAGAATACTAAAACTGCCATTTCCTACTTGAAGTAATGTGGGGATACCGAACTGTCATTTCTAGGAGAAGTGGGGAGTCACTGATTTAGGACTGGCAAATCCGAAGATAAGCCAGTGGGTTTGTGCCCAGAGCCTAAAGGTTTCCTCAAGTCATCAAGAGAATTTGAGGGGAACCACTGCAAGATGGTGGTGTAGCAAGACCCTTAATTTACCTCTTCCCGCAGACACACCACATCTACAGCTCCATATGGAGTAAGGCCACTGAAAAAGATCTGAAAACTACGCGAACTATTTCTCCACAACAAAGAGAAGAAGACCACGTGTAGGGGCGCCTGGGTGGCTCAGTCAGTTAAGTGTCTGACTTCAGTTCAGGTCATGATCTCACGATTCATGGGTTCAAGCCCTGCATTGGGTTCTGTGCTGTCAGCACAGAGCCTGCTTTGGATCCTCTGTTCCCTTTCTCTGTCAGCCCCTCTCCCCACTCGTACTCTATCTCAACCATAAATAAATATTTTTTAAAAAGACCACATCTAGATGGGCAGGGGAGGCAGAGACATGGTCTCACCAAAACCCCACAGTGGACGCACAGTAGGAAGGGATCTCACCGGTGTGGTGCTTCTCCCAGAGAAGTGGGGGGTTGGTGTCCTATAAAAGGTACCCCAGTCTCTTGGGTCTGCATCAGAGAGGTGCCCCAAAACATCTGGCTTAGAAAACCAACAGGACTGATGTCTGAGGGACCCAAAGTACTATAGAAAACTGAAATTTCCCTTTTAAAGTGTTCATGTGCAGTCTCACCCAACCCAAGATCCAGGGGAAAAAAAACCCCAAAAAACCAAAAAAACAAACGAGCAGTTTGAAAGCGCCTAGAGCATATGGGAAGGAGGCTCATTTGTTGATCGAAAAGCACGTGCTGGAGGGAAAGGGAATAGTTGAAACACTCCCCCGAGATGGAGGTGCTAAGGAATAGCATTTTTGCACACTCCATCTACCCAGCTAGCACAGGTGGCTGGGCTTAGAGGCAGCACCCTCCGGTGGTCCAGGTAAGATAGTGGGGGTGAACAGTCCTGGCATTATCCCACTGCCTTGCTGAAACCAGAGACCGTGGGTGGCTGTAGCACTCCCCTGCTTCCTGGCTAGGGCACGCAAGCACAAAGAGTCATAGCATTCTCCCCCTCTCTGCCTGGGGCTGGGGAGTGTAAACACCTTCTCCCACTCTCAGCCTAAAGCCAGCCCAATTGCACAGACAAGGCATTCTCCTGCTGTATTCCTGAAACTCGCAGGTGCACACAGTCAGGACATTTTGCTGTTGCCTCTCTGATGCTGGGAAGTGTGCTCCACGCCCTACAATTTCCAGCCGACCTGCTAAAGTCAGTGGACACATGCAGGCCACACAAAGGACAGCCCTTGATCACCTGGCTCTGGTGGCCAAGATGGCTGGCATTCCTGCACTCCATGGGAATGTAACAATCAGAAAGACAGTTCTCTGCAGGTCGCCACCCCCAGGGCATCACAAAGACAGCAGATTGAAATGGAACCCTGGTTTCCTGTGACAAAGACCTATTTACTTAGTCTGGAACTTTAGCCTGAAGGACAGGCATCAGTTTTTCCACACATCTAGAGGCTAAGGAGATGCTCCCAGTAAATGAAGACAGGGAGATGCTATCTTTGTGCACACCTTTGGCCTCATTACAGCTGGACAAGACCTTGAGAAATGAGCCAAAGGGACACCCTCAGATCACCTGGTCTGGAGGCCAGCAGGGATTAAGATTAAAGCTCCACAGGACAGCATTTATTTGCATTCTTTAAAAGATGCTACCTGAGGGTCTGGCTTCCAATCAGCTTGAAACTCGGTGCTAAATGAAACTACCCCTCCAACCCACACTTGGAGCAATGACATGTCTTGGCACATCCTCAGCAACGAAGACATATCAAGAAAAAATCAGCTGGTTAAGACAATCACAAAGGTTTGAGAGACAACAAAGAGCTAGGACAAGGTTAAACAAGAAGCTTCATCACCTACACAAGGCCCTTCACTCATTTATGACTGAGAGAAGAAGCTGCTTCCTCTAATACATAGAAACAAACACAGAGAGTTAAACAAAATGAGGAAACAGAGAAATATGTTCCAAGTGAAAAAACAAGACAAAAACCTCAGAAAAAAAGACCTTAATGATACAGTGGTAAGTAACCTACCTGATGAAGAATTCAAAGTTATGGTCATAAAGATGCTCATTGAACTGTGAAAGAGAATGGATGAACACACTGAGAACTTCAACAAAGGGATAGAAACTGTAAGAAAATACCAAATGGAAATCAGAGAGCTAAAAAATATAATAACTGAACTAAAAAATATACTAGAGGGGTTCAACAGCAGACTGGATGAAGTAGAAGAATGAGTCATTGAGCTGGAAGATAAAGGAATGGAACTCACCCAGACAAAGCAGAAAAAAGAAACAAGAATTTTAAAAAATTCCAACCTCAAGTGGAATTCACATTATAAGGGTGTCAGAAAAAGAAAGAGCGAAAAAAGGCATAAAACTTACTTGAAAAAAAAATGGCCGAAAACTTCCCTAACTTAAGGAAAGAAACAGACTCCAGATCCAGAAATTCCAGACAGTTACAAATAAGGTGAACCCAAAGAGACCCACCTCAGGACACATTATAATTAAAATGTCAAAATTTAAAGATAAAGAGAGAATCTTAAAAGCAGTAAGAGACAAGCAAATCGTTACATACAAGGGACGTCCCATAAAACCATCAGCAGATTTCTCAGCAAAACCTTGACAGCCCAGTGGCATGACACATTCAAAGGGCACCTGGGTGGTTCAGTCAGTTAAGCAGCTGACTTTGGCTCAGGTCATGATCTCACAGTTCACGAGTTCAAGCCCTGCATTGGGCTCTGTGCTGACAGCTCAGAGCCTGGAACCTGCTTCAGATTCCGTGTCTCATTCTCTCTCTGCCCCTCCCCTGCTCGCTCACTCTCTCTCTCTCTCTCTCTCTCTCTCTCTCCCAAAAATAATAAAAAAATAATGCTAAATAAAATAAACATTAAAAAAATTTTTAAATAAGTGCTGAAAGAAAAAAAAATTTCAACGAAAAAGACTCTACCCAGGAAGAGTATCATTCAGAATCGAGAGATAGTTTTCCAAAGAGTTAGTAGTGACTACTACTAACCCAGCCCTTAGGAGAAATGTTAAGGGGACTTCTTTAAGCTAAAAAGTAATGGCACTAATTAATAACAAGAAAACATAAAAAAATAAAAGTCTCACTTTCTGGAAAGGGCTAGCATTTTGTAAAATAGTGGATTAACCTCTTATAAAGCTATTATGAAGGTTTAAAAACAAAGGTAGTCAAATTAACTAAAACTGCAATAATTATTATTTTTAAAATATTTATATATTTTTTAATTTAGAGAAGGAAAGAGAGTACATGAGTGAAGGGGGGTGGGCAGAGAGAGGTGGAGACAGGATCTGAAATGGGCTCTGTGCTGACAGCAGAGGGCCTGATGCAAGGATCAAGCCCACAAACAGTGAGATCATCACCTGAGCCCAAGTCAGACGCTTAACTGACTGAGCCACCCAGGTGCCCAAAACTACAATAATGTGATACACTATATTAACAAATTAAAATATAAAAATCATATGATCATCTCAATAGATGCTATAAAAGCATTTGACAAAATTCAATGTCCATTTATGATAAAAATTCTCTACAGGTGCGATTTAGGGAACATACCACAACATAATAAGGGCCATATACAACATATCATACTCAATGGTGAAAACTTAAAAGTTTTTCTTCTATGATCAAGAATAAGACAACGATGCCTACTATCCCCACTTTTTTTTTTTAACGTTTTATTTATTTTTGAGACAGGGAGAGACAGAGCATGAACAGGGGAGAGTCAGACAGAGAGAGACACAGAATCTGAAACAGGCTCCAGGCTCTGAGCTGTTAGCACAGAGCCCAACGCGGGGCTCGAACTCACGGACCGAGAGATCATGACCTGAGCCGAAGTCGGCCGCTCAACCGACTGAGCCACCCAGGCGCCCCATACTATCCCCACTTTTATTCAGTAAAGTGTTAGACATCTTAGCCACAGCAATCAGGCAAGAAAAATTTTAAAAAGGCATACAAATTGAAAAGAAGAAGTAAAAATATCACTAATTTCAGATAAGACGATACTACACACAAAATACCTTAAAGACTCTACCTTCAAAAAACTGCTAGATCTAATAAATGAATTTGGTAAAGTTGCAAGATATAAAATTAATATACAAAAATCTCACGTTTCTATATAATAACAAAATTTCAGAAAGACAAATTAAGAACAATCCCATTTACAATTGCATCAAAAAGAATAAAGTACCTAGGAATAAATTTAATCAAGAAGGTGGAAGACCTGTACCCTGAAAGCTATAAGACACTGATGATAGAAGCTGGAGATGCACAAATGAATGGAAAAAATATTCCATGCTCATAGGTTGGAAGATTTAATATTGCTAAAATGTCCATACTCCTCAAGGCAATCTACAGATTCAATACAATTACTGTCAAATTACCAACAGCATTTTTCACAGAACCAGAACAAATAATTATCAAATCTATATGGAACCATAAAATATCATTAATAGCCGAAACAATCTTGAGAAAAAGAAATAAAGCCGATGGTATCACACCCCCTGATGTCAAACTATGTTACAAAGCTATAGTAATTAAAACAGTATGGCATTGGCATAAAAACAGATACATTGATCAGCAGAATAGAATGGAGAGTCCAGAAAAAAACCTACTATACAAGGTCAATTAATTTATGACAAAAGAACCAAGAATATACAATGGGGAAAGAACAGTGTCTTCAATAAAAAGTGAAAATTGGACAGCCACATACAAAAAACAAAGAAAGAAATGAAACCACCATCCTACACCATACATAAAAATTAACTCAAAATGGATTAAAATTTTGAATGTAAGACCTGAGACCATACAACTCCTAGAAGAAAACACAGCAGTAAACTCCTTGACATTTTTCTTAGCAATGTTTTTTGGATATGACTCCAAAGGCAAGGGGAACAAAGGCAAAAGCAAATGACTGGAAGTGTATCAAACTAAAAAGCTTTTTCACAGCAAAGGAAATCATGAACAAAATGAAAAGGCAGCCTATTGAATAGGATAAAATATTTACAAATCATATATCTAATAAGGGGCTAATATCCAAAACATATAAAGAACTCCTACAACTCAACATAAAAACAGCCTAATTAAGAAATGGGGAGAGGATTTAAAAAAATTTGTTTAAGGTTTATCTTTATTTTTGATACAGAGAGAGACAGAGCATGAGCAGGGGAAAGGCAGAGACAGAGGGAGACACAGAATCTGAAGCAGGCTCCAGGCTCTGAGCTGTCACCACAGAGCCCGACGCGGGGCTCGAACTCCTCAACTGCGAGATCATGACCCGAGCCGAAGTCGGACGCTCAACCGACTGAGCCACCCAGGTGCCCTCAAAGGAGAGGATTTGAATAAACATATTTTTCCAAAGAGGACACATATATATATCCATCAGGCACATGAAAAGATGCTCAACATCACTAATTATCAGGGAACAGCAAATCAAAACCATAATGAGATACTACCTTCCACTTGTCAGAAAGGCTATTAAAAAAAAAAGACAAGAAATAACAAGTGCAATTATCAAGCGAGGATGTGAGAAAAGGGAACCCCCATATACTGTTGGTGGGAATGTGTACTGGTGCAGCCACTATGGAAAACAGCATGGAGGTTCCATGAGGAATTAAAAATAGAACTACCATGTGACCCAGCAATTCCACTACTGGGTATCTATCTGAAGACAATGCAAACACTAATTCAAAAAGATATGTGCATCCCTATGTTCATTATAACATTATTTCCAACAGCCAAGATACAGAAACAACCTGTGTCCGTCAATGGATGAATGCATAATGACCATGTAATATATATACAATGGAATACCACTCAGCCATAAAAAATAGTGGAATCTTCCCATCTACAACAACACGGATGGACCTTAAGGTATTATGCCAAGTGAAATAAGTCAAACTGAGAAAGACAAGTACCACACGATTTCTTTACATGTTGAGTCTAAGAAACAAAAAATAACAAAAGAAGCAAACAGCATAAAACAAAATCCAGGCTGATAAAAACAGAGAACAGACTGGTGGTTACCAGAGAGGACGGGTGTGGCAGGGGAGCAAAGTGGGTGAAGGGCATCAAGAGGTACCAACTTCCAGTTATAAAATAACTAGATGGTGGGGACATAAATTGCAGCATGGGGAATATATTCAGTAATACTGTATGAACTTTGTATAGTGAAAGATGCTAACTAGACTTACTGTGCTAGTCACTTCACCACGTATCTGAATGCGGAATCGCTGTTTGTACACCTGAAACGAATGCAACGTTGTATGCCGGTTATACCGGGGTTGAGGGAGTGGGAGGGGAAGAATTTGATAGAGTCAGCTGGAAGACATGAAGAATTCATCCTGAGAGGCAGCAGGGAGCTAAAAAGCAGGCTGATGGGGTCTGGAGCCACGAACCTTGACCACAGCTTCCAGAACACTGGCTTCCAGCATACTGAAAGATGACCTGAGGATCAGTCAGGGAGCTGTCCTCTGTAAGATTAACAATTTAAAAAGTGCTGAAATTAATTCTGTCTAATAGTGATGGGTGCAGACTTCTTATGAAGTAGGTTACAGGGTCATCCAGCTTTCAGAAGCTTTACATTGAGGGCCTTTTTTTTTTTAATAGAAAGAGTAGAGTTAGGGTGACATACAGCTAAAAGCCCTAGTACAACCCATGTATGGGAGATGAGCATTTCTTGAGTCCATTTCCTCAAAATCAGCTCTTCGTTTGTACAGCTGGACCTGAGAAGGCATAAATGGAGACCAAAGACACCCTTACAGCTAGCTTTTGTGTTCTGTCTGTACCCACTAGATGAAACACCTTCTTCTGCCTTAGACCTCCCTCCAGCTCAGCCCCTGAAACCAGATATTGAGAAGAAAGAGTGAGATCACTTCCTGTATACTCACATCATAGTATCTCAGTATCATCAACTGAACTTGGTTCTGATTCTGGTAACAGATGAAAGAAGCTATGGTATGGCATCAAAAACTGGTTTAATTCACTTTTCAAATTAATTTCTTTTTCTACTGAAGTGTTGTTTTTAGTGGTATGAACATCGCACCACTGACAATTAGCATACATACGCTCTGTCATTTTTCTCCCTGGTTTTGATGATGACTTTGAAAACGTGACACTTCTTTTTCTGATAATGCAGTGTCACACATTGTTAAGACATTTGGTGCATTTTAAAATACTGTGACTTTAGTTAAAACGTGTGAAAATTACTGACCTAGACAGGGATCATACTCATGACCTTAGCCTCAATTCACTATGCTCTAACCAACTACATTAACCATAAATAGCACTGCATTGAGATTGAAATAATTGTTAAATAGTTAACAGTTATCACTAACCAACCCAAAACTGCACTGGTAGCATCTCTGTTAAAGGGTCTCGTGGATCTTTAAATTAAAATAGGATTTGTTTTTCTAATTTCTGGAGAGGGAGCAAGTCAGGGAGAAGCAGGGAGGAGAGGTCGAGAGACACAGAAAGAGAGAAGGCGGATGGGAGAGGAAGAAGGAGAGGAAGAGACGTAGAAACACACACACACAGGGTGGACCTCCAGCAATGGCTTTCCAACAGCCCTCTGCCCTCGTGGGAGCACAGGAATAGTCTCATTTTCCGGATAAACACTATACTCTTATCTCCAGGGGCTAGCAGTCTGGTCAGCATTGGTTTGCACACTATCCTTGTCCTGGGGGATTCTAGAGGAATTCAATCAGGAAGCAAACTGTAGAGGTACGTGAACACTGGGCAAAAACAGCTGCCAACTTCATTCAGGATGGAACTTTAACATGAAGGAAGAAGGGCTGGGAGCATTTTGCTGCCCACTTTGGAGAGCAGTTAAGAAAAATGACTCCCCAGGACAGTGGCTGGCCAGGTGAAAACCTAAAACAATCAGACAGGTAGCTTATGGCAGCTTTACTTTATCATAGTAGCACCTCTTAACCTCCCCTCCACCCTGCAGGGGCAGAGAGAGACAGCTTGCAGTCTGGAATAAAAGACAACAAGGAGAGTATCTGGCTCTAACATAAAACCTTCCAGAAAAAAATGTACATGCTAGTTCATCCAGGTCCAGCAAATATAGCAAACACCACTTTCATTGTTATAATTATTAATCGTTACATTTAAAAAAGAAAATGAAGGAGAAAATATATGGGCTTTAGAGCAGCACAGATGATTTTGAAAAAGAGAAACATAATTTTCATAACGAGGTCTAGTTTTCATACCTAGTTTTTATTTTTCAAACCTAAATTAAGCAACACTCTAATATAAAATAGGTGTTTGGCCATTAAGGTGTTGGCCAAAACTCATTTGTCTATGATCTTGTTGCCAGAGTGGACAAGATAATGCCAAGAGGTATTTTTTTCCACCATTCATACTGGCAAGAATGACTCCAACAAAGTACCCAACATCCAAAGACCATTTTTAATTCTTTTTAAATTTATTTATCCATCGAGAGAGAGAGAGAGAGAGAGAGAGAGAGAGAGAGGCAGAGAGAGAATCCCAAGCAGGCTCTTCACTGTCAGCACTGAGCCTGACGCAGGGCTCAAAGTCACAAACTGTGAGGTCATGACATGAGCTGAAATCAAGAGTTGGATGCTTAACTGACTGAGCCACCAAGGCGCAACCCCCCCCCCCCCGAAGATTATTTTTAATGCAGGACAGTGTTCCTTATGAAATCCATGCCATCAACCTATTCATAGTGCCTAGTTCTGCATCAAGTTCTTTCTTAACTTCCTTTTACTTTTCTGTCTCAGTACGAGGATATACAGAATTTATAGCCTCATAGTGGCTTAAGAGAATACTGGTTCACAGTTCAATGAAGATGTTGCTTACAAGGGAAGTCTGATGCAGGTCTGTAGGGCATCTCGGGTATCTCGTGCTTGCACGGACTCACTACCAAGGGACGTCATTATGAAAGAAAGGCACACTGGAGTCTGGACCAAAAGCTACGCAAAAGGGAACAAACAGCAGGGCACTGGCTGAAGCAGCCATGGTTGAGATTCTAGGTGTCTTCAGAGCATCAGGAGCCAGCAAAGTATTTTCTCACAAACTCCACTTTTTCCTCTGGCCCAGAGTGTCCTTAAAGCAACAGGTACTTTCTGCCCGGGAGAAGGAGCAACAAGCTGACTGTCAACCAAGACTCCAGTTAAGAGGTATATGACACGCTTATCAGGTAACACAGCCAGAGACTAACCTGGCCATTTTACTGAGTTGTAAATGGTTTTCCCAGGAAGACATGCATCTTTATTTACCCATTGGCAGGAAAGCACTACTGCTAGTCCCAGAGGCAAAGGTGCTATGTGTTTGACCATGAATTTTTACCGCAAATCTTGGAAGAAGTAAAAGATTGCCAAACACTGCTTTGTTGCCTCCCATGCCTTGTGAGCAGACATACACAAATGCAGAACAGTATTCTTCTCTTGAGCTGCTCAAATTTCATGGAAGTCCACTAAACTGGAATCCAGACTTTATACAATGTATACCATCAAGAAATTAATGGCTGAACAAATACTAGTAAGGATTAATTCTTCTTTCTTTCTGTCTCAAAGGGAGTAAAATTACCCCTTCTACCTCGTCCTAAATTCACGATGACAAGACAGTCAAACAGACCACCAAGCTGCTCCAACCCAAACACAGAGAGCTAGGAGACAAATGAGACAGGTTCTTTTTTTTTTTTTTAATTCCATTTCCATGAATCTTTTTCAACCCTCTCCTAACAAAGTGAGCTATAAAGAAATTGGATTTTTGTTTTGTTCTGTTTTGCCTGAGTTTTATGAGATTTCTTTTGGGTGTTTTGGGTTTTTTGTTGTTGATGATGTTTTATGCTTTTTTTTAAATGCAACGGTAGCATAAAATGCAGGGACTGTCAAAATTCTGATTTTATTAATGAACAGAAGACAATCTTTTTTCGACAGGGCTTTACAAAATATTCCATCAGCAGAAGTGTGAGGTAGGTCGGAGAGACTAACTTTTCGAAGGTATTAAATTAAAGATGTTGAATTAAGTTAAATGCCCCACATTGAATTGACATTTCCCCTTTTTTAATGCAAGCTAAGATTGATGAAAAATACCACTTATCTACATTAAGGGTCAAAATCTCTAGCAAAAGGAGCTTCTGGTTCAACACGTGAGAGCAGAGTCAGTCTTCCATAATCCAGGGACCAGGACGCGGATCACATTCTGATGATCCAATTAATGGTGGGATACTTTGCAATCATCTAGCAAGCAAGGCCCCTAACAGATTGTGGGGCTGTAACATCAATTTCTTAAGTGCATTTAAAGGATTACAAATGTTAGTCCTGGCTTGAGATTGAAACACCTATTGAGGTGCTCTGAACCACATTACTGTAATTGGGTACCTGAATTAATGCCATTTCTTCTGATGGGTGAGTTGAATACATTGGAATTAAGAGTTCTTTTTGCTGTATTTCACTTTCCCTTTTCTTTCTTTCTTTCTTTCTTTCTTTCTTTCTTTCTAACATAAATCTGAATTGAAATAACTCTCTTTTAATCCAGATAGCTTTAATTACAGCCCTCAGGAATCCTAGTATTGTCCTCACCTTACTTTACTCATTGGATGCATTTGCCTTATTGTTACTGTTATCTTAATATGCACTGCTTAGGAGATGAAAATCAATTCCTTTATTAATAAAGATAAAGAGAGGGGAAAAGAGAGGGGAAAAGAGAGGGGAAGAATCCTTGCAACCAGATGAACCTCTTTATAAACACAGAGAAGGCACTTGAAACGCTCCACAGGCTGAGGAGCTCAGAACCAGGTCTTCCCTAAATTTTTTATTCTTTCCAAGGTCAGGTTAAATAAAAGTTCTGATAAGCGGGTAACTGAACGCCTGGGCCTTGTCTGGATATTCTAAAGGGCAAAGTAACTATTTCCACTTCCCTTCCCACCAAAAGGAGGAATCACATGACATCACGCGCCTGCTTCACACCCCCCACGGTTTGATTATGGTAAAATGAATAAACTCCAAACTCCACACCTTCTCCTACAAGGTCTGACACACTCCATCTTGCTCCGTTCTGAGAGCATACTCTGCTGCTGTCCAACCTATGCATGGAAATCTGCCTCCTTGGCCTTCCAGCTGCCGTCCGAACCCACCAAGCTCCTCATCAACTGAAGCTTCTGCTCGGGCACTCTGCTCTGAAACCTTGCCCTACCTCCTCCTTTCAGGTTTCTACTCAAATACAAACTTACAGGTTGTTCACTGGCTGTGCTAGAAAAAACACCCAGGGGGGTGCCTGGGTGGCTCAGTTGTAAGGCAGCCAACTTCGGCTCAGGTCATGACCTCACAGTTCATGAGTTTGAGCCCCGCGTCAGGCTCTGTGTTGACAGCTCAGAGCCTGGAGCCTGCTTCCGAGTCTGTGTCTCCCTCTCTCTCTGCCCCTACCCTGCTCATGCTCTGTGTCTCTCTGTGTCTCAATAATAAATAAACGTTAAAAAAAAAAACCACCCAGGTCCTCTACCCTGCTCAAGACATGCACACTATCATTCTTCATGCACTCGCGTGTGTGCATGCTCCCCCAAACAGTACTCTATACACCACACACACACACACACACACACACACACACACACACACACAATCTCCTTACAAGCAGGGGCTTTGTTTTGTGGTTCACTCTTATAACCCAAGAGACCAAAATAGTAGCTGGAACAATTAAAATATGTGCTTAGTTGAAAGCAACTAAATGTTTGCATGGCGGATTCTGCCTGATTATTCCCGCCTCAGATCAAATGTTTTCTCCACAGAGAACCCCCAGATGACCCTCATATAAACTAGCACTTTCCCAACCCACCCCCCAAAGTCACTGATTTATTTTATCATTTCCTACCTTATTTTACCACCTTTCTATCACCTATCAGTGCCTGAAATACGTATTACGTATATGTTTATTGTTGATTTCCCCATCCTATTACTCAACTTCCATTAAGGCAGAAAAATGTTTTCTGTCCTGTTTACCTTGGTGTCTTTAGTGCTAAGAATAGCACTTGGTATTGAGAAGAGCTAAAAATATTGGCAAAATGTGAACACATCTAATTCAACCAAAGACAGTCAAACACACAAGAGCCTTTATCAGAATAGGGTTATAGATGACACACATTTTCTTCACCTAATTTTTCTAGTGACACACGAAAGAATCTAAATAACACAAGGACAACATTCAAACGTAACGGATTCCACCTCCCGTAGAAAAACAAAGCTGGTCATGGTAGTTGTCATCTGCTCTTGTGGGAAACATAGAAGAACTGAAAAGAAAATGCCTGACAGGGCAAAGCTAGGTCTGGGCAAAGCTGGGGAGTAGATGATGCCAGTCAGAGCCACTTCCCTGCCTCCCCCATCCTGTGCTCTTTCCCTGTGGGTAAGCTGTATTGTTCCCCTAATTCTAACTCAATGCACCGGTGGCCGCCTCTCAGAACCTGACTCAGGTTTCCTCTCCCCACCAAAACACTCCAACTCTGGAACTTTCTGACTCATCCTTGTCCTTTTTCCAAAATTTCCGAGTTCATGCATGCACACTCCCCCAAGTCTCTACTCTTAGACTTCAGCTAATCTGATAAACCTCTGGTTCTAAAAAGCAACAGCTCGAGTTAGCAGTGAACGTGACCTCAGTCTCCCCAAGAAGGATGTGCCCTCCGCCCAGAGTACCTCCGCAGAGTACTCCGCAGAGTACCTCTGCTCCACCTCCCCTCTGAGAGGAAGGGAAAGGCAAAGGCTCTCCCTCCCATTGTTCAAAGGAGGAAAAATCTGCACAAGTTTTCCCAGGGCCTCTTCTCTTCCTTTTATTTTCTTTCCACCATAACTATGTAAACTCTCTTTTTCTGACAATAAAAGTAATTAAAAGAAAACATACAATAGAAAATTTAGTAGTTAAAAAAAAAACATGAAAACTACCCATAATCCTACCATCCCTAAATAACTGTTTTGTTTCCAATGAGTCTGTTCTTCTTTCTGGACATCTTTGTATAGTTAATATCTTACTCTATCCACAATTTTCAATTCTGCTTTTTCCCCATAAAGAAATGTCTTTAAAAATTCTTGATAAATAGGGGTACCTGGATGGCTCAGTGGGTTAAGCGTCGGACTTTGGCTCAGGTCACGATCTCAGGGTTTGTGAGTCTGAACCCTGCACTGGGTTCCACACTGACAGTGCAGAGCCTGCTTGGGATTCTCTCTCTCCCTCTCTCTGCCCATCCCCCACTCACATACGTTCTTTCTCTCTCAAAATAAATAAATAAACTTTAAAAAATAAATAAATGCAATGCGGTCTTTTAAAAAAATTCTTGATAAATATTTTGGGCAGGACAGGACATTTTGTTAGAGGGATCTATTGTTAGTTAACAATGCTCTATAATAAATTATATTTCTACTTTTTAAAATTTCTATTTCTAAACGAGGAAACAATAAACATATGTCTTTATCTAGAGGGGTTAGTAAACTTTTTTTTAAAGGTCAGATAGTCAATATTTCAGGTTTTTCAAGTTGTATGGTTTCTGTCTCTACTCAATTTTGCTACGGCCACAGACAATATGTAGACGAATGGCTGTGACTGTATTCCAATAAAACTGTATTTACAAAAATAGGCATTGGACAGAATTTGGTCCCAGGACAGTAGTTTGCCATCTGACCCCACGTTTAGATTTCTGATTACTTTCTCAAGGTGTGTGAAAATAGAATAACTGAGTGAAACGCTGCGAACAGTTGTTACAGGTTTTTTATATACATGTGTGATCTCCAATGTGGGTGGTTGTTCAGTTTTTCACAATAACAAAATCATTTATTTAATAATTTATGGGAGCCCTGACCCAACTAACATTCCTCAAAACAGAGAGAAACTGAGGTCCAAGGTAAGGCTAACCCTAAACCTGGGTCTTCAGTTTCATTTAACATTCCCCTTGAGCAATTTTCTTCAAAGACTGATCTTTTTTAACTGATTCAGTTGCAGAAAGCAAGTTTCTGGGGTCCTGCTACCATGCGGTCACCAAACCAAGAAAAGACACAGTTGCTTGAATTCTCAGGGCTTTGATAACTCCATATTCCTTCCAGGTAAATACTTCAATGGCCATCAACAGCAGGGTGACCACCGCTTTCATGTTTGAAAATGAGCAAGACAAAAGCGTTGTTAATCACATATTACGATTATTGCTGAGCCCACAAAGCTAAGTTCTCAATACCAGTGACAGTACCTCAAGGCCTCCATGCATAATTCCTCTCACCAGAAAGCATTGCTATTGAAGTCTGAGAATGTGTGAAGGTACAAACATCTTCTATCTAAAGTTTTCAAGTCATGTTCAGTATTTTCGCTATAAATCTACTTTAACATGGCATTACGTTCCAATTTTCGTTTACTTAATAAACCATACAGGGGTGGAGAGCCCATTTGCTATTTATTTTTATTCTCAGCAGAGAAGGAATCTCAATAAATGCCTCAAGGGAGTCCAAAAGGCATCATGATTGAACTGGAGTGGAACGGAAAGGGATACATTTTAATTCTTAAAATGACTTTCTTCAGGCGACTATGAGCAGCTTTTCTTTTTCTTTTTCTTTTTTTCTTTTCTTCTTCTTTTTCTCTTTCTTTTCTTTTTCTTTTTTTTTTTTTTTTTCCGCATTCTGTCATGTTTGCTTCCTAACTGTGCAAACACACCTCTTTCCCCACAATCAGTCCAGGGCTGGAATGGATCTCATGAGCCTCTTCCGTCAAGGCTTCTGTGTCAGTAGAGTGGTTTCCATTATTCTCCAGCATGTTGTCTCTAAGTTGGCTCTGTGACTCTCCTCTGCTGCAAAGTGATTCTCAGCCCTGGGTATGCCTGCACTTCATTCATGGGCTCTTACCAAAACGTCCCAATTGTCTGACCCTCTGAAGGTTTCCCACACAGACACAGAGTATCCGGTGGGCAGGAGACGCCGTGGCAGTGCCTTTGCCCTCCCATGCTCTAAAACACAATGGTACACTTGGTGACAACTCCAGTTTTGCCTCCTTTTGTAGCTATTTTTTTTTTTTACCATAAATAAATGTTGTTCCGATGTTTGGCCTAGGGAAGCATTTCTCAACATCAGCACTACCGACATTCAGGGCCAGATAATTCATTATTGTAAGGCTGCCCTGTGCATTGTTGGATGTTTAACAACATCTTTGGTTTCTAGTCACTAAACACCAGTGGCAGCCTTCCAGTTGTGACAACCAAAAATGTCTACAGACATGGCCAAACGTCCCCTGGGAGGCAAAATGACCCCAATTGAGAAACGCTGGATGCGAAGGAGGCAGAATGGCAACCCAAAGGCAGAAGTGTGTGCAACTCTACCATCATCTGTAGATATGGTTCTAGGACGGGGAAGGCAATAAGCCTGCAGCCCTGACAAGAACCACCATGAAGGACTGAGCCCTCCATGGACATGTGAACAGTTCCTCTACCTGCGGGCTGGAGTAGCTGGCTTGTGTTCAGCATGCATTACAAAACTAGATATGAATTTCAGGGTTGGTTTTTTTTTTTTTTTTGACTCATTAGATCGCCCTGCTCAAAATGATTTACACACAGATAATTAAACTTAAGCCCTAAGGACTAGTTAACTGTTTAGCAGTGTATACATTTCATATAACCATTTCCATACATCTAGTTTTAAATTCATTAACAAAAATTAATAGCTACCCGGTGCTCTCCATTGCGCAGCATGTTGCTACGGTATGCTTGCTAAATTACCCCTTTCTATCACTCCTCCAGCCATCTCGTAGACAGTTAAACTTTGCTGGGCTGGAAATGTTGCCCACCAATTTGCAGCAAAGCTCATATTTACTATATTTAGTGAGAATCATTGACTGAACTTCAGAAAATATTTGTCTCTGCTTGGTGTGCCTCTGGAACATTCCATCAGCTTTAGAGAACAGGACACACGCTTTTTTCACTCTGAGAAAAATTAGTGAGAAGCATTTAATAGGCCATACTAGCTTTGAATATGCATTAGAAATATATTTTTTACCAATACATCTTTCATCTTAAATTCCCCTAAATGCACCCAAGTATCTTGTATTTTTTCCTCTTGGCATATTTTATGAGGATAAAATGCCTTTCTGTTATGAATTACCTATGACCCATTAATTACCTCTTCATTCCTGAATACCAATATATCAAGAAAAATTAGATAGTCTCTTTTCTTTAAACTAATTGTCACATTTATGCACACTTTAGGTTTGGGGTAGTTAAAAATATTTTTTTTTATTAAAAATAATCTTTGTACTCTGCTTCAATCATATTTTGCCAATATTTACAGTGTTCACCTCAGGTTTGAAAGAGAGTCAGGGTGAACTAATTCATTGTTTACACTCAGAATCCTCGGTGGCCCAATGCCATAAAGGTAGTACAAAGCACTGTATCTTACGTTCTTAGTACTTATCTTAATCTTAATAACTAGCCAGACAAGTGACTCCAGAGTCTGGGGCTTATCAACTGGAATTTGTCACATGAACCCAACGGAAGACAAGAAATGCATTATATAACAATGCTATATACAAATCGTTATCTTTTGATATTTAAAAGTATGCATTTAAAAGCCTATAGGAGACTTTCATTTATATATTTATTTTCCCTTTGCTGAATTCAAATTTCACTTGTTCGTATTAAATTGGATAACAAATGAACAGACATGCTCTTGTTGGGCATTATCTGCAAACAGAGTTTACTCCCAAGAGATCAGAAGGATTCTTCCTGCTTCAATTCGTTCAGCATTGGCTATCAGGGACTATCTGTTTTAAAAACTTGTTTTGATAGTGATTGTTTGGGAAGCAGATTAATGAGAAAATAAAAAGGCCCATGTTCCTCAAATGTTAAGAAATGTCAACTGCTCTCGTTGAACTTTCAGTGTTTTCTCTTGGAAGGCTGTCTGGATTCCTTCAGTGGGGCTTTGCACAAACAACAGTAGTATCACACTATGCTCTCTACAGTCTTCCCAGATCACGGCCTGGGTTAAAAATAGGGTCTGACTCTTAACCGGATACACTGAAGGTATCTACTTTAGCAGCAAGAAATTTCTGACGTTTCTTCTGGGTGGATGAGTTAATTATATTTCTAATTTTCAGTCTAAATAAATGGAGACTCTGAGAAGTGGAATTGGCTGTATTTTGCATCCTTCTACAAGATAAGACTTATCAGTTTTACAGAATATTTTATTACGTCTATAATAAGCTAAATATATTTACTGAGACTTCAAATATACATGATTTGAAAATTTAGATGGCCAAGTAATCAGCCTCTTCCAATTTAATGTTCTTTAAAATTATTCTCACTGAATTTTTTTTCAAGTGAAATGAATTGTAAAAAATTTGTGAAACACAGCTGGGTTTTCACTTTTTACCTATGTTCATCAATCTAAATGTACTTTCTAATAAATGGTACCTTATTACCTTTCCTCTTTTCCAGAAGAAAACATTAATTCATTAGTTATTTTAGAAATTCTTGGTGTTAAGGACATACTATATTTTGGTGGGAGTGCAATTAAGTTCATTAACGTTTTCATCCTTAAGATAAGTGACGTTGTTCCCCAACCCTCCAGATATAGTTTCAAAACAAAGATCTCATCTATAAATTGTACCATGTCTGGAAACAGGCTAAAAAGGAGATATAGTGATCAATTGTACATTCATATATCTTTTGTCTGATAATTACATAATTGCTAGGTTTCTATCTCCTTTATACCAATAATCAAAAATACATTTCTTGACATTTCAACATGTGCAAAATGAAAGGTAGCAATATTTAATACAAAGAGTATATTATATATCATTTTCCTCAAGAATTAAACCCTTCCTGTAATCTGTAATAAATAGCCTGCAAAATGGTAATTACCTCCAAAATGGTAATGAGAAAGATTGACAGTATTGATTATAGATTTTATACTTCTCACTGAATCTACTGATAAAGAGATATCAAGAAAGAAAGGGTCAAAAAGATCTATAGAAATATCACTATAGGTAATATCTACAGTGCTCAATATTTAAGTGCTTAAATAATATCACTGTTTCTTATCAAGCCTATAACCTGAAGTGCTGATGAATGTTTCATGCTGACTTGGAGAAGTGGCTTTCTAGAAATTTGTGTTAAACATTTAAAAAAGTGTGGTACAGGTGCCTGTGTTCAGATGTATAGTTTACTCAACTAATACAATATATGTAAAACTCTCAACCAACATGATATTTTACTTTTACTGAATGCATTTAATAATTGATCAGATATTGTGGTAAAAAATATTTGTCTAGACTCTTCTTGGAATTCCTGGCAGGACCAGCCTGAAAGGTTAAAGCGCTATGCCTACTCAGAAAGATAATTTTTTATAAGGAAGGAATAAATACACTTTCAGAGCGCCCACTTATTACCAAAAGCTTCTCACTCTGAGTCACTGTGACCCCCCCCCCCCTCCAAGCCAACAAGATGCATTTTCTGTTCTTCTGTTTTAGGATCAAAATCAGTTTTAAAAGACAGCAGAGAACCACTGTCACCTGTCAATTTGCAGAAGCGTGCACCTCCCAGTGCTCATATCAAAGGCCCTTTTATTTTTTCTTAAATATTATAGAAATAAAGGAACACTGGTATTTAGGAGAGGTAAAAAAACTGGTTTCAACTTTATGTAATAAAGAAGTATAAATAATCACTGAATGGGTCAGTCAAAAGGAGAGGACCCAATCCTTTGACAAAGGGACCTCAGAATGAACAGTAAGGAAGAGTAGTGATCAGGAAAGATCTCAACAAACCTATTGCTGCTGAGAAATTTACCAGATAAATCAATAAAGATTCAAAGCAGAGAGGAAAAGCAAGTGTCTCAAATGGGTTTTGCTTATGCCTGGTTTACTTGAGACCAAGAAATGTTCCTTTAAAATTATGTGTAGACTGAGTCTTCACCTTTGAAATTAATTAGTCACCAGCTTTAATGAGTTAGTGGTAAATGCTGGCCTCTTTCTAGATACTGCGGCTATATGCTTGGCTCTTGGCACCGTCTCTTACAGGAGTGCTAATAAAGAACCAAATACTAGTTAATCAAGACAATGAGCACAACAATGGTGAGCAGGACACTGCATAGGAAATTCCTTGGAAAAGAAACCATGATACACAGATTAGCAATTAAAGACCTAAATAAGATCAGAGTTCTGATATAATTGTGAAAAACAGCTCTTTTGTCTTCTAAGCATTTTATGGTTTATAAAATGTATTTTGACAGTTTAACAAATCTTACGGTCTGTTTGCACAGTGAGATTATAAACTCTTGGAAGGCAAGAAAGTTTTTTTTTTTTGCTATCTTGTTTAATATCAAACACAAATGAGCATAGGTAAACAGCATATACAGATAATAATTACACTAAGTTTTGAATAAAATTGGGCTTATGGGACTCTTGAAAAAAAACATAGAAGTGTCAAGAAAAAATGTAGTTAATTAATTTATTTTTTAATTAAGAAACTGAGGCCCTAAATAGCTGAGAATCTAACCCAAGTTCTGGAAGTCTGGCATCCAAGATGGGACTCATTCAGCTCTGTCTCCTTTCTTCCAGAGTTCTTTACGGATCAAGATTTATTTGGTCTACTGCACAGAAACATAGTTAAGGCCTTCTGACCGTGGCCCTACGTACTTTTTTTAGGTCCTAGGAGATGGTATGCACCAGGCAGTACCCACACATTCCACATATTTTCTGTAAATGAGGTTTTCATAGAAGTGCCTTTAGACTTGAATAGCTAAATCTATTAGAATACCCGTTCTTTGTCACCAGTTTTCAAACTCTGTAGCAGTCTACATTTTATCCAAGGACACAAACATACATCAGAAATGTTTCTGCCCTGACAAGTATAATATACTATGCTAAAGAACTGAACCAAGTTAAAGGTGAAAAATAACCAAAATTCTTTTGTGGAGCAATGTGTATGGGCCAATTGGCTCTCTGGTATTAAAGGGAAATGAGAAGGTTTCATTTTCAGAATGGATTCTATGCCTTTCTCAACACCCTCTTTACACACTGCCAATTAACCTCCAAACAGCCAGTGGAGATCATGTCATCTCCAACCTCAAAAATGATCACTGGTACAGGTTCCTACATAATAAATAACTCCAAATTCTTTTGTAAGATATTTGAGATCTTTCCTATTTGGTCCTCAATTCAGTGTTCTATTTGGCAATCCCTCTCAGTTTGTAAACATTCTTCTGCTTCAGCTCCCCCGGTTTTCTCTCTCATACTTCCTGGTCTTTATTCATACAATCCCAGAACCATAAATATTCCCCTGGCCCCTGCACACACATGCTCACTTATCTCCCCCTCCCCTCCCCACTCCCACCAACGTATGCTCCAACATGTTACCTTCCTTTCTAAGTACAGCTGAATGAGCTAACCCTCCAAGAGACTGTTCCCTACCCCCAAAGCCCAGGAAACATTTGTTCCTGTGAACTTCCCTAGTGCATTCCTTTGATGCCAATCTTTTTTATCTTTTCTACTTTTTTTAGTGTTTATTTATTTGATGCCAATCTTTCTATCTTTTATCTTTTCTACTTTTTTAATGTTTATTTATTTTTGAGAGAGAGAGAGAGAGAGAGTGCACACAGGGGAGGGGAAGAGTGAGAGGGAGAGGGAGAGAGAGAAAATCCCAATCAGGCTCCATGCTGTCAGGGCAGAGCGCTACTTGGGGTTCCACGTGGGGCTCGAACTCATAAACTGTGAGACAATGATCTGAGCTAAAATCAAGAGTCTGACACTTAACTGACTGAGCCACCCAGGCACCCCTGTCTTTTGTACCTTCAAGGACTTCATGATAATTCCTTGATGGAATCTGATTCAGCTATGGACCTATCTTTTCATGAGATAAATTTTCTTACCATTTACATTTTTTAAAGCCATTCATAACTTGTAGATTAGAATGCCTTCTATTAAATCGGAAACAATGTGATAATCCTGCTATAGAGGATAATGCCATCAAGGACTTTGTGAAGAAGTGCTATCTCCTTGAAGATCAGGGAAGTGTCTAGCCCCTCTTTGGAGACCTCTGAGCATCTAATGAATCATCTGAGCATAAGTGGGTACTCAATAAATTTTGTTGAAATGCAGTTTAACTGACTGCCCAGTGTAAGAGTCTTCACCTTTTCACGTTCATGTCTCAGGGCAGGAGAAATGGTGATGTCCATACGGAGCCGCAAGTTACCACCTCTGGCTGTCTAATAGCTGTGGGCAAAGGATATCAGAAGTGGCAAGTCTCATTGCTCAATGCTCTAGAAATGTCTTGTCCTCTGAAAATATCTATGAGCCAACAAAAACGTCCTAGCTAGAGAGTCTTCAGGTTAGCTCTCTGGGGGTAATGTTGGGTTCCATTTTGGAAGAATTTGTCCTGCATGTATTTTCATCCTGAGGAACAAGGATAATATACTTTTTAAAAAATCTCTTGGTGGTGGGGGTGCCTGGGTGGCTCAGTTGGTTAAGCATCCGACTCTTGGTTTCAGCTTAGGTCATTTTAGGGTTCGTGAGTTCAAGCCCCACACTGGGCTCTGTGCTGACAGTGCTTGAGATTCTTTCTCTCTCTCTCTCTCTCTCTCTCTCTCTCTCTCTCTCTCTGCCCCTCCCCTGGTTGTGCTCTTTCTCTCTCTCAAAAATAAATAAACATTAAAAAGAACCTCCTGGGGGGTGCCTGGGTGGCTCAGTCGGTTGAGCTTCCGACTTCGGCTCAGGTCATGATCTTACAGTCTGTGAGTTGGAGCCCCAGGTCGGGCTCTGTGCTGACAGCTCAGAGCCTGGAGCCTGCTTTGGATTCTGTGTCTCCCTCTCTCTGACCCTCCGCCGTTCATGCTCTGTTTCTCTCTGCATCAAAAATAAACATTAAAAAAATTTTTGGAATAAAAAAAAAGAACCTCTTGGCGGGGGGTGGGGGGGGTGGTGCCAGGGTGGCTCAGCCAGTTAAATGTCCAACTTTGGCTCAGGTCATGATTTCACAGTCCATGAGTTTGAGACCTGTATGGGGCTCTGTTGCTGACAGCTCGGAGCCTGGAGCCTGCTTCAGATTCTGTGTCTCCCTCTCTCTCTGTCCCTTTCCCACTCACACTCTGTCTCTTTCTGTCTCTCAAAAATAAATACATGTTAAAAGAACCTCTTGGGACCTACTAGAAACTGATATAATATTTGGGTTTGATATTCTACATCAACAATAAAACGCCTCTGTTAAAGTTGGCTTGAACGATAACAGAGCTTAGAGACAAAGCCAGGGTCCTGACAACAGCATCTAAGAAACAACAAACAGTCGCCCTGTCCTTAGCCTAAAGTTGCTGTGGATATTATGACAGCTGACTTGAATGCTTATTTGGTGCCAGATGCTGGGGTAACTGTTTTCTGTGAATTATCTCATTTAATTCTTAGAAACATCTTTGTGGCTATCCTTTTTTTGTCCATTTTACACACAAGAAAAGTCAAACTCTGAACAATTGAACACTATGAAATGAAAAAGAAAGTTAAAGCTGAGGCCCACTGACATGGAAAACAAAACACTTCTTTAACTCACAGTGGAAATGATAATGCCAAAGTGGCAACCTGTCAACCAGTCCAAAGATGAGGCATGGAGACAGGTGCCCACTCAGCAACACATCTGCCCTCGATCCACCCAATCGGTTGTCCCCACCTGCCCGCTCGCCCTCACACATATGCTGGAACACCTGGGAGCCAACCAAATAAGCCCAGCTTCAAAAGAGGATCCGCTTGTGCACCTGCAGAACATGCCTCATGGCAGTCGTCCACCTGTAAATCCAGTTGAGCAAAGGAGCCCTCCCCCCCACCCCCAGGACTGTGCAGAGCACGTGTTCTCCCTTCCCCTCTTCCCGCTCTCACTTCCTCTCATGTTTATGGACTTTCTCTCAATTCACATGAAGGCCGTGGGGCTGAATAATGACGAGGTGCTTCCTTCAACCTGGCACAGTCACAGCCTGATAGTTTCAGCCAGCTTGGAACTCTTCAAATATCGTCTTTTTATTATTATCAAAAGAGGTGACCTACTACCTGGGGCACTGTGTTGACACCTATGGATACCAAAGAAAGCAAAGTATTTCGATTTTCTTCTTCTTTTTTCCCACCCCCTGTCTCCCCTGGGATTATAACTCAGTTGCTTTGCTTCTTATAAAAAATATTCTGTGAAAAGAAAATATAGAGTTGAGTTGATACACAGTGTGTTGAGCAAAATGAGAAATGGATGAATAGATCTCCAACTGATAAAAAGGGACATTTTCTTGGAAGCCTGTTCTTAAACTTTTCCCTATAGATATTACTAGTAGCTTAAATCTCTGTCTCTGTCTTTCACTCTCCCTCTCTCTCTCTCTTACACACACACACACACACACACACACACACACACACCCCAGAAGCCATTTGAAAGTGAAGAAACAGATCTTGATTTTGACCCGTAATTGCCTGTGGACCAAGTCCATTTCTGACATCAAAACAGTGCATGTCACACAGGGTCTGGGTTAAAGCAAACCACAAAATAGCGGCTTATTTAAAAATCAGATTCACTCCTTGTTGAAAGTGGTGATATTTGAAGCACACACAAGTAAAACTAATTTAACCTTTGGAAAGTTACCTCTGGAGAGAAGAGTCAAAATCCCTTTATAAGATTTTTAAGCACTGCAATTATTGACAAGGAGTATATTGCTTCAGTTTTCTCTGATCAGGACGAGAAAAAAAGGGAAAAACCCACAAGAGACATCAGCAGCTGTCAGGCTGTTTTCCAACTGCAAAGAGGTAGTTTACAGTAGGCTTGTACCAGTCTCTTAAGACCCAGTTAAGAAGCCTTTTTAAAATGCCTTAAAAAGCCAACTCATACATTAATCAACTTGAGCCCTCATCCATACTTACTGCAATACATCAATTACTATGTCTTTTTTTTTAAATAAATTCTAGTTGACAGAAGACACCTTATTAAGGCCCACTAAAATGATACAATAAGTAGAAGGCTATTAATACTGCTCTTTTTTCTCCCTGCTATTGTCTTGCTGCACTGGTCTGCAAACAAATTCAGGCTGCATTACAATTAATGCCAGTGGAACTCCTTCTAACGACTTCCAGCTTGCTAATTTTTTACGCTAATAATAAAAAAAAGGCATTGCTATGCAAGAAGGACCCCCTTTTATCATGCTAGCATAGCACACCAGAGAGTGTCTGCTATTGTTCACATGAAAGACAATTAAACCCTGGAACATCAAACCTAAAAATGACAATCTGCTAACCAGCACTGGGCATTGCTCAATGCTTTCCTCTATTTTCTGAACTGATAGAAAACAATTCTCTATAGACATTTCTTTCCTGTTCTCCCTTAACCACCCTTTGGGGGGAAAAAAAAGTTAAAAAATACCCTTTGCTGATTTATGCGTCTCTGTTTAGAATTTATTAACTGTCTAGGGCCAATTTCACGACAGCACTCCTATTGCCTGCAGGTTTAAATTCTGGACACAGAAAAGAAACGCACCAATATCACCCACATAGTACCACATTTAAAAATAAACATTAAAGGTGTTCTTCAAAAATGCATACAATATAAAAGTCTAGAAGCAGCAAGGAAAATTTAATTCTGCAGCTCTGTACCTCATCATCTCTGGGGATCAGGCTGGAGTCACATGGCCTTCAGAAAACTAAGTGTGGTCCAGACGCTAATTTTCCACAAAGGCAGAACTGAAAAACTTCTCCCTTCATTCTTAGCAACATGAGGGCTCATTCACCAACCCATGCCCATTTACTGGAGAAACACCCGTCCCCTGGGCTTTAATTAGAACGTACAGAATATAAACACACCCACTGAAAAGTTCATTAACTTTCCGAAAGCAATTTTTTGTTTTTCAAATTTTGACTGACATTGCGTCCGTAATATAAAAAAAGAAGTGGATAGAAGCCAGAAATCCTCAATTGCAACATTGCTTCCACCACTGGCTAATCTTGGGTCTTGACCAAATCTTCCAACGTCTCTGAGTCTCAGTTTCTCCTTTTTTAAAATAAGGAGAAAAGACAGTTCTTTCGTTAAGCTTGGCTGTAATGATGAAGGAGATGGATATGAAAACTGAATCACTATACCTTGTAATTAAAGATAAATAATTAAGGGGCACCTGGGTGGCTCAGTCGGTTGAGCGTCCGACTTCGGCTCAGGTCATGATCTCATGGTTTGTGAATTCGAGCCCCGCGTGGGGCTCTGCTGACAGCTCAGAGCCTGGAGCCTGTTTCCGATTCTGTGTCTCCCCCTTCTCTCTCAAAAATAAATTAAAAAAAAAATTAAAAATGTTTTTTAAAAAGATAAAGAATTAAACAATGTAGCTGTCTGTCCTCACCAAAGTTGCACTGAAAGCTTTATTATCCAATCAGAAGTGACTGATTCTCAAATGCTAAGCATGACCACGTTATATTCTGTCAGTAATCAAAGAAGCCGTGTACCGTACTAGCTTCTTTACATTTGGTATTTTATTTCATCTTTGCAAGATCTCTGTGTGGTAGGGATAATCATTCCCTATTTACAAATGAGGAAACTGAAGCCCAGAAAGGTTTCGTGATTTGCCTAAGTGGCAGAGCTGAGATTTGAATCCAGAGCACAATCTGTACTCCAAACCCAAGGCAGGTTCCACAACGAGCTTCTTCTGTGGGACAGAAGCTCTGTACAGCAAGGTTCACAGACAAATTCAGGAAACTTGTGCTGAAATATTAGTTCTGACATTTATTGGCTCTGGAACCTCAGGCCAGTCATTCATACCTCAGTTTTTACATCTGCAAAATACAGATAATATTTTATACCCTGGGATTGTTATGAGGATCAAATAAGCTAGTACAATGTTTAGAAAAATACCTGGCTAATAGCAAGCACTCAATACATGTGAACAAATGTCATTACCCTTATCCTCCAGCACTATGTAATAAGGTCTAATATATAAAATGAGAACAAAATAGGATCAGGAAGTTCTACATTTAGCCAAGATGGAGTAACAGGGACCAGATGTGCCCTACACTCAAAATGAACAATGTGCAAGACACTTGAGTGAAATACAAGGAGACGGTGATCTCTGAGAGATGAGAAACAAAAGAGGTAAGACCTGTGATCACCTCAGCTTACTGCCTGGAGAGAGTTCCAGGCCATATGCAAGGTGAAGTCAGGCAGAGTCCAGCAGACTCTGAGAGTCTGGAGAGATTAAGGTGGCTAGAATTTGTAGGGTGGAATATTGGAAACAGAGAGAGACTTCTGAAGGCCTGCAGAGGGTCCCTTTCAAGAATTCAGCTAAAGACTAATCAGCACATGCATGTAAGGAGACTATCCAGGCTGGGCAAAGAATCATTCAAAAAGATTAGAAGTAACGGTGCCTGGTTCTCACACAATGCCAGGAGTAGTACCTGTTCCCATTAGCCAAACTGGAAAACCTCATGACTCATGAGGCATTGGGTAGGCCATACAGAAGGGTCTTGACTCGACAGTGGAGAACAATTAGCGCTACACAAAGCATTGCTCTAGTCCACCTAAACAAGCATTAAAGGTAGGATCCTAAAAATATCAAACTGTTTCCAAGTAACTTAACTGCATCTCAGAACAAGATACAAGAATATTAACAAAAGTACAAAATATCCAGCACACAAACAAGGAAAAATTCTCACCATCTGGCATCTAATCAAAAGTCACCAGACATTCAGAAAAAGCTGGAACATAAAACCCAAAATGAAGAGAAAGATCAGTCAATTGAAACAGACCCCAAATTGACCCAGATGTTAGAGTTATCAAATGAGGACATTAAAACAGTCACTATAATTGTATTTTATATGCTCAGAAGTTGAGGCAAGGGAGATTTATAAGCCTACAGATCAATGAATCTTCACAAATCCCAACATAAGAAACTAAATAAAACAATACCAAGGCATGTCCTAATCAAGCTGCTCAAAATCATGATAGACAGAAAATCTTAAAAACAGCCAGAAATAAAACACGTCAGTACAGAGATGCAAAGGTAAGTGTGACAGCAGACTTCTTATTGGAAACAATGTAAGTAAGAAGATAGTGGACTAATGTATTCAAAGAACTAAAATAAAAATATCTTAAAAAAATTTTTTTAATGTTTACTTATTTTTTACAGAAAGAGAGAGAGCATGAGCAGGGGAGGGGCAGAGAGAGAGGGAGACACAGAATCTGAAGCAGGCTCCAGGCTCTGAACTGTCAGCACAGAGCCCGACGTGGGGCTCGAACTCACAGATCACGAGATCATGACCTGAGCCGAAGTTGGACACTCAATCAACTGAGCCACCCAGGTGCCCCAATAAAAATATCTTTTAAAAACAGAGCCTCCCACCAAATTCTTTTACAGACATACGAAGGCTGAAATAATGCATCACTATGAGACCTTCCCTACAAAAATGTTAAACAAAGCACCTCAGACAGAAAGAAACTGATACCAGATGGACATCTGGATTTATACAAAGGAATGAAAAGCACTGGAGATGGTAGCTATATGGGTAAATGTATATATATTTTTCTTATTATTTCTATCTCTTTGAAAGATAATTTACTGTTCAAAAAATAATAGCGATGTGTAAAGTGTGTGGGGCACCTGGGTGGCTCAGTTGATTACGTGTCCCACTCTGGTTTCAGATCAGGTCATGATCTCACATTTTCATGAGTTCAAGCCCTGTGTCAGGCTTCATGCTGACAGTGCAGATCCTGCTTGGGATTCTCCCTCTCTCTCTTCCTCTCTCTCGCCCCTCCCCCCATTCATGCTGTCTCTGTCTCTCTCAATATAAACAAACTTCATTTTTTTAATAAAAAATAATTAAAAATGTAATGTAAAGCCAGTAATATTTGTAAAATATGACAACAATAGCACAAGGTCAGAAGGAGAATAATGGAAGTACTCTATTATAAGTCTCAATCTATAAATGAAGGGGCATATCATTGAATGTAGTCTGTGATAAGTAAAAAATGTATACTATAAGTCTTAAAACAACCACTATGACAACCATAACTTAACAAACTAACATAGGTGATAAAATGGAATTATAGGGGTGCCTGGGTGGCTCAGTCGGTTGAGCGTCCGACTTCAGCTCAGGTCATGATCTCACAGTCTGTGAGTTCGAGCCACGCATCGGGCTCTGTGCTGACAGCTCAGAGCCTGGAGCCTGCTTCTGATTCTGTGTCTCCTTCTCTCTCTTCCCCTCCCCCTCTCATGCTCTGTCTCTCTCTGTCTCAGAAATAGACATTAAAAAAAATTTTTTTAATGGACTTATAAAAATTATTCACTTAAACCAAAAGAAGGCAACACAAATTAGTAAGTAAAGGAGAAAGGAAATAAAGGACAGATGGAATAAACAGAAAAGAAACAAAAAGAGGCTAGATTTAAATGCCGCTGTATCAATAACCACATTAAATACAAGAGGTCTAAATATCCCAATTAAAAGATCAAGATTGTCAGATTGAGTTAAAAAAAGCAAGATTCGGGGCGCCTGGGTGGCGCAGTCGGTTAAGCGGCCGACTTCAGCCAGGTCACGATCTCGCGGTCCGTGGGTTCGAGCCCCGCGTCAGGCTCTGGGCTGATGGCTCAGAGCCTGGAGCCTGTTTCTGATTCTGTGTCTCCCTCTCTCTCTGCCCCTCCCCCGTTCATGCTCTGTCTCTCTCTGTCCCAAAAGTAAATAAACGTTGAAAAAAAAAAATTAAAAAAAAAAAAAAGCAAGATTCAAATATGTTGCCCAGCAAAAAACACGCAAAGGAGAAAACCTCTGTGACTTGGTTAGACAAAGTGTTTCCTTTTATATACCAAACCAAAAGCATGTCATGAAAGATTAAAATTGGTAATTTAGGCATCATCAAAATTAAAAGTGTATGCTCTTTGAAAGTCACTGTTTACAGAATGAAAAGACAAGCTAATTTTGGCAGAATATATTGTAAATCAGAAAATCTAATAAAGGGCTTGTATCTATTTTATATAAAGAATGATCAAAACTCAGCAACAAGAAAACAAAAAAAGTAGGCAGAAGATTTGATTGGATACTTCAACAAAGAAGATATACAAATGAAAAATGAGCACATAAAATCATGTTCAACATCAATTAGTCACTAAATAAATGCAAGTTAAAACTACCATGCTACACAAATGTTCATAACAGCCTCATCTGTCAGCAGCCCAAACTGGAAACGACACAGAAGTACATCAACAGGTTACTGAATAAACAGGCTGTGGTATATCCACAAATCAAATAGTACCCAGTAATAAAATCAAACTAACTATGGAGGTACCAGCATGGATAAATCTTAAAATAACATACCGAGTGAAAGAAACCAGACCAAAAAAGAGTGCACACTGTACGATTCCATTTATATAAAACTGAAGAAAATGCTAACTTATCTGTAGAGACAGAAAGCAGATAAGTGGTTGCCTTGAGATATGAGGAAAGGGTCAGCCAGGAGTCCGAGGAAAGGACTACAAAGAGGTATGAGAAAACTTTTAAGGTGATATACCAGTTCATTATCTTGATTAGAGTGTTTCATGAGTATGTATATATACGTCTATATGTCAAAACTGACCAAACGGTCAAGCTTCAATGTGCAGTTTGTCATATGTCAGTTAGGTCTCAAGAGAGCTGTGGAAAACAGCATTATTGTTCATAAGGAATTCAGTACTCAGTTACTAAAATGAAACATATACAAAAATTAATGTAATGAATGAGAAGCTTTACAGAGTGCTTCCCACAGGAAACACGAATAATACAGATGAGTGGTTATCCAACTTTCCCGTGTATCAGAATCCTCTAGAGGGGGATTGCTAGGTCCAATGCCCAGAGTTTCTATTCAATAGGTTTGGGATGGGGCTTAAGAATTTGCATTTTCTGGAGCACCTGGGTGGCTCAGTCAGTTGGGCATCTGACTCTGTCTCAGCTCAGGTCATGATCTCACAGTTTGAGGGTGCCAGCCCCACATCAGGCTCTGGGCTGATAGTGTAGAACATGCTTAGGATTCTCCATCTCCCTCTCTCTCTGTCCCTCTCTCACTTGCTCTCTCTGTCTCTTTCTCAAATAAATAAATACACTTTAAAAGAAAAAAAGAATTTGCGTTTTCTAACTTGCTCTCAGTTGATCCTATTGGTGCTGTGTCAGGACCATACTTTAAGAACCCCTAGTAAGGGGCGCCTGGGTGGCGCAGTCGGTTGAGCGTCCGACTTCAGCCAGGTCATGATCTCGCGGTCCGTGAGTTCGAGCCAGGTCATGATCTCGCGGTCCGTGAGTTCGAGCCCCGCGTCGGGCTCTGGGCTGATGGCTCAGAGCCTGGAGCCTGTTTCCGATTCTGTGTCTCCCTCTCTCTCTCTCTCCCTCCCCCGTTCATGCTCTGTCTCTCTCTGTCCCAAAAATAAATAAACGTTGAAAAAAAAATTTTTTTAAATAAAAAAATAAATAAAAAATAAAAAAAAAAAGAACCCCTAGTAAGTGTGAGGGGCTAGGACAATATAGAATAATTACGATCTTATATATTATTATATGTTATATAGATTCTATATTATATACATTCTATATTATATTTATATAGATTCTTTATTATATATATTCTATATTATAATATAGAATAATAACGATCTTTCCAGACAGCAATTGAAGTCTCAAACCCATGGGTAAATTTAGAATCAGACAAGGGTATAGTCCAACCACTCAAACCCCTGATCCTCACTTTCTGTCATAATTTCAGCTATTCTCCCCCTACATCCTTTTGAGAAATAGTTACTATTGTAAATTAAAAACAAATAAAAATATTTAACTCCTCAGTCATGGGCTTTGATCCTTGCTATTCCTTTTGAATGCAACACCTTTTATCTTCCCTGTTCCCTTTCATCTGGCTAACTCGAATTACGTCTGAGCCTAGAAATCAGCTCTTGACAAACTTTCTCTAGCACACTCCCACACCCACCCACCCACACCAACTCTTCTGCTTCCCCGAGTCTCTAACTGTATGACTTCATCTAGAACTTCCAAAGGTCTACTCTTGAATGTTTTCTGCTAAATCACTTGACTCTACTCATCCCGTGCCTTTATACTTCTTAAAGAAATAATTTATTTCTCTTCAATTTAATGAAGTAGCTCTGGGGACATTCCAGCTTCCCTGATCCTCTCTGATACACAGAGAGGATTAGGGATAAGAGAAGGAGGGGTGAAAGGGGTAACCAAATCTATAGTCACAAAATCAGAGAGGAAGGACATGCGATAAAATCATAAACATGCAACATGCCTACACAAACCTGCACATACAAACTATCTGAGGGGATGTTAACAACTTGTCTAAGGACAGTAATTTCAAGTGGCACCAATCTTTAACACAGATTGGATCTCAGGACAAATCAAGTTTCTCAATTCCTACTCATGCATTTGACATATTTATGGTCCATTTTTATAGCTTTTGATCACAATTTCCTAGGAGGCAGCTGGTCCCTAAATCAACAAGTCAGTAAAAAAAAAAAAAAAAAAAAAAAAAAAAAAAAGCAACCACAGTCCAGTCCTGTTAACAGAATCTCCTACAAGGAGGTCAGTGCTGTTTTGGAACACATTTAGAGCATTTATGAGAGCCATTTAAAAATGTCTGCCCATAGATTTGGGTTACATTTAAGGATCCTGATTGTACTTTCTCATGATTCTAGACTTCTGCTACATACGACAGCCTAAAACAAAGTTTAAAGAAATGCAATAATAAAAATGATCCAGAAGAAGAAAAGAAAAATCTTTCCTGAAAATTTTCATTTCAGCCAGAAGGAAGGAGGTGCCGAAAACACAAAGCAAAGTTGAGGACACCTAGGCATTTCCCTCATGAATCACTGTGATGTTCTCACATTTTCAGGAGTTGGTAGTCAGGGTGGAAAACCTGGGCCGACTTCAGCAGGAAGCATCAGAGAGGATCTGTCCCCTTCAGGAGGTGCTGCCTAAAGGCCCAGCAACTTGGGAGAAGTCTCTGGGAGGCAAGCCAATGTTTGGAACACAGCGGGGCACTGAATAACCCCAGCCCGGCAAAGCAGCTGGTCTGGGATATGGACCCTGGGCTTCCAGATTCTACCAACCCTGTAGAGGCCAACAGCTGGGGGCCATGCCCTCAAGATCCCAATTCTCCAAGAAATAGGAAGTGACCTGCGAAGACCTTTATTCTTCTGACACAAAAGTATCTGATTCCCAGAGGAAAATAGTCCTTTTACCTCAGCCTTTCTGAGGACCTATATTTTGATGAATGAGAGGGGGGAAAAAAAAAGTTGGACCCTGACTAGGATTTCTTTTAAGAAGTTTCCAATAGGCTTGAATTTTTTTTAAAGTTATAAGAAAAAAATATATAACCGAAAAGGAATAAAGAGCACCATCCACAGAAATTTCACTCACAGATTGTGCAGCACCTCAGAACTTCCTTGGAAGGGAAGGACAAAGCAGCCGTTTGCTCAGCTTAGATCATTTTGACTGAGACTCATATGTTATTTTAAATGAACATTGCTCAGGTAGTTAAGCCTTAAAAATCAACCATCCTTGACAATTGTCCTTTTTTTTTTTTTTAAGTCTTACCTTAAGTGTTTCAGAAACACATTTACAAAGTATGCTCTAGTGGGAAGGAGCTAAGCTTCCTACCTGGCTTCTCGGCTTGTATGGGATTGCCAGTCTGTTCATTTTTGTCTTTGAAAACTTTATGTTACAATTAAAAAGGAGGGGGTGCCTGGTGGCTCAGTCCGTTAAGCGTCCAACTCGATTTCGGCTCAGGCCATGATCTCACAGTGTGTGAGATTGAGCCCCGCGACGGGCTCTGCTCTGACAGCTCAGAGCCTGCTTGGGATTCTTTTTCTCTCCCTCTCTCTGCCACTCCCCCACTATCCCCCCTCTCTCTCAAAATAAAATTTTTTATTAATCTTTAAAAAAACAGTTAAAAAGGAAAAGAACAGAGTAAATTTTTATTTACTTTTACTTTTTAAATGTTTATTTTATTTTGAGACAGAGAGCACATGAGAGTGGGGGGCAGAGAGAGAGGGGGACAAAGGATCTCAAGCAGGATCTGCACTGACAGCAGTGGGCCTGAAGCAGGGCTTGAACCCACAAACCTCGAGATCATGACCTGAGCCAAAGCTGGACCTCAACTGACTGAGCCACCCAGGTGCCCCAATCAGAATAAATTAAAAAATTTTTAATGGCTTTATTTATTTTTGAGAGAGAGAGAGACAGAACATGAGTGGGGGTGGGGGACAGAGGAAGAGGGAGACACAGAATCCGAAGCAGGCTCCAGGCTCTGAGATGTCAGCACAGAGTCTGGTGCCAGGCTCGAACTCATGGACTGTGAGATCATGACCTGAGCTGAAGTCGGACGCTTAACCGACCAAGCCACCCAGGCGCCCCAATCAGAGTAAATTTGAAAAGCAAACACGGTGTGACTGTTTTGGCAATTGGGACAATACAAAATTCCAATTTCTATTAAATATATAATATAATCCAATAGCACATTTAATTCTTAAGATTTAGCAGCTTTTACATCTATACCTAATATAACATACTTGTTTTTTTCACTTGTAGAAGTTCCAGAGTCTTAACACCTTATAGTAATGCCAACAAAAATGTTTAAGGGAAGATCATCCCAAAGAAGACATGACATTTTGCAGAGCCCTCAGTTTATCTTTAGAAAGCACAATTATAAACCGTGCTTGAATTGAGCTGCCCAGATATTTGTGTTAACACAGAAGTTCTGTTACCATTAGTTCTTGCTCAGTAAATGCAAATATTGTGAACATGCTGTTTAACAGTAACGAATGTCATCTCTACCACTTTTATGAACGGTAACATTGTCAAACATGCTCACAAGTTATAAACATATTTACTCAACGGGGCTCCAGGCAAGCTATGGATACACACATACACACAAACTGTATTGGACAGATTATTAAGTGGCCAAAGTTCAACTGATCACATGGCATATGATATGTACGTACAATACTTTTATGTTGTACAACTTTAATAAGACAATGGCACATTTTAAAGAATGTTCCTATGGTTATTTAAATATGCATGTCCTTTTCAATATTGAAATATGTATTTTTTTTTTTAGGGGAAAGCAACAAGTATGCCTATTAGGTTTCTGCTTCAAGCTTCCCTAGGACAACCATATGAAAATCACATATACTAGCTCTCCAATGTAGTGTGTATATATAATAGATATATCTTACATAATATAGATATGTTTCAGGATATATTCATCTTCTGATGGCGCTTAAGGTAGTCCCTATTTATTCCCCCACATAGCTTTTCTTACAACTCTCAAATTCTGGCCTCTGTGATTAAATTTCCTTTCATTCTTTGATGTGGGTTTTCAAACTCAAAAAGAAAGTATAAAGCAATCTTTCTTCCTTTTTTTCTGCCACATAGACATTTTTTTCTAACTTTAAATATTTTAAATTTCCCTAATTACAATTTTCTGTCATTTTTTCCATCAGTGTTCAAACAGTGAAGTGAGAAAAAGATACATTCAATTTTAAGAAACAAATGATAAATCCTCATAAATATTGGTGCTATTCTTCAAAGGTCTTTAAACCTTATACTTACACAAGTATGTCATATGTACAGAGGTATCATCTCAGGAAGGGCATCCACTGTAATACCTATGCTCACATTTGCATATGGGTAAACTGAGGCATAGAATGAAATCACTGTCTCATGAAATCATTGATACATAAAGACTGTATTTGCACACACAAACTCATCAAGAGGGATACTGATCAAGAATAATTAAATTGAGATCAGTTTTCAAAATAACTCTTCTTTTGCTTTAGTGATGTTTCTCTAACATTTCATTTTTATACATGGCCAAGTTCTCTGCCAAAGTTGGAACATCAATTCAAATATCATTACCTTAAATTTACAGTAATTTTTATGGCTTGGGCAGAATTTTGCCTTCATATATCTGTGAAGAAAAATTTATCTATGTAAATTAACAGCAAAACAAATTTGCATAGGCGATGTTTAACTGTATAAGATAAAATAGCTTTATGAGTGGCTGCTAATTTAAAAGCAACCCTTTCACTACACAACATTGATAAGCACATCATTCCTAAATTTATTTTTTAAAAAATGGCTCTAAGTACCTCTATTAGTGTGCTTTGTAAATCCAATCCAAATTCTGTTTGAGTTAATTATATTTCTTGTCCGTCTCCCTATTCTTCCCCACTTTGCCGTAATTGCCAAGATGGCAGGAATGTTTTCTTTTCAGCTTAAAAAAAATTTTTAATTTTTTAATGTTTATTTATATTTGAGAGAGAGAGACTGAAACAGAGCATTAGCAGGAAGGGGGCAGAGAGAGAGGGAGACACAGAATCAGAAGCAGGCTCCAGGCTCTGAGCTGTCAGCACAGAGCCCGACACGGGACTTGAAATCACGAACTGAGAAATCATGACCTGAGCCGAAGTCAGTACTTATCGGACTGAGCCACCCAGGTGGCGCCCCTAGTATTAATTTTTTTTTATTCTCTCTCTAAATTATAATACTGTAAAACTAACATTTGTTTTGATGTATAGTCCTATAAATTGTAGCACATGAAGAGATTCATGTAATTACCACAAGAATCAGGATACAACACAATTCCATTAATGCCCAAAATTCCCTCTGGAGTTTTTTCTCCTGTTGTATCCAAACTGCCCCTCATCCCTAACTCCTGGCAACTACTGATCTGTCCCAACACCACAGAGTTTTGTCTTTTTGTGAATATCATGTCACTGGCATTATATAACATGTAACCTTTGGAGACTGGCTTCTTTTATTCAGCAAGAAGATTCATCCCAATTGTTGTGTTTATCAATGGTTGGTTTCTTCCTTTTTAATGCTGAATAGTATTCACTCTATGGACGTACCACAGTTTGTTAATCCACCCACCCATGAAGGACATCCAAGTGTCCAAACTGTTTCCAGTGTGGGACAATTATGAATAGAAATGCCATAAAGAATCATGCGCAGCTGTTTGTGTGAACAGAAGCTTACATGTCTCTAAGTATGATACCTAGAGGGGGTTTTCTGCTTCATACGATAGGTGTATGTTGAGCCTCATAAAAAACTGCAAGATTGTTTTCCAGAGTGCCTCTATCATTTTGCATTTCTCCCAACGGGAATGCAAGCTCCAACTTTTCCACTTACTCATCAATACTTAATATTATTAGACTTTTAAAAATTAGCCATTCTGGTAAATGTGTAGCAGACCTTATCAAAGTTTTAAAATGCATTTCCCTATGACTAATGATGTAAGACATCTTTTCGTGTGTTTACATACATTCTGTGCATTCTCTTAAATGAACTGTCTGCTCAAATCTTTTGCCCATTTTGAAATTAGGTTGTTTTCACATTGCTAATTTTTGAGAGTTCTTTATTTACTCATGACACAAGAGCTTTGTCCGGTATGTTCTTTGCAAAAATTTTTTTTTCCATTGTGGAACTTGTCTTCATGTTCTTTACAGTGGGGGAGCAAAAGTTATAAATTTTGATAAAGGTCAATTTATCATTTTTTAATACTGTGGATTATATACTTTTGGTGTCATGTCTAGTGTAACTCCCAATCATGAAGGTCTTCTCCCATGTTCTTTTTTAAAAGTTGTATAGTTTTATATTTTATTTTTAGGTCTTTGGTCAATTTTGAAGTTTGTTTGTTTGCATAAGGCACAAGGGTTAGGTCAAGGTTCATTTTTTTTTTTGGCATATTAATGTCCAATTGTTCTAACATCATTTGCTGAAAAGTCCATTGTCAGAATCCATTGGCCTCATCTGTGTGGATTTATTTGTAGATTCTCTGTTGTGACCCACTGATAACTGGCTGTTCCTTTACCAATACCAGAATGTCTTGATTACTGAGATATGTAGTAAGCCTTAAAATCAGGAAGTATGAATCCTGCAAGTTTATTCTTTTTAAAAATTGTTTTATCTACGCTGGTTCCTTTGCCTTTCTATATAATCTTGAAAATCAGCTTGTTTATATCCATAAAAAATCCTTCTGGGAATTTTATTGAAACTTCATTAAATTCATTGATTAGATTAGGGAGAAGCAACATCTTTGGTGTTTTGACACTTCCGATCCATGAACTTGGTGTATCTCTCAATTTATTTAGTTCACTGATTTCTTATGTCAGTATTTGTAGTTTTAGTATACAGATCCTGAAAAACTTTGTTTATGTTCATATATATGTATTTCATTTTTAGAATTATTTTTTTTAATTTTTAAAGTTCAGGTTTTGATTGTGCCTAGCCAATATATAGAAATATAAAGACCTTTGCATGTTGCTTTTGTATCTTGCCAACTCGTTAAATTCACTTTTGTCTATAGGGCATTTTTGTGTAATTTCCTTGGGATTTTCTATGTAGATTGTAATGTTGACTTAAAGAGACTGTCTTCTCGGGGGTGCCTGGATGGCTCAGTCAGCTGAGCATCTGATTCTAGATTTTGGCTCAGGTCATGATTTTGCCATTCTTGGGATCAAGCCCCATGTCAGGCTCTGCACTGACAGTGTGGAGCCTGCTTGGGATTCAGTCTCTCCCTCTCTCTTTGTCCCTCCCTCTCTCTCTCTCTCTCTCAAAATAAATAAATAAACTTTAAGAAAAGAAGAGTTTTCTTTCCACTCTATATGCCTTTTTGTTTGTTTCATGAGAATACTTCTCTGGCTAGAACTTTTAGTACGATGTTGAATAGGAGTTTTATAAGTGGATATCCTTGATTTACTCTTGATCTTGGGGGCAAAGCATTTAGTCTTTCACCATTAACTGTATGAGCTGTAGCCATTTTGTAGATGGCCTTTACATTTTTTCCTTCTTTTTTTTAAAAAAAATGTTTATTTATTTTGAGAGAGAGAGTGTGTGTGTGCACAAAAGTCAGGGAGGAGCAGAGAGATAAGGAGAGAGAGAGAATCACAAGCAGGCTCCACACTGTCAATGCGGAGGCCAAGCCAGGGCTCAATCCTACAAACCGTGAGATCATGACCTGAGTTGAAATCAAGAGTCGGATGCTCAACCAGCTGAGCCACCCAGGTGCTTTGAGGAAAGTTTCTTCTATTCTACTTTGCAGGGAATTTTTTATTACCATAAATCAGTAATAATTGTTGGCAAATATTTTTCCACACCAATTGATATGAATCTGGTTTTTTTTCTTCTTTAGATCATTAATATGGTGGATTTGATATTCTAATATTGAACTACCCTTGTGATTCCAGGATAAATCCTGCTTTGTAATTGTATGTTCTTTTTATATCTTAATACAGTTTTGATTTGCTAATATTTTATTGAGAATGTTCCTATCTGTGGTCATGAAGAATACTGGTTTATGGTTCTCCTCCTTCTCCTCCTCCTTCCTCCTCCTCTCCTCCTTCTTACTATCTTTGTCTAGTTCAGGTATAGTGTTACTCTTCTGACCTCACAAGATGAGGTCAAAAGTGTTCTATCATCCATTTTCCAATGGTGATTTTGTAGAATTGTCATGATTTCTTCTTTACTTGTTTGGGCCTAGAGATTTCTTTTCCAGGGGGAGTTTAAGAGGAACTGGATTTCTTTTTCTTTTTTTTTTTTTTTAATTTTTTTTTCAACGTTTATTTATTTTTGGGACAGAGAGAGACAGAGCATGAACGGGCGAGGGGCAGTGAGAGGGAGACACAGAATCGGAAACAGGCTCCAGGCTCTGAGCCATCAGCCCAGAGCCTGATGCGGGGCTCGAACTCACGGACCGCGAGATAGTGACCTGGCTGAAGTCGGACGCTTAACTGACTGCGCCACCCAGGAGCCCCAGGAACTGGATTTCTTTAGCACATATAGAAGTGTTTAGGTAACTTGAATTATCTTGGATGAATTTTAGTCATTCATGGTTTTCAAGGTATTTGTCTATTTCGTCTAAGCTGTCAAATTTCTATGCATTGAATTGTTCATACTATGCTCTATTACCCTTTTAATGGTTGTAGGATCTATGCTGATCCCCTATGTCATTCCTGATGTTGACGATTTATGCACTTGGTTTTTGTCAGTCTTGCCAGAAAGTTATCCATTTTATTGATCTTTTTAAAGAATCGGCTTTTGTTTTATTGTTTTCTCTATGGTTTTTAACTTTACTAAGTATTGCTCATGTTTATTATTTTCTTTATTCTGCTTCTTTGGTTTTATTTTGCTCTTCTTTTTCTAGTTTATAAGGTAGAAACCTAGAGTATTGATCTTTCTTCTTTTCTAATATATGGATACAATAGTATACATTTCCTTGCAAGCACTGCCTGATTGTATTACACACATTGTGGTATGTGTATTTTCATTTTCGTTGAGTTCAAAATATTTTCTAATTTTTTGAGACTTCCTTTTTGACCGTAGATTACTTACAAGGGAATTCTTTAATATTCAAACTTGTATATTTTCCTGTTATTCCTATTATTAATTAATACATTAATACTTTATCTTCAGAGAACACATTTTGTATTATATTAATTAAAAAAAAATTTAAACTGATTTTGTATCCCAGGATATGCTCTACCTTGATGAATGTTCCATGTTGCCTTGAAAAGAACAGGTATTCTACTGTTATTGGATGGAATATTCTAAAATATGTTAATTAGATGCAGTTTGTTGATGGTGTTTAATTTTTCCATAATCTTGATTTCCTCCCTATTCATTTTTTTCATTAGAAGGAGAGGAGTATTCACATCTCCAGCTGTAACTATGGACTTACCCATTTCTCCTTTCAGTTGTTAGTTTTTGTTTCATGTATTTTGAAGCTTGTTTCTTTTATTATTTTATTAATTTTTTAATGTTTATTCATTTTTCAAAGAGAGAGAGACAGAGTGCGGGCAGGGGAGGAGCAGGGAGAGAGAGAGAGGGAGAGACACAGACTCTGAAGCAGGCTCCAGGCTCTGAGCTGTCAGCACAGAGCCTGATGTGGGGCTCAAACCCATGAACCGTGAGATCATGACCTGAGCCGAAGTCAGACGCTTAACTGACTGAGCCTCCCAGGTGCCCCGAAGCTTGGCTTTTAAAGTCATACATGTTTAGAACTATTACATCTTCCTGATGAATTGACCCCTTTATCGTTATGCAATGTGCCTCTTTATTTCTGATTCTACTCTTTTTGGTTTGTGGGTTTTTTGTTTTGTTTTGTTTTGTTTTGTTTTTGGCTTCAGAAGTCTATTTTACCACATTAACATAGCTGTTCCAGCTTTCTTTTGATTAGTGTTTGCATTAAACATCTTTTTCTACCTTTTTTCTTTTTAATCTACATATATCATTATATTAGAAGGGAGTTTCTTATGGAGAGTATAGAGCTGGGTCCTGTTTTCTTTTTTACTCCTTTCTGATAATCTCTGTTTCTATTTGTTGCATTTAAATGATTTATATCTAATATATTTATTGATATATTTAGATTTATAGCTGCCAATTAATTATTTGCTTTCTATTAGCTTTTTATGTCATTCAGTTGTCAGTTTCTTTCTTTAAAGATTTATTTTTAAGCAATCACTACACCCAACATGGGGCTCCAACTCACAACCCCATGGTCAAGAGCTGCATGTTTCACCAATAAGCCAGCCAATCAGTCCTCAGTTCTAAGAAGAAACTTGAATTACTTGAACATTTTTTAGCATTCTACTTTTTTCATTTTTTAAATTATATCTTGTATAGTTTTACAGTGGTTACTCTAGGGAGTCTAATATCTATATCCTTCACTTTTCAAAGTCTATTTAGAATCAATTTCACCCCTTCAAGTGGAATGTGGAAACATTACCATCATATAGCTCCCTTGACCTTTCTTTACCTTACAGTTGCCTTAAGTATTACATCTATATACATTGAAACCTCCATTATTCTGTGTTAATTTTTTTTCTTTCAACTGTCAAACATATTTTAAAGAACTCAAGACAAGAATAGTCTATGATATGTACCCAAATACCTTTTGTTCTTCTTTCATTCTTGATGTTTCCAAGTTTCCTTCTGCATTATTTTCCTCTTCTCTGAAGAGCTTTCTTTAGAAATTCTTTTTAGAGCCGCTTTGCTGGTGATAAACTCTTGGTTCTCCTTCATCGAAGAATGTCTTTATTTCACCTTCATTTCTGAGCAGTATTTTTGCTGGCTATAGAATTCTGGGTTGGCAGTTCCATTTCCATTCTGCTATTGAACTGATCCAGTAAGATTTTTTATTGTGGTTATTGTACTTTTGGGTTCTAAAATTTCCACTTCATTGTTCTTTATATTTCTTTTTTGTTAAGATTTTTTTATTTTATCATTTGTTTCAAGAGTGTTTGTGATTGCTTGTTAAAGTACTTTTGAAAAAGTGTCGATAAAAGTCTTTGTCAGATAATTTCAACATCTGTGTCTTCTCCTCATTAGCATCTGTTGATTGTGTTTCCAACAGACATTGAGATTTCCCTCTTTTGTGTTTTTTTTAATGCTAATTAATTGGGGATGGTACCTTGGATGTTTTTAATGCTACCTTATGAGACTATGTATCTGGCTTAAATCCTAAGGACAATATGATATTTTTGTTTTATCAGATAATCAAACCAGTAGGTTCAGTGCACAAGTTCCAACTCATCTTCTGTGGGCTATGGTTCCCATGTTAGGTCTGTTTCCAAAGTTTTTCTAGTATTCAGATCTTTCCTATGTGTCTGCCACCCAGTGGCCAGTATGGACATAGGCAGTTGTTTACCTGTTTAATTCTCAAAGTCTTGATACAATAAATTAGAATCAGATCGGTGTGTGTCAGTTCAGGGGTGAGCCCAGGATCATAAACATCTTAATGAGGTAATTTCCCCAAGCCCTTAACCCACTGCACTATCCCTGGTACCTTCTATTTTCTTGGGCTCCTATTTTCACCAATCCACTTATAAACTTGGGGCTTTACTTTACTCAGCAGCCAAGTAATATAAGAACAGAGAGAGAGAGAGAGGGAGAGAGAGAGGGAGAGAGAGGGAGAGAGAGAGAGAGAGAGAGGGAGAGAGAGGGAGAGAGAGAAAGAAGGAGGAAGGGAGAGGGAGAGAGAGAGGGAGAGAGAGAAAGAAGGAGGAAGGGAGAGGGAGAGGGAGAGAGAGAGAGAAAAGCAATGTGTATACGTTCCACCTTGCTGGGACCACAGCTCCTCCAATAGGAGAAGAAGGCCCCCCTGTCTCAGATGTTTGGCTCCTGCTGCCATCATCGTTGATGCTACCATGGAAACTGCTTGGGGCCTGAATGCAAGAAAATGGGTGGAGGGGGGAGGGGAAAAACCCTCTCTACCACTCTTCAAGCTGAACTAGAAGATTTCTCCTGGAGCTCTGCTGGTCTGAACTCTGGTGCCCACTTCTGGCTTTCAACTCCAGTAAGATCAGGCCAGGAGATACCAGAAAGGAAACAATGGTAAACTTACTACCCGTTTAGGAGTACTTCCAATTCTTATCTTCTTCTCCAATCCACCTGCTATTATTTACCTTTCGGTATCCCCTCAGAGTGGCTCCCTGAACTCTGTCCAGGTTTGATAGCTGAATTCAGTGGGAGACACAGGGTGAGCAGTGTTTCTACCTTTTATCCAGAACTAAAACTCAGTTAAAAAATTTTAAGTTGTGAAATGAATATGTCAGATACAAACACATAAAACATACATGTAATTTTGAAGAATAATATAACATATGCCAGTGTATCAGCCACCTAAGTCCGAGCGTAAAAGACACTAACTAGTTCCCTAGAATCTCACTGTGTGCTCTTCCCGTGCTCCTGGGCCCTCTTCCTCCTACATGGAGATAATCAGTAATTTGATCATTCTCTTGTATCCCTTCATAGTTTTACCACTTACATATATAACACTGAACAATATACTGCTTAGTTTTCATTTCTCATATTTTAATAAATGTTTCAACGAAAGTATAACATATATACACCAAAACACACAGGTCATACAATTACAACTTAATTAATTATCCCAACATGAACACACTTTTTAACAACCACCTGATCCACATATACAACATTGCTCGCAGGGCACCTGGATGGCTTAGTTGGTTAAGTGTCCGACTTCAGCTCAGGTCATTATCTCACAGCTTCTGGGTCTAAGCCCTGAGTTGGGCTCTGTGCTGACAGCTCAGAGCCTGGAGCCTGCTTCGGATTCTGTGTCCCCCTCTCTCTCTGCCCCTCCCCTGCTTGTGCTCTGTCTCTCTCTCTCTCTCTGTCTCTCAAAAATAAATAAACATTAAAAAAATTAAAAAAAAAAACATTGCTTGCACCTGAGAGGCCCCTCAGCCCTCTCCGAATCATCTCTACCTTCTTCCCCAAAAGCAACAATTACCCTGCCTTCTAAGATCTCAGATTACTTTTATTTGTTTTGAACTTTATGTAAATAGAACCATATGGAATGCGGGTTTTATGCTTAGCTTCTTCTCTCTGATATTATATTTATGAGATTCATCCATGTTGCATATAGACCTAGTGGTATAATTTCATTGCAATGTAGTATTCTTTTACATTAATACTATGTTTATTTATATTCAACCATTTCTTCATTCTCATGTTGATGGATATTTGGGTTCTCCCTGTTTTTTTGTTGTCATAAATGTTATGAAGATATTCTGTGTATGTCTTTTGGTGCATATATGGATTCACTTCTGTTGGATATGTTACCGGAAATGGAATTGTTGGATCAAAGGCTATGCCTATATTCAGCATTAGTAGATATTACCAGTTTTCTAGAGTGGTTTTTTTATAAATTTTTTTTTCATTTTTTATTTATTTTTGGGACAGAGAGAGACAGAGCATGAACGGGGGAGGGGCAGAGAGAGAGGGAGACACAGAATCGGAAACAGGCTCCAGGCCCTGAGCCATTAGCCCAGAGCCCGACGCGGGGCTCGAACTCACGGACCGCGAGATCGTGACCTGGCTGAAGTCGGACGCTTAACCGACTGCGCCACCCAGGCGCCCCTCTAGAGTGGTTTTAATAACCTGCACTCCCACTAGCAGAGATGAGCACTCTAACTGTAGAAAGAAGAAATTTTTTTTTGAGAGAAACAACCGTGTTTAGAGAGAGATGCCATCATTAGAATAGATATTAGGCAAAAAAAGGGAAAAACTAGAATCACAATGCTCCAATGTTTAAACCTGGGCCTTCAGTCTCATGACTGAAGAGTTCTTGATAGTTCTTAAAATGTAGCTACTAGTAATATTTTTGAAAAGTTTCATAGCTATATATTATATATAAAATATATAAGTTCTGAGCTACTTTTCATTGCTAACCCATATTCTGCAGGAAGTACATGGGACTTCTTGGGACGGTTTTGAAAATGTCGAAAGGCCCTACCCGCCAAAACAAGAATCGCCCTCAAGCCTGTTCTAATGTCAGAAACTCCAACTATTATCTCCATTTATATTAAAGACAAGTCAGTCAGTCTGTCTGTCTATCTATCTATCTATCTATCTATCTATCTATCTATCTATCTATCTAGAAATATGTATTTCCAGGGAGTTCGAAGCAACTAAGAAAGGAAATCTATTTTTCATTAATTTTTTTAAAAAACCATAGCATCATCTCCATCATTCCTCGTTTGTCACAGGGGTGAATGATTAGTACTGAGGCCCTCACAAACCTGCATCATACGTGTCTGGTAAGCAGTCACTGGAACTCGTGGGATGGCTGATCGTGGCCAGCATTATTCATGGCAGCCATGGAACGAATTGTTAAGTCATGAAGTAACTGATCTGAGGCATATTTATTTAGCCACCACCATATCATAATGCTGCTGTGCACTGAGCTGCCGGGAGTCAAGTTGCATGTTCAACATGAAACAATATGTGCCTAAGCTAAAGACTCTAAACATTTTAAGAGAGTTCTATTGAACAAAACCAAATCTATAGGGTCAAGGACAAAGAGAAATACTTTCTAACCCTTTCTCGGTAATGTGAGGACCTCACTCCCAATAAATACAAGATATGTGACATATGAATGGGTGCAAGAACCAACAAAATAACAATATAAAACAGCATTTGACCTAATGGAAACCTTAGTCTAGTAGAAAAGTAATACATGAATACTCTTTACAGATCCCTGTAATTGTATTTACTACATTTCATTATCATCACTATGTGTTGTCTCCCTCACTATATATACTATGAGTTCCTTATGGAAGGAAATTGTCCCTCACCCACCACCCTCACCAACATCATCCTTGCTCTGTGCAAGACCCGCCTCATGTTTTACGTGTTTCTATTTCTCAAGTCCCTACTGCTGAACTGCAAGTATTCTCATTCACATACGTTGTGTACTCTCGAAAAGTAGGCATTGCTCTTGTTTTGTGTATGTGTTTTTATCATACATTAATGGTATTCTGTTACATAATCTATTCTGTTTCCATACTTTGTCCATTCAGAACTGTTGGACAGATCCATCTACACTGCTGTGAGCATATGTAGACCTTTGCTTGTAAGTGCTGTGTGGTGCTCCAAGGTATATACCCACCACGGTTTACCTATCTCGTCTTCTTGTGACAGACACTCCAGCTCCTTGCCACTGCAAATAATACTGCAATAAAGACTTTTGCATATATGTCGTCATGACCAATGTAAGAAGTTCCTTGGGAGGTACACCGGGAACAAAACTGCTACACCCAGTTATGCAGCATGTGGTATACATGAATTGGCTATACTAATCTACAGTTATACAGTATGTGAGAAGTCCCAGATCGCACTTTTTTGCCAAAACTTGGCATTATGCAATTCCAATTTCTAATTCTTGTCTATCCAATGTTTGCGGTTGAACTGTAATTCTCTTATTCTCCATGAATTTGAGTACTTCTAACGGTTTGCTAGCTCTTTGGGTTTCCTCTTCTATAAATCGCCTGATAACACCCTTTGCCTGTATCTTCAATGGGGATTGCTATATTTTAATATTCTTCTTAATTTGCAATTCTTTTTAGAGAGTAGATATGAATCCCTCATCATATATGGTCAGACACCATAAATAATTATTTTGTTCTATTAACTGAGTATTAGTTTTATTTTATTAGTTTTTTATGGAACATAAATCTTTACATTTAATATAAATAAGTTAATCAATGTTTTTGACTTAAGTTATCCATTTGAGGTTTTAAAAATATTTTTCTATCTCTAGGTCATGAAGGTATTCTCCATTTTCTTCTATTCTTTTTATAGTTTTAGCTTCCATATTTATCTATGTAGAACATCTAGAGATTATCTTTGTAAAAGGTTTAGAAAGAGATTCAGCTTTATATTTCCCTATGTAATAAGCATTTTCAAAAAGCCACATACAGTATAATTTGTCCTTTCCCCATTAATATTTTGATGCCACTTTTAGTTTTTTAAATGTTTACTTATTTAGTTTTAAGAGAGAGAGAAAGGGAAAGAGAAAGAGAGAGAAAGAGAAAGAGAGAGAGGGCAGGGGAGGGGCAGAGCAAGAGGGAGATAGAGAATCCCAAGCAGGCTCCACACTGTCAGCACAGAGCCTCACACAGGGCTTAAACCCACAATCCATGAGATCATGACCTCAGCTGAAATCAAGAGTCAAACTCTCAACTGACTGAGCCACCCAGGAGCCCCTGACACCGTTTTTATTAAGTATTAAGTTTTCACAATTTAAGTTTCTCTGTGCTTTTGTCCTATACTTTGGTCTCTTATCTGTTTGAAATATTCAAAATAAACTGCTGAATGAACAAATTTTTTTATTTTACAAAATAGTAATTTTAGAAAACTGTAGATAATCTACAAATTTTTACAAAACTGTAGATTATGCCAAAGTATGGATCTTACAGAAGTATGAGTTATACTATAATTTTCAAAATGTAGGGATACTATGATTATAATTTTATAAAAGTATAAATAAAGTACTAGGAGATCTTTATTCTTCCAGGTAAATTTTGGATTTGCTTAATTTATTTATCTTTGTATTTCCTATAACACATCATCATACCTAGTACAAGAGTGGCCATACAATACATTTTTGAATAAAGAAATTATTAAATGATAACTGTACATATAGAAAAAGTGTTAGTTAAGCATAAAGGACAAAGACCAAATGTGGAATGAGAGAAGCTGAATTTTAACCAACAATTTTGGCTTAAGTGAAAATAGTTTAGTTCTAAAGGCAAATAGGTGAACATATAGCCACTGGAATATAGTCTTTTTATAGAATTCTTTAGCAAATCTGCTTTGCCATCTGTCTTGGTCTCTAAATAACTTAGAGTTCAAGAGTTTACAGGGAGTTGCATGCAAGCTCGACTTTTTGGTAAATGGTTCTAGAGCACTGAGCTCACTCTCCAAAAGAACAAACACACAAAACAGTGTTGACTTCCTGTCCACTGCAATTCAGCTCTCTCTGCAATTGCCATGGCAGTCTCTGATTACTGATATTATTATCCCCAGAAGATGGTTCATGGAAATTCTCATCCCCTGCTAAGCTGTCCCAGTTTTAAAAAGTGACAATCTAGTTGGCTTCCTCTACAGGAGAAAAAAAAAAATCCACCAGGAGAGAAAAAAAGAGGGGCGCTGTTGAAAAAGTAGCAGCTGCTATGAGGCCGCATTAATGCAGACACAGCAAAGTGAAGACAGGGTGTCCCTTTTGCTGTTTTGTTTCTCTTCTTTTTTTCTCCCTCCCTGTGCCTCTAGTGACAGTATCACTAGAGAGCTAATGGAAGCACAGTTATGGAATTGTCTCAACAACAAAATGGTTACCCTCTGTAATTACTTCAATCCCAATGCACTTCTCCTTCCAAAGCAGGAGAATTTACTAGCAATCTTTCTCCCCTGAAATTCACCCCAGTGCCCTTTTCCAAGAAAGCTACACTCACATTACATTTAAATTGGCAGAGTGTCTCCGTGGCACCAATGAAATCAAGCAAAATATCATTAGGTAGGATTTTGTGAATTCTGAATTTCTGACCTGTATCATGATTAGTCTGCAATTACTCTATATTAATAATGTATGTACTTACAAATTATCGTAAATAATACTAAACTACTTAGAAAAGAATAAACGATTTTCATGCACCTTAAATAATTTGGGTGCACCCACTAAATTAGGAAGGCTGATACAGGAGTGCCAGAAGAGATCACAGAGACAATTTTATCTCACATTTATCTTACCGATGAGGAACATAAAACTCGTAACAGAGAAGAGACCTGATGTAATTATTAAGACAGCTACCTAAAGGTTTCCACTGAGCACGTTTCCATGAGCTTAGTCCAAATGTAGTTCCAAAACCGTATTCACAATTTTCTTAACACACTTATTAATGTTTTACTCGACTTTAATCAGGCCAATACTTATAACTTTAGTATTACATTTTTAATACCAATATCATTTGCTGTCTCCTTTTTATATATGTTAGAACATATCCAGCATACCGATTTAAAATCAGACAACAGCAAAAACGAAATATGGCGGAAAAATATATTATTAAGGACTATATGAAGTATGAATCCACAATCAAGAGCAAATTAGAATTCTCAAATACACTCTCGTTGATATTAAAAGTATTCAATATAAAGGCAAACTAACTATTTTGCAAAGATTAAAAGCATTGCTGATCCGTTATTACCGAACACACACTAGGATAATTATTGCCTTTTAATATGCTTTCTTTCTACCTTAAAACAATTGAACCTCCAGATAAAAAAAATAAATACTAATTGAAGCTGAGGTCGTTCTGTAGTGAGCCACAGGGAAAATCCCTAAAATACAACATGAAAGAAAAGAGAAAGCATAAATTAAACTAGTAAAGTTCAAATGTTTCTGCTTTTATGTCCAGAAACGCTTCTTATGATGAGTACGAACAAATGTTATCAAAGAAAATCTTGGTAAAATTATTTGGAGTGAACCAGTTCCCCAAAACTCCTAATTTTTCTCAACATATTCTATAATTTCTCACCAAAGAAGGGTGCTCTCCAGATATATAAAGACTATATAGAAACCAGATGCAGGTTATCCTCAAAACAAATTGCAAAGCTTGATAGCTTGTCAAATATGGCACCCTCATCTGAAGAAATCAGCACTGGAAAGTCATTTCTCAAAGATATTAACAGACGGAGACTACATTTCCTCTGCCCTTGAATCAACATACACCTTTCCTTGGCCTTCTTCTAATACTGCACACGGTTAATTAAGGGCAAGTGGGAGTGGACCTGGGGTTAGGGAGGCAGAAGCCACATTAAAGGAAGTATAAAAAAATCAAGGCCTCCCAAATTTCCCTGTTTTTTAGGGTTCTCATCATTATCATAAGGTGGTGTGCCACCACCTTCCTCTCTACAAAAAAAAAAAGTAGCAATTAATTTTGCCACCTTGGTCAAGTAAAAGAATAACTGACCCTGGTTATAATCTCATGTTCAGAGAGCCAGATGTGTACTACACAAGCATAGGGAAAGGGGATAAAAAGTTATGGACACATTCAAACAAACGTTTCAAGGGGAATGAAGATTTATTGCAGAAATCTAATAGGAAAGATGTGTGGTGAACCATCTGGTAAGTGACTTATATAGCCCCATACATTAACATCTGTTGTCATGTTTTTAAAGTACAGAATTCCAAAACTGTCCTGATGAGTCTTCTGAACGCAAGGAGTTTGCAGCACTGGATTGGGGGAGGGGAGAAATCCTAAAGAAAACGTTTGGACTTGACCTCCAAATAGTGTCCTGGATGGTGTTTTAGAGGTTAACATAAGCGCCTCTGTATCATAGCCTCGTTCAGCCCTCATAACCTTCTTATGGTTTGGGGGCATTATGATGATTATCTCCGTTGGACAGATGAAGTAACTGACATTTAGAGGGCTGCAGTGTCTTTTCCGAGGTTACCTGGAAAATGGTGGCACAGTCAGGACTCTGGACTATAAATTTTTTGATCTCTTCACTTCCTACACTGCCTGTAGGCTACGAATCAGAATGCAAGCCTTGCTGGCTTTCAGATCACCCACCATCTTTTGGCTGACCAGACTGTTCACAAACTAGGTACAAACTAGCTCCACCTAATGGTTCTGAGTGCCAAGCATGGTGAATTCCCTGGCAGAATGGTGGTAAAAGCTTGTTGAGTGAATTAATCTAGAAAGGAATGCCAAGCAAGTCTTAGTACCTAGAATATACCCAGCAATGTGGTAGGTTCTGGAATAAATAAAATATAGACTTTGGTCCTAATAAGGGTAAGAGAATGGAAAGAGCAAGGTAACAAGTTGTTAGAATTAAATGGTTTGACAGAAAGTACAAGTACTAGAGCAGTCAAGGGTGGCTCACATGGAAGTTGGGGTTTCAGTCACACCTGAAAATAATTAACTTATTCATGGTAGAGAAAATGGGGAAAAGTGGGAAACAGCCTTTAAATAGACAAAATAAAGCAGAACCCAAATAACGGTGTTTTTTAAAAGCAGCAATAAAACTGACTTGGTTTACATTTAATTTCGGAGATTACATATTAGGAAACTTAATCATTTTCACACTGTCAGCTATGGAAGAGTCCAAGAGGCAAAATACGCACTAATGTTTTTACTAGTTTTTTAGAGTCACAATTTTGAAATCATTGCCTCTATACAAACAATACTATCTAAAAGCCTAAGCCTATATTGATGGAGATCTATCTCTTCCCTTGCTTAAACTCTGTGTAGAAAACCAACAACGTGCAAAGACCATTGCAGACCCACATGCCGCCATGTTCAGTCTCCTGAGGCAGTGCGTGTTTCTGAGAGGCACCGCTTAATGTGACTGTCATGACACGCCTGCTTAAAATTAAAAGCACAAATATGCAGGTTACAGAAAGGAGTCAGTCATGACCACAGAGAGTGAGATCTCACGGCTTCAAAGTAGCCGTGAAGCTTACACTCAACCCAGCCAAGTGGATGAAAAAGGAAGCTCAGTGGCTTTCATATTTGGGTTCTTTTGAATTAGGCATGCCTTCCTGCTCCAACAGGAGGTCCCTGCAGTATAAGAGGCTTCATCAAAGGCAAGGAGAACAATTAATTAGCTGCTTCTCCCCAACTAGTACACCCCCAACGGTAGCACCACAAAGATTCAGGGGCATACCTGTCAGAGCAGTCCGTTCCAGGTAGTTACCGTGAAGAATATCACTGCAAATGAGGATCAATGTCCAACACCACTTCAGAATAGTAATTTCTTAATTCTTATTCAAATCTGGCAGGCAAGATAATATAACTTGATCTGAATTGGCCATGTGATCCTGATGGCGTCTTGCTAATGGGCTGTTCACTTAATTTATGTAATTTTAAAAAATTAAATAGTCATATTTTAAATCCCCACTGCAGTCCTTCAGATTGAAAGTACACGTTTAAAAGTTACAGTGTCTTTATAAATCAGCATTACCAAACTTCTTACCTTGTTGACTATGCTCTCCTAAAGTTTTACCTGTTCTTGGCTCCCCTGTTGGCTTGTGAGGAATATTCCAGAATCCCATCAGCAAGTCACATAATTCTCTGCTGTGGGAAACTAGGTGTGTCAATTTGGTTTTAGACTGAAACATAAATCTGTTGCTTTATGAATATGGAGTAAGAATCCAGCATACTGAGTGACAGATATATTTGCAAAGAGGACTTACCTAGCTGGGTAAATGTCATGTTCAAAAGTCAACAAAATCAAATTCACTGTGTTATACACATGATTCCAGAAAAAAATACATCTCGATTCATGAAACATGTATTGAGAGCCTACTGTGTTCAAGATGTTATGGCAACTACTGGTAACTTTATCTTTGTTTAAAAATCAATTTATTTACCTTGGTCTATGTGTGCAATGGCAGCCTCAACCTTCCTCAGGCTTCCCCGGAGTCAAGGTATAGAACAACCACAAGGAAGGCTTCTCAGAAGTAGGCAAAACTCAGTGGTTTGTAAAATCTTCGCTTTGAGGGTTCTCTAATATCTGGAGCTGTCCTCTTTGTTTTCTGTAGCCTAGAATAGCACCTTTTTCCATGGGATTTTCTATCAAGGACTTAGAGAGAGCAATGGACATGGTATCTCACTTAGAATATATTTGAAGGCATAGTCACTACTTTCTACATTGGACTCAGATAGCACCGTAGTGAGGTTCACAGTTGCTTTGTCCTGGTTTATAAAGAATCTCCTAACAAACTAACCAAACCTTTGGTGACAGTCACATGGTGCTATAGTAAATACAGAAGCTGGCTACATTTTGCATATTTTTATACCTTATTCTTTTCTTCTTGTTTTTGCTTTGAGGTATAGGGAATAGGATCAAGTCAAATCACTTTGTATTCAGCTAATCCCCTCCCATCTGCTCCTACTTGGTCCCCTCAAATGAAGGGAAAAGCAATCACTACATTCAGAAGTCCAAATATTCCAAGAGAAAGGACAACAGTAGCTACATGACTTGTGGTTAGAAGAGATTTCAGAAGGGTAGCAGGAGAAATGACAGAAAGAGGGAGTTCAACTCATTTAGATATAAAAATAAATATATAATCTGTGTCAGTTAATTTAATATCTATATCTATCTATCTATCTATCTATCTATCTATCTATCTATCTATCTATAATGTATAACACAGGTACCATGAATACACCATCGGAACATGCATACTGTAATGCACGTATGAGATATATGCTAACTATCAGATCTGTGAACATACACGTAAAAGGAAGTATGAGGCAGAGTTGCTCAGGTTTGCTGGGAAGAGGAAATGGGGTGGGGGTGCTGCGGGTGAGAAGGATGTGAAACCACTGACCTGCATTAGAGTTCCAGGTTAGATTTTGTTTGGGAAAGTTTCCTACTCTGTCACCATTTCCCAGTCTGATGTTTCACTGCTCCCCAAAGATACGCGTTACCTTTTCTTCAGATGAGTTGTTCTTCACATGGCCCTCCCCTCTTCCTCCAATAAACAGAGCTATGTTTCTTCCCAATTCTGTTGCTTTCCACCCATCAGACTATCACTCATTCTTTAAGGTCAAGCGCAAGCCTCCTTCCTAATCTAAATCCCTTCCTAGAAACTCCAGCCTGTAATCATGGTTATCCCTTTACGTACCTCCTTTTTCTTCCAGTTGACCTTGTAATTAATGTCATTGGTTGGTTTCTGAAGACATTTTCCAGGTTTTCTGATTCGCTTTCAGTTTTGAGTTGCCAGATGAAACCTGGTATGGATATTCTCAGAGTATGACTATCTCTTCAAGTAGCTAAACACAAGTAGGATCCTTTTCCTTTCCCCCGTTCCAGCCAACCTGAGCTTTATCCACTCCATTTTACATTTTCACTCAAAACAACACGCTCTCCTACGCCACTAGGGTCACCTGGAACTGGAACAGGCAATTGTCCCTCCTCCTACCTCACTGGTCAGAGTTAACACAACTGCGTGTTTCCTAAGCTGTTTGGCTGGTTAACATAAGAATCCTTCTGTGGTCCAAGTACAAAGGCATTCACATATACTAACAGCGACAATCTTTTATTATTTTTTATAATCCAATATTTAAATGCAGTGTAAAATATATTCACAGAAGAAGCATCTCTTATAAACAAAACACATAAGAAATAAACATTAGGCTATATCGGAGTATGAAAAACATGTAATAAAAATGGTTAGCACAAACACAATCCATGAATGTGCTATGAATAGGCCTTTAAAACCTTCCTCATCCTCCTATAAGCCTGTATTCCCTCAAAAATTCATTTAATAACTAAAAACTAGTATTCAATTAAAAAACAGAGTTTTGCTTTTTTACTTTCTTAATTATTAAATTGCCAGGACCTGAAAATATTATAACACATTTTTTTCTTTGGGTATTGATCCACAACCATTTAAGTAGGTATAACTTTCCCCATTTTTCACATTCAAAAACTGAGAACCCGAGTGGCAAGGTAACTTGTCCACAGTCACTGGCTTGACAGGAAGATCTGAACTCAGTTCTGGCTGACGTCAGCACCCAGTTTTCCCTGCAGGGCCATTCCGTGTATCACAGGCACAGGACTTCAGCTACACACCAGTCAAATAAGCGTTCCTGAAATCACCCAGTTGCAATATATTGACATTCTTACTATATTAAAAAATCTTTTAAGTTTCGAGGAATGGATTTTAAACATGAACTACCCAAACTATCAGAACACCATCACCTTTAATTCTGAGACTTCCATTCCTAATCCATGTCTGACTTAGGTCAAGAAGAATGGGAAGATTTACTCTTGGTCCTTAAATGAGCTGTCATTTTATAAAAAGATGATATTGCATGTACCTCCTGGCATGTACTGGGAATTGCTTCACAAAAGTGTTAATGTTTTTTTTTTTTTAATCTACTAGACACACACACACACACACACACACACACACACACACACACACCGGCTATATTTATGGAACACTGCATTTTTCTATCTATTAACATAACTGACCTAACATAAGTGTTTTTAAATTTTCTGTCACACACAAAGACACTGACCCCCTCCTTTGAATGGCTGTTTCTCCCTCTCCGAATGCACTACCATTGTCACTGAACTGTATGAAAAGATATACCTAAACATGTTCATATCTCTCCATGGACCTTTTATAGGAAAATAACAGGAACCCTCCTTCAACACCATAAGGAGGAGTATTTTCACCATTTAGAAATGTTAGTTTTCCATTTCCTGAGGAAAAATGGAGTTAAATCTTAGATTTGGTGAGGTTCTATTCACTTTGAGTATTCATTATTATGGTGGTTTCTCTGCCTGATTGGTTAAAGAAGACAACACAATTTGTAATTGATTTTTTTTTTTACCACTGAACAACTAATTTTGTCTTCCAAAAAAAGCTCTAGGGTTTATTAACTGTGCAATCACAATTTACTGAGGTCCTTTCATCAAATTAGCCCTGCAACAATGCAATTTTTCCCTTATTTTACTTCTATTTCAAGAAGGGCTTTCCACTATGGCTCTTATTAAGACAGACAGTCACTCTTCTCTAATTTAGGTGTTTTTTTTTCTCTCATGGCAACAATTCATTATTACAGCTGAAGATTTTTTTAACCCAATTCTGGGCTTCCCTTTCCTTATGTCCTATTTCCTACAACATCATAAAATGTGTGTTATCTCCAAATGGTAGTAGCCGCGGGCTCTTCAAAGGAATATACTCTGTTGATCTTTAGAAATAGAAATTTCAATCTAGGAATAATCCCCTAAACTTCTTTGACTATTGATCTGTTTCTTTACTTTATCTCTTCATTTATTTCACACTTACCTCCACAATAACAAGTTCCAATGAAATGACTACATTATCAAGGTCTTTTTTTTTTCCCAGCATTTACCGTATTTTACCTTTCTCCATTTTCCTTATGGGAAGATAGGACCCAAACGGACTCTCATCAATACCTATACAAAAACTTGCTTCTCCAGAAATATTCTTTACCTAGTTCCAAGCACCCAACTTAACTCTTGTGCCTCAAAGGGACAGCTGATATCCCAAACACCAAATGACTATGTGAATGGAAATCCAGAAATAGAGCCCTGAAGATCAATAGATGTGACTGACAAAGCATTTACATTCTCAGGGGTAGAGCTCACTGTGTTTCTAAGTGGATCAGAGATACGATCCCTGGCCACTGTGAATGGAAAGGAAACTGGATGCCATCAGAGGGAGATACAAGTACTAATGCAGTGAGGTAATGTGGCAAAGAATAGAAGAGTCAAGGAATGAAACCCTGCCCTTAGGAATCTTAAAATAAGCTCATACTTGCATCCCAATCTTCAGAAGAAAGAGAAAAGGCAAAGACAGAATTACAGAGTTTAAAACCCTGGGACTCGAGAGAGGTGAACTGTTACTTCCTCTGCTTATGAACTGAAGTTACACCCTGAGTAGTTATAGAGTTATCTCAGCATGTTTTCCTAGGAATATAATAAGTGAAAGATTGCTGACATCCTTCTACTTTGATGGGCGAGGGGGGTCAAAATGCTGACTCTCCACACTGAGAGATACCCAGCAGAGGTGGCCCTTGACACCTGCTCTGACTGGACATTTCCAAGAAGGTTGCTGAAGCACGAATTTCAAGCCAAAACGCCTGAGAAATGGTCAACGTAGAGGGTTTTGCACATGCTAGGCACACTGCAGCAGCCTTTTTTGGAGAGAGCAATTCAGCAGTCTGTCAATCAAAGGTCCTGAGACTGACAAATCACAGATACCCACTCTCTGACCTTGCTGGGCCACCAAGACAAGGAAGACAGAAAGTGGCTGACAGCAGAAATCCCTCCCCCCCGATAAAAGAAAATGAAATAAAATTACTGCTAAAAAAATGTCTTCACTCTCGCCTCCTTTCAAAGCCACTGTATGCCATTCTACGGTTTCACCTGAATTTCCAGAAGGCAAATGCTGGCTGCCATGAAAGAAAAAGGGCACTCTGGTGGCTTTCCTTTAGAAGCAAGCCTTCATAGTTTTGTTTGGGGTTTGGGTTTGTTTTCCTAGAGTATTTCTCATTAGGCAGGACATCTCGTATATGCACTGGCTTTGCTTTCTTGGTAAATCAATTCTCAATAAATTGAGACTTCACTCTTAGGTGAATTTATGTCAGATTATGTAAATATAAGAATTATTGCATATAGAAGTGGCAGAAAAAGATGGAAAGGTCTCTTCATTTACTTTGGGCTAGAGTTGAAAGTATTATATGGATCTAAATACGGAGATAACCCAGCACACAGACTGAACAAAATTAATTTTATGTTCACACTTGTGATAAAGTGAGTTTACTCCTTGAGGACTTGTTGATTGTGGTGGTGGTGGGGGGTGTTTAAAGCTCATATCTTCTTTTCCTGTTGAGCTTTTATGGATTAATAAATTATTGAAATCCCACTATAAGCTATGAGTTGGGGGATGTGACAATGAATAAGATACAGTTCCAAGTTTATTCAGGAATTCACTGTCTAGAGGGGAAGTCTTAACATAATTGGACATTCAAGATGTAATGAATTATGTGCCCTTATCACTGCTCCTGCTGGGCTAGAAATAACAAAATCAGGGTTCCACAGTAAATATTTACTAAGCAATTCCAATGCACAGAAGAGCGTACTCAGCCAAAGACAGCCCTTTCTGCCCCCACTCTGAAAGGGTTCTTCATCGCCCAGTTGGACACATGGACGCATCAACCTGAGAAAGATGGCCTGTGATCCAAAAACCCAACCTACAGGAATCTCGCCTTGACCAAATAAACATGTACCAGATATGTAATGATGAGTAGACACATAAACACATATACACGCGCGTTGTGCATGTGTCCCTCCTACAACACTGCTTCTCTTCTATGTTTGTATTCCTAGTACGTGAAACAATCCATTTGCTTTCCATCTTCCAAACCTTAGAGTAATAACTTCTAGGAAAGAAGAAATAATAAAGAATGATTACACAATCTTATTTGGGCAAAAAGCTAACATATGGGTATCAAGGCCAAAAATATGGATTTCAAGATAAAACATATGGACGCCCATATGGAAAAAAAGGTTTCCTGGCCAGAAACTCTGCTGTTGCGTTTTTTATGCCTATATGTATGGTACAATTTTTCCCTTCTGCTGGATAATGCTGTCTGCTGACAGATTCTAATGTTATAAATTCACATACAAATTTCACAAGATGCTCTACTGTTACCATCTTTATTAGATTTTTTTTATTCCCTTAACCCTTTTCATCACTTAATGCCTCAACAAGTCATGGATTTTTAGTAAAACGGTGAGGCTTACTGCAATCAATCCTTGTTGAATCTCTCCTTGATGCCCGACTCATGAAACTTTTTTTTCAGAACCTCAATAAGAAAATTATTTCCTCCGCACACACGTGTGCCTGAACACACCCACCCATGAGTGCACACACGTGCGCATATATAATAGGTTGGATCACCTATGACACCGCCTGTCTTGAGTCGCTGCCCCAAGCTCAGCAACAGACACTTGCAGGTACCGATAAGTTTATATCCTACAGGGTCACATATCACGGAGATAGCAAAACGTGGGTCAATTAAGAGATAAATACCCAAGAAAGTTTCCATTTCAGTCTCTTATGTTTTACTCGTAGAGACCTTTTTCCTTTACGGGAGGGGGAGGGGAGAGAATAGAAGTATCGAAAGAAAATAAGACTTGTTGAGGAAATGTGCACTTAGTGCTGTGCCTACTTTTAAGTCAGTGGACAGCAGATATTTAACTGTGAAGTTATCATATCATTTACAAAAGAAATCACTTCTGATGTACTTTTAGTGTATCTCTTTTGGCACTCAGAGAGAGCATAAACTGACACTTTGGCCTTATAATACCATGGGGGCAAATAGCATATCAGGTGTGCCCACCAAGGAGGCCCTCCAACTGAAGATGTGTTTATTTTGCAGTTTCACAGGGGGAAGGGGCATACTTTCTGATTTTCAGCTCCTGGAGCTCTGGATTTCCAGTAGCAGCACTGTCTCCTATCCTGAAGGTTCCCTGTGGGGTGCATACATTACCTCCAACAGGGGAAAGAAGACTCGCTTCTATTTAACAGACATAATATTACAGGGAGCCTAGCTGGGGTATTAAAGACTATGAAGGACTATTTCAGTTCCTTCTATCCTCCATCAGGAAGCAAACAGTGGATATCGGCTTTACTGAGCCTCAGATTATACAAACCGAGTCTGTTGGTTTCTCTTTGCGCCAATTTATGCCAGTGGGATAAAAGGCAAAGAAAATAAGGAGGCACAAAATTCAGTGAAAGGACAAAGCGGTGGTAAGCTGATCTATAGCAACAAATGCAGCACCGTCCTCACATACTTTAACGGCGTTCAGCTATTACAGCAATTAGAGCCAGCACATCTGAATTATTAAATTGTCCTCCCTGCCACCCGCCCTGCTTGGTATCTCTAGAACCAGAATAAAAGCCAGCTCTTTGTGTTCTTAGTATAGGATGGCCAAGCTACCTTGTGTTAAGGTAGTTTCCTTTTTTAAAAAGCCACAGTTATCAGTCATTAACCATATTCTGTGTCTGCCTACAAGAATCAAGTCCAAATCCCTTAGCTGGGCATTTAAGACTATTCACAACCTGGTCCCAAGCTACCCTTCCAGACTTACTTTCTATTCTTTCTTTTGACATATTCCACACACAACACACGGTTCACTGTTTCTTGTAAAAGCAAACAGAGCTTTCAAGTTTTTGTTCATGCAGTTCTTCCTGCTTAGAACACTCCCTCCCATCAAGTTCCCTTCCTTCGATAGCATTTGGTGAGGAAACAATTTGCCAGGCAGTATCACAGATGATGGAAATATGTTGGCAAACGAGCAGACATAGGTCCTGAATTCAGGAAGCTTACAATCTACCCTAAATCAAGCCAACCTCTGAGGCTGAGCAATAACTCAGCAATGTTCCTGATGCTTCTTCAGCAAGTAGTCATTACCCAAATTTTCTATCAGATCAGACTGAAATTCCATAGTGTCTAATATGCCAGGGCCTCACCAGGCACACAAGCATATGCACAAAGTTTAAAGATGTGAATGAAGTGAGCCTTAAGGATAGACCACGAAGGAATCATGTTATTATCAAAGAAACAGTCAGCTCCTTCCTTCCTTCAGCTGACGGCATCATCTGTCCTGAGCACAAGATCTGACAAATAGAAAGCCACCAATATGTCTTTATTTAATTGTAAATGTGAACAGGACATAGTCCCTTCCCTCCAGGAACTTAGAGATGATAAGACATAAACAGTCAAGAAATACACATCAAAATGACCAATGGAAAACCAATAATGGCAATAACAGTGACTTGTGCTGTAAAGCGGAAAAAAAGTGAAAGCTGTTGTCTTCTGATCACTCCAAAAAGGCGGATTTGAAGGAAGCCTGCTTTGTGATTACTTAGGGAATACAATGCCTCAAACTGCAAAAATCAACACTAATTTGAAATTATTTTCTAAATGCAATGTAATGTTTGATTCAATTAAAATAGACGTGATGATTTGGAATGGAGTCAAAACAACAATTATTCAGTGATTCTGGAAAGGCTTTTCCAAAATGCATGTTGGCTTGAGTTTATGGAAATATTGACCTCCTGACCTGGAACAGAAGCAAGTGATTTTCATTATGTTTATACTGTGGATTTTTCCCATCCCTAATCCTGGGTTGCCAAATTGCGTATTCTGCTTCGATTACAACCTATGTTCTGCTTGACTGTGGATCATCTTACAAATCGGTAACTGTGGGTCAGATCAGGAAACTATGCCCTGGCAGTGAATTTCATTTCACAGACCTAGGAACCCAAGAGCTCACTGTCTTGAAAACACAGATGCCTTTAAGCCAATGGTCAATTTCTCTTTTAAAGGTCTTTGGTCCTAACTCCTTTAGGCAGGTAATTTGTCCTGTAAATATTCTGCAAAAGCCTGAATCAACGAGACAAATGCAAAATGAACCACGCCAGCCAGTTCATATGGCAGCCTGAGTGAATCATGTATATTTACACAGCCCTTCAATCAAATGCTTGGGTAGAGTAGCTATGTTTATTTCTCTGGCTTGCATATAATCTCTTTATTAAGTCTGCTGTCTTTACAGAGAAACTAGAAGGCTATAACTTAAAGGCTATCGTCGTCTTCTAGCTTAAAATCTTATTTTTAGGAGGAAGAAAAGAGGGAGGTGGGGATTGGGAAGGAGGCGGGGGGGAGGGCGGTGGGCAGTGGAGGAAGGAGAGAGCTGTTACTTGCCAAACCAGCACATGCTCACCAGAGAACACGGTCAAGTGGTCAGAAGCAGGGCTGATGTTAATTAGCAATGAAATGAGGAATGAACCAGCATTAGCCCTGAGACTAATCAATGGGAAAATCACTCCAAGCAGCAGCTTAATGAAGTAGTATACAGCTGTTTATTTTTAGTCCATTTTATCCTCACCAAAAAAAAAAAAAAAAAAATCCTCCAGAAAAATGATAAAAAATACTTGACAAAGTAGATTTTTTTTCAAAGCCAGGGTACACTCTGATTTACGTATTTATAGTCTAACTCCTTATACTTATTTCTTTCAATTAATAAATAGTAGGGGCATCTGGGTGGCTCAGTTGGTTAAGGGTCCGACTTTGTCTGGGGTCATGATCTCATGGTTCATGAATTCTAGCCCTGCATCAGGCTCCGTGCTGACAGAGTGGAGCCTGCTTGAGATTCTCTCTCTCTCCCTCTCTCTGTCCCTCCCCCATGTGCTCTCTCTCTCCATCTCTCTGAAAATAAATAAACTTTAAAAAAAAAAGACAATAAGTATTAGGTGGGTATAAACACCTACACCTATCAGAAATATGCCTTTTCTTTTCACCTTTACATAGGTGTTCATACTTGTTTTGATGTATAGAAGAACACCACTTTTCCCTGAGATGTGAAACTGCTCTAATATTTTTGTAAGTGGGCTACAAAAAAAGATGCTACAGACAGGAAATAAGAATCTTCTCATTTCTTTCAAATGTGAGGGAAATTAATTGGAAACTATTCTTGCAAACAAAAATTGTTCCTCACTTTTAAAAAGAATGACTGTCATCTATCTACGAGCAAGACCACGGAGCCTGTTAATTAAGACCTACTGATCTCTGGGGTGTTTTGATCGAAAGCATCTCATGACATATATGGGGATCCAAAGCTAGAGGGCCAATTAGGAAGGGGAAAAATCTTGTCATTTTATCAAGATGTTGAGGAAACGTGGCAGTCAGTTTAAACAGACCAAGTCTCTCATTGAGAATTTTTTCCTCCACTCTAATTGGAAGATAAAAATTTCCTCTGAAGGATACAAATGTTCTCTACCTTAGCAAGGTCCAAATAAGCCAAAGGAGCTTCTCCAATGAGAATATCTTACTGACAACTCTGGAAACAAGCTTAGACTCAACTTTTCCTCCTAATGATGGAGAGGTTACTGTAAGTACTTCTAACTAGAGTCGGCCAGACTCGAGTTAAAATGTAAGTGGCGGGATTAGTATAAGGAAAAAAGGAAACCCAAAAGGGCTCCCCTCTCATTGCCTCTTTCTTCCTCCCTCTTTCCTTCTTTCTATTTAAAAATGTGTTAAGCATCCCTCCATGACACAGAAAACTTAGTGTTTGCAAAGTGCATCCAAGCAAAACATCAGAACACAACGGTAAGAAAACACAAATAGGCCTCCTCGCTTTCTCTTTAGCTAGAGCGTCAAAATCCTTAGTGAAAGATGAAGCTTCTCCTCTGACTCATTCTTCCACCAGCTCCAAGTGCAAACACTGACTTTGTTTATCCTTCGTTGTCTCCAAGGGGTACGAGTATACAAATGATTTCTTTCTTACATCATGCCAAGACTATTGGACTCACGCTCTCGTCCAAAGAAAGTCTATGCAAACCTTTACTCATACCTGAAAAAAAAAAATCAAGCTAAAATTTCAACAGATCAGTGCTTAAGTTTGTTGCTACTAACGAGGAAGAAGGAAGAGTATCCGTTACTGAAGGCTCAGATGTGTCTCCTGGTACTTGGCCGGAGCACTGTCACTCAGGGCCACCAATTGTTGACGCATATTTTCCATACGATGAAGCATCTTGAGAAAACGACAACAAGCAACAACGAAAAAACAAACCCACTGCTAAGTGCAAACCTGGGAAACAGCAGCGCTCAGGTAATCCCCTTTATGGGTTGATTTGATAGCTCAAGGAAATGGAAACAAAGCACCAAGCACTAGAACACCAACAGCTGGTTGGGAAATTGCCGCAGATTGTTAGGGGAAGCCGCCAACTAAAGATAGGCAATGAAAAGGTTAGAAATGATAGTTTAAAAAAGACAAATTACTCCAAAGACCATATTCTTTAAATCGCTGAAGCAAAACATGTTTATTCGATTTGTTTGTATGCCTATTACAAAAATGCTACTTTGGGATTCTAGGAACCCAGTCTGTCAATTTTTCAGTTCCTGCACTTTCATGGTTGCTTAGAGCTGTTTAATGCAAATACACTTCCAATAAGAGATTTCATGCCCCTAAATTACACCCAGTTAAAAGCGAATGAAAATGTAAGGTAAATAACTATAATCAGCCATATTATCTTTCTCTTGGCACCTCTCACTTTACAGGCATATTTAAAGACATCTCTGGGGTCCTATCCTTTTTAACAAGCAGCAGCGTATTTCCTGGAATATTACTTAAGATGCTGTGCAGTGAACATTACACAGGTTAAAATGTTACCTAGAGACCTAGAAGGAACTGCATCTGTTGTAGAGCCGTCTTTTTTGCTACATTTTGGAATGTCTGAGAAGATGAAAAGGCATTTGCTGTGGAGGGGATGAAAAGAGATGAGAAGAGTTTAAGTTTGTCTTTCATGTGCAAGTTCATTGATCAGTCGTCGTGAAGAGCATGGAAGTTTGAAAAAGTCACTCTGGGAAGAAATGAATGGGGGCCAAAAGGAAATGTACAAAGGAGAAGGGCCTGCCAGATTGGATTTGCCGTACAAAGAAAAGTACTTAGGAGTAAAACCACTAAGTTACTCCTGGAGGAAAGCATCGAATGCCCTGAACACTTTTGTCACAGATCACCTTTTTTTTTTTTCCTTGAGCCAAGGAAATTGTTAATTCTCAAAAATCAGTGTGCCTAGGGATCGCCGTGTGAAGTGTCTAAACGGCAGAGTTCTGGGCCACGCTGAGAAATCTGAATTAAATAGGTGGAAGGAGGAACACGGGAATCTGCATTTTTAATTAGCACGGACAGGGAGTCTGCGTTCTACAATCTGAGAAAATGGTTTTAGGAGATTAACAGCACACACATTTCAAAACTGGCAGGGGCACCTGGGTGGCTCAGTTGGTTAAGCGTCCGACTTCAGCTGAGGTCATTATCTCCTGGTTCGTGAGTTTGATCCCTGCATCGGGCTCTGTGCTGACAGCTCGGAGAGGGAAGCCTGCCTCAGATACTGTCTCTGTCTCTCTGCTCCTCCCCCACTTGCACTCTGTCTCTCAAAAATAAACATTAAAAAAAATTTTTAGGTGACAAATACCATTCTAAGAAGACTTAATCCATCCACACGGGCGTTCCCTGCAAAGAACACAATTATGACTTATAATCAAGCCTCCGGGAGTACCATTGGCAAGGGAGCAAAGGGGAAGAAGAATCAATAAATGGTTCAAACATGTGAAATTACCTTGTTCACCCAAAATATAGGATGGCGTTGTTCGAACTGTAATCCCATGGTTCAACTGCCCCAGTTCAATTTTAGGAAAACTGGCAATCATTCCCTTTTGTGGGGGGTGCAATTTCTGAAGAACCCAGGCTTTTAAAAAGTGAGCTATCACCTCTCTATTTACAGAGCAGTCACTACCTTGGTATTGCTGTACCCACGTGGGCAGACGGGGACACAGGTGGGTCTAAATCCAGGCCCATCCTGTCACTTACCGCCAGTGGGAGCTTGGGCAGGGTCTAGCTCCCTGCCTGGCACACAGTAGCCCTCCTTCATCTGCACAATGAATGTACATTTTAGTAAAAAACAGACATCTGCGCAATCAATAGAAAACCACCCCTTCACAAATCATAAGGGTGAAATAAGATAATGAAGCTGTACCCTTAGCATAGAGACTAGAACGTGAGAAGCATGGAGGAAAAAAAAAAAAAAGAGAGAGAAATCTGTTAGGACTTAAATTTCAGTGACTCAGTTTAGGGTATTCATTTTCTGACTCAATTTATGAGAATTACCACTCATTTTAAGTTACTTACAGAATTATTAACGATTTGGCAGTGGAAGGTGGGGTTTGTTTCATATACTCTTACTAGGTAAGCCGAGGGTACTGTGGATTTAATAATTATTTACAATGATTTTTCCATAGAAACCAAGTCAAACATGAAGCTTAGGTACTAGGTTACTCCACCAAAGACAATTTAACTTGTAAGTAAAAAAAACTCCTGTTTGTTTTTTTTTTAACGTTTATTTATTTTTGAGACAGAGACAGAGCATGAACGGGGGGAGGGTCAGAGAGACACACACACACAGAATCTGAAACAGGCTCCAGGCTCTGAGCTGTCAGCACAGAGCCCTACGCAGGGCTCGAACTCACGGACCTTGAGATCATGACCTGAGCCGAAGTCAGAGGCTTAACCGACTGAGCCACCACGTGCCCTTATAAACTATTGTTTTTATGGAAAACAACAGGACACAACTCCTACTGCTATGCAAGGTGAAGAGGAAATCCTAGCTAGGGAAAGAGAAAGACACCCCCAGCCCTAGCTTCTTCAACTCAATGTACCCACCCCCCCACACATTAACTAAAGTGCCCCAGGAGTGGTAGAGCGTGTGCTTCTGTCTGACAGGATCTTGGGTCACAGACAGGGCTAGACAGGACTTCTAAGGTCTCAGAGGAAGTAGGTCATTTGGAATTTATTCTTGAATAAATATTCCCATTACTGTTAAATTTTATAGACAGTGTTCACAGACAGTATTGATGTTCTTCAATACTGTTGAGCAGTGATTTGAAAGGAATTAGTTCATGCTACTATTTCTACTCCTTCAGCCACAAATTTTATCCCTGGAAACAAAGGCTTGGAGGCACAGCATGCTCAAAGGCACTGGGGTTGTCTGCTCAGGGCCACTGATGATGAGGGAAAGAGATGCTTAGTTTATGCTTTGAAATTCTAGGAGGCCTAAGATATTATTTGGGGATTTCCATTGGAACAGGATGTCTTGTGACATTCCTCTCTGACTTCAGTGTGTGAACACCTGAAGAGAGTTACCAGCCATGAGGCAAGTTTTAGGGGCTTTGGAGAAAGCCTTTCTCGGTGCGCTTTGCTCCCCACCTACACCGACAGCAATGCATATACAGAAGCTGTCAGAGACGCTCAGACGATGCTAACATTCCTATGCTTATGGAAGAACACAGGGAAGGTCTGGCTGAAGCCCAAGCTGAAGGGGGTGGCAAAAGAAGCAGAAGCCAATCCAGAAGGTGGGTCTGGCAGGTGCCGGTAGCCATAGTGGCCCAGAAGGTAGCTGGATTTCCTGCCAAGTCTCTGAATGTAGAGCCATAACCCCCTGCTTCCCCAACTGAGTTATGTCTTATGCCTCAGGCTTATATATCACAATCACTCATTCCACAACACAGATGGGTGTTTTCCCTTCATCTCTTTGCTTACATAAATTCAACAATTTTGCCCTCTTCATAGGGTATCATGAAGGTGCTTAAGAAATCCAAATTCGTTGTATCACCCTTCAGAATCAGGAGCTTTCATAACCTGTTTATAAAAGATTTAAATAGTAAGGCATAGAATACCCCACAAACAAGCATTTGTTGCCCTTAATATAGAACTCAATGGCCAGGAGCTAGAGCAGAGAGTCAAAGAGATACAGTAAGTTATCTCTAAAAACCTACCAATGCTTCCAGGCTGATAATTCACAGATCTGGAATTCTCAGAGCTCTGCCGAAGACAAACAAAACATTCTAACTGTTCAGGTTTAATACCACATGCTGACTGTTTCTCCAGAAGGGTGGGGAATATATATCACCCACTCAAGTTGGTGTTCAGACTGTGGACACTGGAAAGCTCCCAGAGTAAAGCAGTATGAGAACAATGCTTCCGGAAGCAGTTACAGAATTGAGCAAAATTATATCTAGGGCACAGATGCATGAGGTGCGGGGTGTGTATGTGTGTGTGCACGCTTGTGCGTGGTGTAGTGTAGGATCTGAAACAGCTCAGTCTGGTTTGAGGGGAAAGAATTTGAACCTAGTGTATAAGTTTCATCCTAATATATGCACCATATTATCTCAAACCTTTATATGAAGAGCTAGCCTCATGTTTTATCTCTTGGTCCCAAATCATAAGGACCTTGACACTTTAAGGAGTGGACCAAGGGTAGATTATGTAATAAAATTTTAAACCACGGCAGCTTGATCCCCTTTAGTTACACTAAGGGCTCACAGGTAATCATAATACATTTACTATATCTGTATCTTTAAATTGCAAAGTGCACACTGGAGAGAACTGTAGGACATGTAACCATATCCAGTTCTCGTGAATCTCAGATAATGACTATGAAGAGAAATAGCAGAAGTTAGAAGTGCACTAAGGGTGTCACATTGCCAAATGAAATAAGCTTCTCGAATATTCATGAGGGGAGCCCAAATTTCTCACTCACTTCCTCCTTGCTGTCATGCCAGAGGAAACTAAGGCTACACTAGGAAAAGCAACTCTAGATTCATCACTGCGGTGGCCTGCTTCTTAGTCCTGTGATTAAGTATCTGTGTTAAGAAAACATCAGTGGAACTGAAAGAGGACTAGGGGGTGGGCGCAAATAGACAAGAAGTACATCTACCTTGTGCAAAAGGTGAGGAGCAGAATCAACGTCAGAAACTAGAAAGGCCCTTGGGAATCTATGTGGTGCCCCAAGCAAAGCCACAGTCAGTTCATCTACAGAGAAGTATCAGTCTCCCTTTCCCCACATCCCAATAGACAGTATAGTATGATCTGGTCCCAAGGCGTTGTTCTCAGTATATAATTCAAGGGATCCTTCCTCTTCCTAAAACCTAAATGTATCTCTTCAGCTATGTAGCAGTATTCTCACAAACCAATCAGTGACAAGGTGTCTAGCAATGCCTTTTTCTATACCTGAACTCCATCAGCATGATCTTGACAAGGCTTATCTCCAACTGTTATTTCCCTGAACTTCTAATTTCTGAATCATCTCTTCATCTTCCGCATCAATCCTGTATTGTGGTCCACAGTGGTTCTGACCTTGAAAATAATGGTAATCAGGAGCACCTAGGTGGCTCAGTCAGTTGAGTGTCCAACTCTTGATTTCAGCTCAGGTCATGATCTCAGGGGTCGTGGGATTAAGTCTCATATTGAGTTCTGCACCAAGTGTGGAGCCTGCTTAAGATGGTCTCTCTTCCTTTCCCTCTGCCCCTCCCCCAAGCTTGCTCTCCCAATCTGTCTCTCAAAAAAAAGAAAAGAAAAGAAAAGAAAAGAAAAGAAAAGAAAAGAAAAGAAAAGAAAAGAAAAGGAAGGGAAGGGAAGGGAAGGGAAGGGAAGGGAAGGGAAGGGAAGGGAAGGGAAGGGAAGGGAAGGGAATAGAAGAGAAGAATGGTAATCATCTTGCCTCCATGAAAAAGAGGGGAGAAACTTGGGTCCTCTCTGCCCATGCTCCAGCATATCTATGCCCACGCCAACACTGGACCTATTTCTAACACCTTCTAGAGCTTAGTAGTGAGATGAAGATTCCGTCCCTCCTGAGACGTCACCAACTAGAAAGCAGGAGAGCTTCTGAAAAGGTTTTGTGGCTCCTATTGAGAACAATACTAAAGGCCAAAATGATACTCAATACAGAGGGCACTCTACCTCGTGGAACATGCTGATATGTTACGTGACTACACGTGTAAGATATCTGCCAAAATTTATTTTCTCTGCCAGATGTCTTAGTGATGGTTCTCTACTGCCGACATATCTGGCCTGAGGTCCACAGTGATCACAGGCCAACTGAACTTTGTTTTCATGTTCCCACTTGTCCACATAGCATAAAAGCTGACAGTGTTCCATCAAACATTTATGAATAGCCTTTGTGTGAAGGGTGTAGCTTGCATAGCCCAATTTTCAAGGAATTACCTGGGTAAAAATAGCACTCCATAAAGAATTACATGCCGGGTAATGTGTCCTGTGGACATTTCCTGTGACAGGGATCTGCCACAGTGCAGTATTTTGTCGTGCTGGTAAGGTAGCTTGATGATACAGGCCTTGGACACACAAACTGTGGTAGAGAATAAGAGCCGTGCAGTTTCAGCTTTGTTTTACAAAGCTCAGAGAAGCACGCACGCACACAGACACACACGTACAATAATAGGCATTTATATATACACAGTATAAACATTTTACCCAGGTAATTCCTTGAAAATTCATATTCATAAGTGTTTGATGGAACAGTTAGGGTCTGATCCCCTAGCTGTAAGGAATAGAGGGTGTGAATGTGATTCACCGAGGGAACAGCAGGAACAGAAGCCTGCACGGCTGGTCCCTGCTGGCCTGTGTACTCAGGGGACAGACCGAGTCTCATTTGGAGACATACCCAGACATGGAGAAAAATCCATGGGAAGTCAGAAGTGCCTTGGGGAATGAAGGACAGGAGCAGTGCCTAGCTTACAGCAACCAATCCCTACACCTCTGCCCGCATGCTACTAGGGACTTACCGCCATTTGGCTAACAAAACAAGAGGAAACTCCACATAGGATCTAATTATGTTCTTGCTCAGACAACTGCACATCGTTTCAAGGAGGAGAGCCCAGAGTCCAAGCCCAAGTCCAGAGCCCAGAGCACAAGGCAAGAAGGAAGAGAGACTGGTGCAACACATCTGCTCCAGCGCATTACCGAACCTCTTGATGGTTCAGTGTTCTCCTCTGCCAAACAAGGAGAGTATTCTTACCTACCTTGCAGGGTTGCTTTGAGTATTAAAGATGATTCCAATAAAGTCCTTGCACAAAGTCAAAATGAGTCAGAAAGCAGCAACTCATGAAGACTCAAGAGGGGGCAGCAAGTTAGAGTAGTTACTGCAAATGCAATCACCTCCCAACTCATGATTGGATTTCATTTCTTAGTTCTCTAAGTCAAATAAACACCAAAAAATTACCCTCATAGATGATATACTGCAACTTATGTTCCTAAAATAATTCAGAAGATTCTATCTGCAGGTAAATTGGTTCTATTAGAGAGGAGTAGTTCAGTCAAACCCCCTGTTGAACTTTTAAGTGTATGGCATATTCATGTACATGGAGCATGAGATTGTTACAATTAAATAAAATAATTTAAAAAAGGGTATTTAGTGTCTGTTATAAACAGAAACAGCTTCTTTTCTCATAAAGATACTTATTTTTTTTCCCCCTCTTTCTTATCTCTTTACCGCTGGGACTGCTGAGCTTAACAAAGTAAACTTGGCTTTACTTATCAGAGTGAGCTCAGGAAGCCCTAAGCATAGGAGTAACCCAAACACAAGAGATGAGACGCTCAATGAGGAGCCCAGAAGACGCTTTAACACCAACCATCCCCTGTGGCTTCGTGGCTATTAGGCAGGCTTACATTTTAGAAACACAAATGGGTCATCTGCATTTTATGTGGCTGCAAACCCCAGCCACTGCCTGGAAGTTTATGACAAGGCAGACATTCTGGGCTCTAAGCTAAGCGGTTTCTGGGATCTTAGCACCCAAGCAGAGATACAAAGAGAATACGCGTAACAGAAGGCTACCCTCTTCTGAACCGCTCAAGGAAAATTCCTCGTCCAAAAGAAGATTAAGGGCCCAGTGCAGATAACTGCCTGTGACATCCATTTCAATGCCATCCAGCACAAAATGGCATTTTACTTCATTCAAACTGGAATTATTTTGGAATTCTTGTGAAAATCCAATAGACGCTGAGTTTTTCTTCATACTACGCATAAAGAAGGATTAGCCAAGCAAATTAAAGGCGCAAGGGATACTGCAGGGAGTATACTTAATGTGAACTTGAAGGTTTTCAACACAGTATGCAAGCAGATGCTAATGGTTGGCCGTCCATCACACGCACAGTGAAGGGCACACTTCTCGGGGCCTCCAAGGCTGGATGTCACCGGGTCGCAGCTTACCTATAACGCTCAAATCCAGACACTCCTTCATTCACTAGGCTCTGGTCATGGGGTCTTTTCTGTTCTCTGAACCAGTCCAGCTCATTCCCACCTCAAGACCCTCACACTTGCTCTTCCTCATCTGCCAGGAACATGCTATCCTCAAACCTTCACGGGATCGGCTCCTTCTCAATAGTCAGCCCCCAGCTCCAAGTTACCCCTTAAAGTTGAAGGCTTCTCTGACCATCAAGCCATTATCCATCATACCTCTATTTTATGGTCTTCCTAACACTTACCACCCTCTGGAATTTTATACACGTCTCTTGGTGCATTTATTTAATAATGGAACACCCCACTGAACTAGAAGGCCTGTGATGCCTGGACTCAGTCTTGTCACCACAGCTCCTGCATCTGGCGCTCCCAACAATTAATTTATTTAAGGAAAACTAATCACGGAGCATTTAGTATATTTGTTAAAGAAGTTCCGGAAGACCTCGACCTAGAAACAACTTGGAAGTATAGCATGTACTAGAGAAAAATAAAACATCATCCTTTCCTACATGGTATATCTTAGACTTTTCACTAGTTTCAACTGGCTACCCCTTCCATTATATTGCCCTCTTTTCCATTTCATGTCTTTGAACTGAAAGGGCAAAACTGTCAAAATCTAGATAAATATAATGACCGAAAATAAGTCGATAGTGCTGCTGATAGTTTCAGAGCCCCAGCATCACTGTGAAGCAGCAGGCTCTTCCCCTGAGGAGTCTCAGCCTCCACTCAAGGTGAAGACAGAGAGGCCTCGCCCAATTCACAGAAGCCCCGAGCCCCCATGCTCTGTCATTGAACCAGAGGGTCAGGAAGTATGGAGCCAACTGAAGAGCAAAGCTCTCCTGTGACCTGCTCCACGGACGGGCTCTGCCTTCCACCATCTGCAACACTAGGCAACCTTCTTCAACTTTACAAATTCCAAGACATATTGACAGGCCCCAAACCAAAAACCCATGTTCTGAAAATCAGTTTATCATAAGGAAGAGATTACGTCACATGTGAGTGATCAACTTGAACGAAGATAACTTCCTAGGACATGGGACGGAGCACCTATAAGAGAGAGAGCATCAAGGAAGAATCCAGAGATTCAGAAGGACAATTGCAAACTCCTTGTTATTCCAGCCGCTATCAAATGACTAGTGTGGAACCTCTCTTTCCCTTTCAAAGAATTAACTACCTACAGCTTTTTCCTCCCCTCTCTCTTTTTTTTATTTTATATTTAGAGAGAAGAAACATGTTTCTAAAGAAAGAAATGAGATAAAGTGTTAAGCATGGGTTCATTCATAGCATCCAGAAATACCTGCGCATAATTTTGTGTACAATTATAAGTGTCTGCGTAGATGTGTGTGCATGCATGTATGGGAGTGCATGTGTGTTGGAGGGATGTGTGTACACATGCACACGTGAGTGTATGCACGCACGCATTTGGAATGCTGAAAAAGTTGAGGCAGGACCTGTCACATTGGGAGAATCTCCAAAAGCTGGAACATTCTGAGTAGGTAATACTCCATGTTGTAAACTGCTCATGCAGCAGGACTGAGGAAGAGGCATCGCCTGGCCACCGGCTGTTACTGACTCTGGGAAAATGAAAATACAGCATCTCTGCACCTGTTCACCTGATGGTGAAGGAAGGAAAAGCCATTACCGAGTGACAGGAGACAAAAAACCAAAATCCACTTCAGCAACTCATCCCACTGCTGGTGATTAATCTCACACTCCCACAGCCTGATGCACATTAACCAGATAATTAATAATTTCTTTAGGGATTCCAGCTCGGCAACTGTTTTATCAACCTGCACCGCATTAGCAGGGAAATGCTGCATTTGTGATCAAACGTCTAGGACCAGGAAGGGGCTGTAAAGAAACAGCAAGGGCTTTGTAGCAATTCGTAAGCCTATTTCAAAACGGACAAGTATGGCGTGTGCAGTCCAGTCTATATTTGTTTTATCACTACTGTTGGCCAACCAGAATCACCATCAGAAGATCCCTTTATATCGTGACATCTCACAGACTTGAAATCACGTGCACTTCACTACTCCGTACACAAACTAGAATAAGGCAGAAATACATAAACTTTGGAAATGCATCTTCTTAAAGAGTGCGTAATCTGAAACCTCCTAAAATCAAAAGTTTCAAGTAAGTGTTTGATCAGAACAATGCCAGGTGACATATTTCTTATTCTTGCTGGCTCCTGTTCACATCCATCTAAGGAAGGAAGGCACAAAGAATCAAAGTCCCCCTCTCTGCATCTCCTGTGCAAATGTCTGTTTCTCTCATGTTAAAACTTATTCCACCGGGAGAAGCCAACTTTTTTTTTTTACATATATTTTTATTAAGATTTTAAGACTGTGAATAAAATCCCAAGGAGAATAATAAATCATAAGGATTGCTATTTAAAAGGCTTACCATTAAAATTCCAATGTATTCATTTTCTCTCCTAATGAGAAAAACACTACAATGAAAATATTATTATATGTTTTCTCTTAACTCTATCCAGAATGCTATTTGGATGGAAAAGAAACAAGAATGTAATCCATCCTTGTCAGAAATCACCGTGGACTTACAGGCAGAAAACCTGGGTTGAGGTCTGCCGCAGCCACACTGTGTTTTGGTATTGTACCTTCCAGCTTTCTTTGGGGGATACCATCGTAAGCATCCAAACGACACTCTGTGTGAGTTTTGCCTTGGGAGTGTTAATCACGGTGGCTGGAACTCATGGAGTGTGTCCACCTTATGTGGACCCAGAGAAGAAATTTCCCTCAAATTTCAGGGCTAAGATAACTGGGGCACCTCCTAAGTGTGAATTATACAGACAAGGCTAAACTTCAGGCACAGAGTGTCTGGGCTGAGGGAAGCTTACAGCCACATCAACTGTCTGTGTGGAGTAAATTTGTAGGAGCATAATATAGGTATCTGCCCCCAACACACATACCAATTTAATCTTGCTAGGATGGCCTGGTCTTCCTTACCCTGATTTTCAGATGCTTTTGTATTTTACTGTATATCCTTAGGAGAATCCCCTCAAATCGTTTTTAGTATAAAATAGTAGATAACAAGTTAGATGGACAAAGAGAGAAAAGCAAAAGAAAAGAAAGTGGAAAACACTGAGCGACATGCAGGGTCACTAATTCTGACACAGAGCAGTCAAAGCTAGAAGGACTTGGACTGGCCCAGTCTTGCCGACCACTTCCGGGTGTAAGGCCATGCTCCATGGGACACTCAGCCCCAGAAAAAAAATATGCAGCATCCCCTGTAGCATGAATTACACATTGATTCGGACTTGGAGAACAATGTTTTATATCAAAACCTATATTATGGAGCAAAATGCAAATTTTACAGCATATTAAAGAAAAGGCAAAAACTTAAAAAAATGTTTGGGTTGCTAATGGCTATTTCAGGCCAGACCCCTGCTGTTATGGATTGAATGTTTGTGTCCCCCCAAAATTCACAGGTTGAAATCCTGACTCCCGATGTAACGGTATTTGGAGGTAAGACCATCGGGAGGTGATTAAGTCATGAGGGTGAAGCTGTCACGAATGAGACTAGTGACCTTATAAAACAGGCCACCTGGCGATCCCTCACCTCTTTCCATCATGAGAGGACACAGAGAAGACAGCCATCTGTAATATAAGAAGTAGGCCCTGACCAGGCACTGAATCTACCAGCACTTTGATCTTGGACTCCCCAGCCTCCATAAAAAAAAATATTCAACTACTTCATTTATATAAATAAATATGAAAAATAAATGTTTGTTGTTTAAGCTACCCAGTCCATGGTACTCTGTTAGAGTAGTCCAAATTGATTAAAACATTCCCTAATGACATACCCATGTTCCTTGACCTCTGCTTTTGGAGTACATGGGTAGAAAATTTCAGAGACTTTCAACTAGATCACTTTAGAAAAAATGACACCCAGTATCTTGACCTTGTACAACCTTAGGCTTCTCACCTCTAAAATGAGGGTAATGATAAATATTTCACAGGCTACCATGGGAACTCAATGAGATAATCACATGTGAAGAATATCACAATGTAGAAAGCATTGATCGCTATTAGGTCTCAGTCCAGAACGCGCGATCCAGATTCACAAAAATCCAGTTTTGGCCAATAACTCTGCAACTTTCCCCTATCTAGGAAGGCTAGAGCACAGAGTCGGCCAGTAGTCTTCGTTATCAAACCATGGTTGGCACCCAGTTGCCAAAGGGCAAAATGAGACTGGAAAGACTCTGTAAGTTACACTACTCATTCCTTGTGGATAACAGCCTTCCTCAATTCAGTTTTAACTTTCTAGAATAAAGCACAATGCCCATACTAAGCACCTAATATATCTGACACTCGGAAAGTGTCAGCCAAACAGCTCTTTGTTGAAGTGAGATCTAAGGAACAGATACATGACCTTAGACCTAAGAGCATGGAGTATTGTGGGCTTGTGTCAAAAAAGAAGCCAAACTATCATCACCAGCAACAAACAAAACAAATGAACAAAAACAAACAAACAAACAAAAACCACAAACATGAATGCGGTACAAAGACCCAAGACCTGGCTTAATTCCCTTTATTCGTTTTCAGTCATGTGAATTTAAAGGGGTAATCATAATCACATACAGCTTATTTCCTCATTAAAATAAATAGAATAATAATACTAACCTCACAGTGTTGTTATTAGGAATGAGTTAATATGAATAAGAGAAAAATTTGTGAACTTATAAAGCACTAAAAACCTTTAGTCACAAGGTGCCTGGGTGGCTCAGTTGGTTAAGCATCCAGCTCTTGATTTCAGCTCAGGCCATGATCTCACAGTTCCTGAATTCGAGCCCCACACAGGGCTCTGCACTGACAGTGCAGAGCCTGCTTGGGATTCTCATTCTCTCTCTCCCTCTCTCTCTCTACCCCTCCCCACTTGTGCTCCCTCTCTCTCAAAAAGAAATAAACTTAAAGCCTTAGTCACTATCTATTATTGCCTTAGTCACTATCTATTATTATACTATTGCATGGAAATGAAAAAGCTCTTCTGAAACACGCACAAGCGTGCGCGCGCGCGCGCACACACACACACACACACACACACACACACACACACACATTGTAGGGTTTTTTTTTCTCTTTCCCAAGTGGCTTGATTCCAAAGCAAACTAAACCAAGATCTTTACAAACTAGAAACAGTATTTTAAAATAACTGCATACCATCTCAGCTACTAATTATTTTTAGGATTTTACTATATGCAGCTAATTGAAACTGTTCAGTCCTTTCCATTCATTAGTTTTATTACAAGCACTCCAATGAATTAAAGAAAAATCCGTCATCACCACCTTCCTTGAAACTTTCACTGTATTGTCACAGAGGCCTTAACCTTACAAAAGCAATTCACATTAATTCAGCACAAGTCACAGGACTGGACAGGGGATGAAATTTTGGCATTTCTAATAAATAGGACACCACTGAATAAGTTTGACAGAATACTATTATACTCTTGATGTCAGGAAATGGGGCAGACAATGCTTTCCTTGTTATGGTGAGGTGCATTTTATACATCATTGACTGTATGGAGACTCCATTTGACCTAGAGCAAACCAAATGTGTGAAGTGAGGCACTCCTTAACAGGATTGTTACTTTATTAAAAACTCACCTTTGCACGCTGATAAGAATTGAGCCCTGAAAAAGGATAAATTACAATGATATCTACTAAGGAAATTGTGAGGTTATAGGCATGTCCACGTGAACAGGTGGATACTCCATCCCAGGTAGCTATATACTTCAACATAAATGGAAGCTCGAGACATCTGTTGCTTTTGTTTCTTAGTAGCAACTATCGAATGCTTTTCGTGTACCATGCTTCATATATACTTACTCAGCATTCATGTAACCAATATAAATCATCTTATCTGGTAGCTCTTCTAATCACCATTTTACAATTTTAAAAAAAGCTTGGAAAACGTATATTAATATATTTATATTCATTTGCATGTGGCAGAAATAGGTTGGCACAAGTTCAAAGCTTATGTGTTTTGTACTTACTTATATTTTCAAAGTACCTGGAGGGTACACACATATCCAAGTCAACCTCTTTTACATCTGTCTGCCCCAAACGTATCCGTAATTATGTTCATGCTGGTAAATTCTATATGTATATAACATTCTTTTTTCTTTTTTTAAGTGTATTTATTTATTGAGAGAGACCAGGCGCATGCACATGTTCAAGTGGGTTGGGGGCAGAGAGGGAGGGAGGGAGGGAGAGAATCCCAAGCAGGCTTCATCTCACAAACCTTGAGATCATGACCTGAGGCGAAATCAAGAGTCAGAGGCTCAACCGACTGACCCACACAGGTGCCCCTAGAACATTCTGTGAAATAAACACCTATTGCATGTTCAGTTCTATGCTACTAATGACACAACTACTGAAGATCATGAAATTCTGGTACAGTATTTCTATATAAATGCATCCTTCATATTTATAATTTTCTAGTTATACCAAAGGAAAGTAGATAGAAGATTCTATTCATATTTAGGGCTTTTTTTTAAATGTGCCATCATTGCCCCCACATGATCAGTAGACTTTGGCTCTGGAGTCAAGAGACAAGCACTGATTCCATACTTTTTTTTTTTTTTAAGTCTAAACTCTGTGGCCTTTGAGGAGCACTCCAGCATGCTGAGTCTGTTAACTATTTCCAGCAGAGGAATAAAAATATTTGCCCTATCTACTTCAAAGGGCAGTTGTGAACATCAATAGTATAGTGCATGAGGGAAGTATTTTATATTGTATAAAACTCTGTATGCTGTGAGCATTGTTATTGGTCATCATTATAAACTTGGAGGCGGCTTATAATTAAAGCTATAGTTCATATGGTTTTGGCCCTTTTAGGACTTTGAAAAGACTATAGTTACATCCAGGGGAGTTGGAAAGAGGAAAAAAATAAAAGACACAATGTGTTATATTTCAATAGTCATAATAGAAAACTACAAGTTTATACCTGCAAACAGAAAACGACATGGAAAGCACCAGAAAAATTTATTTTAGCAGGTCTTAGTCAAGAAAAATCTCTTTCAAGTTCTTAAAAATCACATCAAGTCTCCCTGCCATTTCTTTTTAACTTTCTACTATCTTCCTATACTGCTATTTCCATGAGCTCTGCTCTCATCAGAGGATAAGTGAATCAGCTGGCAGGCAAAAGCTGGAGTTCTAATCTCAGCTCGGACATGGGGGATTAATAAACAAATATTTGTAATGCTTCCTGAAGAGGAAAATTCTCAGTTATTTTTTATTAGTATTAACAGCATATCTGTATGTGGACTTGGCCCCAGCATCATATTGCATATTTAATATTATTATATGGGCTTCATTACACAAATGAAATAAAATGTTACTTATAAAAATATTCTTTCCCCACTGTAATTTAAACACACTGCTAAGAGGTCATTTTTCAAACCATCAGTGGTCTTGCAATTTTCTGAAACTTTCAGCTTTTCTCAGAAGGAGCACTCAGGTAAAATATCTCAGTATGAAAAAAGGCTGTGACCATGTAAGCACGTCTAATTATCAGCTGAAATCATGAAGAAACTGAATTGTACAATTTCCAAAAGGCTCACTTGGCTAGCAGTGTCAATGGCTTGCTCTTACACACATTAACCCTTGATACTTCCTCTGCTAAACCAGCAGGGTGCCCAATGCCAGCACTGGAATCGGAGGTCACCTCTCTCTTGTACCCTGAGGAGAACTATCAGGCACTGGCCACCATTACTGCTGCCTGGCCGGGGAGATAAGGATTCAACAGACCAGTAGGCAACAGAAAACGCACCCTTCACCTATGTCTTTGCCTCACCAGAAATCCTACGTTCTGAGAAAATGTTCAAAGGACAGGAGGAATTTATTTTCAAGTATTACTTCCCAGACCTTTGTTCAATGATTCAGACATAAATTGAAGAAACTGGAGATAGAACAGTTCTAATCAGTAGTGTGTGAAAAGTGGGTATATTCAATTTTCTCCCTCAACTTGCCATCAGTTTCTATCAGGGGGTCCTCAGTATCTCTTCCATCTGCTAGGTTTCTATTAGTCTGGCTACTGGAGAATGCCCCCACTCCTCACAGAGCTCCGAGGGACATCCTGTGGTTCCTAGCTACCTAGGAAGCTTCTGGTTCATCACTTGGTGGGGCTTCTTGAAGAAGACAGGCAAGACGAAGGACCAGGGTCACCTCACGTCTGCTCTGCTTCTGGAAGAATGCCAAGAAGCCAGGCTGCTCCTCACCCTCTCATGTCTGGGTGGGCGTGAAGAGGCCAAATAATAGATTGCCACAAGGTAGAACAACCAGGAGAAAAACAATGGCCCGTTCTACTATCCTCAAGTAGTTGTAGGTGAGGTGGAGAGGAAGAAGGAGGAAAGTGCCCTTTCAACATGCAGACTGCATTAGTATCAAGTAACCCTATGTAACTGTCCAACTTGAAACAGACAAGAGCTAAAAACAAACAAACCTGGAAACGTGTGCTTGATTATAAAGAGAAATTTGAACGAGCATTCGTATAGTGCCTACACAGGAGGCAGGGCAGTCTACTCAAGATCAGCTCCTAAAGAAGACTGGGTCAATAACACAAAGTCGTATATCATGGTAATGCTGAACGGAGAACCCAGTATTGGCTGTTTTGGCAGATCAGGAACTTGCTGTGTGGACCGAAGCGCTGATGGTATTACAGGCCCCTTTTCACACACTTTACCACCACAAGCTTCCAGAGGAAACAGCCAGTGATAACACCCTCATTGGTATGCACCGTGACGGTTCACATCCAAACTCCAGGAGATCTTGTGAACTATGCATCAGGGGAGGAAGAGGGCTATTTTCCTTCATTTCACACTTTTAAGAACTTTTAGTCATTTGTGATTCTTTCTCTATCTCTCAGGGCGTGTGTGTGTGTGCGCGTGTGTGTGTGCACACACACGGGCACACATGCGCCCACCCACTTCCCTCTCTTTCATCCTCAATTCAAACATTAACCTTTGATGTAACATTTTTGCTCCTCATCGGAATGGAAAGAATGAGCTTCAGAGAAGCAATTGAGTTGGGAGAATAAAAAAGATGACATCACTTCAAACGTGGACTTGCCAGAAAAGTATCCTTTCAAGTGCTCCCCTGTGTCACCAGCCAGGGACCCTCAACTCTCCCTGACCGCTGCATGCTGCCCCCGTTTCATATCTTTTGATCACCATTTGTTTCATGCCACCGTTCATAACACCCCCCATGTGTATACGTGTATGTTGCACTTGTGTACTTTTTAAAGCTGCTAGCCGCGTTCACTTTATCAATTCCCAAGTGAAGGGGAGGAATTCATTAGCATCAGTTATTAGTTTGATAATTCTAAATAAAGTCAACACAAACATTTACATGGCATTTGCCCAGGGAGAGGATCAGGAGTGAGAATTTGGGGCCACCTGCTCACGTCCCTTCTGATGCACCAACTAGAAGGTACACAGAGCAAGAAGACCACAGAGTTGGGTTCCAACACTAATATGTTCTCTGTTCCTCCAGAATACAAAGTAAAAAGTCTTGTAACTTTTCCCTTCTCACAATCCATTCAGGTCAGATGCAGGCTATTTTGAGAGGTGTTCAAATATCACTGAATTCCATTCTGTGCCCGCTTCTCCACCACCTCCAACACAGAGCAAACACAGTGAGAAAAAACATGCATTGGAGTCAGACTGACCTGGGTCCAAATCCTACTCACTTTGGCCTTCTTTTGCCACCCGAATGCTCAAAACTCTGCAGTGGAAAACAACAACCATGGTATTTGCTCACAGTTCTACAATATGGACTCTTCTTCTGTTGACCCTACCAGTGGTCCCTCCAATGGCTGCAGTCAGCTGGCTGGTTGGCTGGGGGATGGCTCGAGTGGGATGCTGGGCTAGCGGGACTTTTCTCCACCCCCACCCCCAGTAGTCTCAGGGCCTCCCTGGCTCCACGGGGCTCTCCACCTGGTTTGAGCACAGGGTCCCTCCGGCAAGGTAACTAGACTTTTTTTCCTGGGTGACTCAGGACTTCCAAGACTGTAAAAGTGGAAGCTGCCCGTCCTGATTAACGTTTTGGCTGGAACTGAAACAATGCCATTTTGGCCATAATCTATCGGTTCAAGTGAACCTCAGAGCCAGCCCAGATTCAAGGGGCATTGATGACACACAGGAAAATACAGAAGGTGTGGGTCATTCGGAGCCACCAACATAGCAGACTACCACCGCCACTTAACAAATCACTTAATCTATACATTTTGACATAAGGTCGGTTTCTCCATCTGTTAGAAAGGAACAATATCCCCATTTTTATGGAGATCTAACAATTAAACATAATAATAAATATAAGGGCTGGCACAGAGGCTAACACACCATAAATAATCTATAGTCTCGTGTGTTCCAAAGTGCTTGGATTACCCAGAAATCCATGAGCCCCTTCCTACCACTGTCTACCTCTCCCACGAGGGTAGAGTTTATAGTTCATGTTACTGTCTTAGAAGTTTCCAGTGTCTAGTACAAAGCCGGGCATTCAGCGGACACCCCATAATAAGTTCTTGTTGAATGAGTATGTGACCAAATGAATGGTATACACCGTCTCTAACAACTCACTTCCACAGCACATGAACAGATTGAGCTATTTCACAAGAATTTCTTATATGCGAATGAAAAGTTATCAAATTCAATGTCATGAGCAATCACAGCAGTCTGGAGCTCTTCTTCACCTCTTTTTAAATATAGTATATATAGCAAATTCCCCAAAAATATTTTGCCAGATTTCCACTGCCTCAATTTTAAAACTCAGGCACACGATAAGTAATATGGAATCCATATGTCTGTGATTCATTTTTACCCAGTTCATCAAAATGCTGTTTTTGTATTAAATGTCAAAATGCCTTTTATGTCTTTATTTATGAGCCCTTTAGAGTTGTTACTTTTAAATGATGGTAGAGGATGTTTTGCCAAATTTAAAATTTACAAAGGCATTTGTAATTTTGTTCCAAACATCAACTTATGGGAGAGTTAATTTTGTTTACTCTTGGGGAAATTCCTATTTTTTCAAATATAGACTTTTAAAGTTCACTTTAAATACTCAAAATTCTCTTACCCTTCATTTTAAATGTACTAATGAATACAGTCACGTACGTGTGCATCCACTTTGAAGGAGAACCTCACTGTCTCTGTCACCTCATTCTACCTCAACTCTGTACCTTGATGAGAAAAAAAGATCAATCTGCCATTGTCACCTACTTGTAAGGGGGAAATACGGTGCAAATTTTCTTCTCAACAGTTCTAGATTGTGCAAGCTTCTTTACATTGATATACTACATGCCTATCTTCCTGCTGACGTCAAACTTCATTGAACCGTCCTCTCTTGTCTTCTTTCTTGTTTAACCTTTTCACCGTGAGATTTAAAAGATGCTAACAAACTAAGAGACCTCTTCACAACTCAAATTTATGTGATAAGCTCATTGCAATCTGAATTAAAATAGAATAAAAAAATACCATAAAATAGAATATATACCAATTAGATAGAATAAATATATGCCATAACATAATCTTTAAAAGTCAGTGTTATAGAAACTTAAAACTCCTATATTTTAACTAAGAAAATCTGAAAACCAGATAAGGTCTGTGACCTTAGACAAATCAAACTCTGAAGTTTCATTAATCTATAACATAAGGGTAATGAAGCCTATACTACCCCCATCACAGATTTATTATGAATATCAAGTGAGTAATATAACATTTCATAAACTACAAGCAATACTAAGGATAATAATTAAATATCTGGTATTACCTGTTACATATTTTTATCTCAGTTTCCAATATAAACTGATGTAAATTCACTTTCTTCCCTAATAGAGCCATTTCAGAATAAAACTATTTATGGCTATCCACCGAAGAGACTATGGAAAATTGGCTTGCCATAACTTTGAAGATCACAAATGTGAGGCCTTGTAAGCTTATCTGCTCAAGGTTCATGCTCTCTCTCCCAGAGCCTAGGGTTTGTAATGCCAAGTCACCTGCTGAGCAATGGAGAGCTGTCTGTCCCTTCCAAAGGAAAATGCCATCTACGTGGCACCAATACTGTTACATTCGCTTAGTCAAAATGTTAATCACTCCAGGAGCAGCATTCATGGATTTGAACTGAGACACATTCTATTTCCAAGGCTTTGGTGAGGGGACCAATCACACAGCTAGAGCCCGAGCTCAAGCTGAAAACCAGCTCTGAAACGTGATTACCAACCAGGATCAATGCCGTGCTAGTTAACCATATTTTCTAGTAAACAAAGTTTGCTTCCTCAGTAACCTATTAAAACAGAATACATTCTCTTCATTGTTCTGTTAAAGAATGTAAGGAAAAACCAAATAGGCTATGACCATAGCTAGGTCCCTTTTCTGGAAATCAGACAAGAGCAACTCCCTACCACACACCCAAATCAGTCCTGCACGTAGGAGGAATATCATGTTTCTATACTACCGCAGAGCTGACTGGGTGTTAATTTGAATTTTAAGCAGAATCAAGCTTTTGCTCAGGTCCATCCCACCTGTCAGTGGATAGCAGTATAACAAGATAATTACTTCCTCTTATTTCAAAATGCCAGACACCCAAGACTTCCATGGAAAACGAACAGACCACCTGTATTACATTTTATTCTAATAAGTCTAGGACTGAGCATCACGGACATCCTCTTAAGTTATTCAGGGAAATGGTGGTAGACGACACGTAAACCGTACAAAAAGGTAGAACGACAGTGTGCGATCACTTCAGAAACATACTCAGGGAAAACTTCTGCAAGAAGCACGATGGAACCATATACGTAGCATTCGTTCATGTAGCTGTGCTTCCTTGGTGAAACATAGAAGGTCGAAATCCAAGGTTACCGAGAGAATGAAACTAGCAGTGCTGTGCTTATGCTACAAAACTGTTGTTTATTTAGTCCCTCAAAAATTTTAAAGATTTTAGATGTAAAGTCTCTTTTAAAATCCATAATCAGGATTTTAAACTGGATCAGCCACCTGGGTGGCTCAGCTGGTTAAACCTCCGACTCTTGATATCGGCTCAGGTCATGATCTCAGGGTCCTGAGACTGAGCCCCATGTCAAGTTCTGTGCCGAGCATGGAACCTGCTTGGGATTCTCTCTCTTTCACGCTCTGCACCTCTCTTGCTCATTCATTCATTCTCTCTCTCTCTCTGTCTCTCTCTCTCTGTCTCTCTCAAAAATAAATAAATAAAATTCAAAAACAAACAAACAAATAAATAAATGCCATACCCAGAATTTGGCCTTGACATAGCAAGGCATGGCCTCTCACAAAAGAGAGCATGATTATTCAAATCTTACAAATGATTTGATCAAGATTACAAACGCCTATCAACGTTGCACTGAAGACCTAGAAAACAGAAAAGTCTGGTTGTGGGTGAGGCTCTACGTGTGTATATGTTCATCAATATGTACAGTGGTGTGCCTGAACTTCTCTGCCTAGCATAGCCTTGCACATAAGAATTAGTTTAGAATATTTAATGATGCTTGTTTACTTTTCAAATTCACCAAGAAAGAATTGACCGTTACTGACAGCCAATAAGACCTATTATCACTTAGGGATAGTTTACAGGGTTTGGAAAAGATTATCTCTGAGTTAAGGCAAGTGAAACTAGGGACCGTTGACTACTTTTGTGCAACATTATGTCACTTATTCCACTGCTGCCTTCCCTAGCTACACGGGTTCAGTACCTGCTCACTTGGTAATTGACATCTACCCAAAGATCTGTCCTGGAGTATGGAGGAAGTGGTGAAAAGGAGCCACAGAGAAAGGTCAGTATTACAAGCATCCGTTCTGTGCACGCAGAGAACACCTCATTCCCTGTATATGTTGAACACATCTTAGTGCCTATAGGTATACACCTGCAGTAGAGATAGCATGTTGCCCTAAGCAGGCCATGAGATTCAGGGTCAGGCAGCAGAACCAGATTCAAATCACAGATTTGACACTTCCTGTTTATGTGACAGCAGTTTTACTCAATTTATAGATTTTATTATATTTTGCTGTCTTGTTAGGGAAATGAGCTTTTTTAAAAAAACACTTTTTTAATGTTTATTTTTGAGAGAGAGGGAGCAAGCAGGGGAGGGGCAGAGAGAGAGGGGGAGACACAGAATCTGAAACAGGCTCCAGGCTCCAAGCTGTCAGCACAGAGCCCGACGAGGGGCTTGAACTCTCGTGACCTGAGCCCAAGTCGAGTGCTCAACCGACTGAGCCACCCAGGCATCCCAGGAAAATGAGCTTAATGAGACTCATGTTATCCTGAATGTTCCAGTTACACACAACTTTGAATCCAGATGTTCAAAAGAGATCATCTAAAAATAACATTTACAAGATCTCTCCCATTTGATGGAAAGAAAAGCATCACGTCGACAGCAGACCAGTGTTTCAGCAGGAAGCAGGGTGCAGTCTTAGTGCTGGGGAGTAAGGCACACTCTCTGCGTCTTAGTGACATTGTGACTGCTTGCAAGTCCTCCGCTGAACTTACTCTGCACTCTGCGCATTCCATCAGTGAAATGAGGAAATGCAGCCTGCCTCTTAGGGTCTGAAAATGTAAGACAGATCATGCCACTCCCTTGCCCAAAACTCCCCGGGGCTTTCCGTCTTCCCTGGGGTAAGAGGCAAAGTCCTTACACGGGGCTGCAAATTCCTACAGACCGGACCCCACTCTGACCTCCCCCATTCTTCCCCTTCCTTCCCTAGAACACTCCAGGCTGGCCTCTCTCTCAGGGTCGGTCCACTTCCCTTTGCATCCACCCCCGCAGGTATCCACGCGGCTGCTACCTCACCTCCTTCGTCTTCACTCAAATGCCACCTGCTCTCCTTTTCTACTCACCTAGGACCCCAGCACCTCTCTACTCCTGCACTCCCTCCATAGCACTCACCACCTGCAAATATTTCAAAATATATTGTGTTGTCTTAACTCCTTACACTGGAAGGAAACCTTCAAGAGGGCAGGAGTGTGTATCAATTTTATCTCCTGCTGTATCTCTGCAGCAAAGCCCTGTACTAGAGAGGGCTCAATAAATATTTACAGGATGAATAGATTTGTTGTGAGGTATCAGACAGCACGCTATCTGTAAAGCACATAGCACGGTGCCTGGCACATGGTAAGAACTTAATAAATGATAGCTATTCATTCTTGAGAGCGTGTAACTAAGGGTAAGATTGTAATCTCTGGAACCTTGAGTGGGTGCCCATTGCTTTTGGCCATCAATGGTGCAATTAACACCTAGGTTTCCCCAAGGCACTAGAAGGCCACTGTTCTACTGTTGGGCCTTACCATGACTCAACTGCAGGTCTTGGGCATGAAAGTCTCTGCATCTGTAAACAAAATACAGTAATATCTCCCCTCCAGGGGAGAAAGAAGCTAAGGAAAGTTCCAACCATCACTTGCTTTGCCATCTAAAGTGAAAGGATCCACAGCATGATTTAAAACATTTGGTATAGGATTAAAAATGGGGGGAAACTACTATGATGTTTCTGCCCACTAAAGGCATTGTTCAGCTGGTACTCACACGCTCCACCTAAGACGGTTTCAGCCACAGCCTCTCTTCTTTGGGTTAAGGGAAAACACAGTCAGACTTTCCTGGGGAAATCTGAGGATCACGTTTGCCAACTGGGGCAAGTCATTCTTTTCAACACGGTAGGAAAAATGCAGGGAACGAGAGTGTGAGTCTCCTGTTCACCAACGGGGGAGCACTACGGCAGCAAGGCGGTTAATACTTACACAGGTAATTAACATGTCCTTGATTTTCATATTCTAATCCTATAGTTGCACAATTGCCACTTCGGTCCCAGAGTCCACGGGAAGAAGAGAATGGAGAGAGACAATGAGTGGGATTGGTTTTGGGGAGGGGCAGGGAAACCAGGTGATGGCTCTGGGTCTCTAACCACTTCCTCATGAGGGACAAGTGCAACAGAGGAACGTTACCAGCGAGCACTCTCCATGTTTTATAGGATGGGGTGCCTTGCAGGTATTTGACACCCTGATCTTCCCCAAATCCCCACTCCCACCCCTTCACGCCTGCACGCGGTATATCTGGTGTCACTGTTTATTAAAGATAACTAATGCCCTAAGTCTTTATTTACTTCTGTTTATTGCTATTTTAGCAGGAGTCACTGGAGAGCTGCTATGTTTCTGGTCCACTCGGGTTCCTTAATCACTGTTAGTAGGTAAAATCATCTGTGACAACTAATCCAAAAAGCAGATTATATTTATTTTGGCTACAGTGGCTTGCAATTCGTTAAAATCAACAAAGCCTTTTCATTAGCCCCCTGCTGATGTCCTAAAAACAGACATTTCAAGAGTCTCAAAGCACTGAGCTACGCATATGCAGCCAAGCTAATTCTGACAGATTCTCAGTGCCATTCTTAACACAAAATCTTATTAAACTAACAAACAAGAAACAGAACCCCTCTGCTTTCAAACAAAGGCTTAATTAACATGCCTAAACTCCAAAATCAAAATCATAGCCGCAAAGCTTCCCCAAATGTGGAGGCAAAACACACACAGAGACTGTGTCATTAGTTAAGCAAGATTTACCAAAAATCGGGACTTTTTTTTTTTTTTTAATCATGTGGGAAAGGATTAGAAAGCAGAACCAGGGTGCCTATTTCTAAACAGTTCTGCATGGGCATTCTGGCCTTCCAAAGCTGGGATTGTGACGAACTGGCCGGCTGACAGAGGCCACAAATCTACTGAGCAAAGGATCAAGGTCTTCTTCCAGGGGTTGCCAGAGACGAAACAGCTGCAGCACGCGTTTAAGGACAACAGCGGTCCATCAATGCCCCCCATGTCCTCCCTCACCCCTGAGACCTCACGGCTGCCTTCTGCAGGCTACGTCTCTTTCACGCACTACCACCCAGCTGTCCGCTGCCAAGGAGGGCCTCTTCAACACCGAATTGGATCATAGGGCTCAGTGTCGGAAACGGGGGCGTTCCAGAAACGATTCTCACAGCGGTGACTCAGCCACTACTGTGCCACCAGGCAGCGGCCATAATTAATGAATGTAGCAAAAGGTCTACTCAAGGAGCAAAGAAGGTAGACAATGATTTATGTTTACCTAAGGGGAAGATGATTTAGCTTTGCAAGAGCTTTCAGAATGAGGAAGCCCGGAAATATTTCGCTATGGGGTGGTACCTCTCCAGGCCTGAAGACAAATTCAAAGAATGGGCAAGCAGATCCCGAAACAAAGGGTGGGGGGCATCTGCATCAGAAGATGTGCTCCCTCCTGCCTTTTTCCCTCCACGGCTCTGATTGGAGAGCTGCTGTGATTTCCATATTTCCGTGACCGCTGCCAGGATGGAATCACTTGTCAGCACCCCCGGCATAATCCTGAACGTTGTCAAGGATGATTACCAGACGGAGCTTCACGTAAGTCTCTGTCCTAACACGTGGACTTCCACTGGTCAACAGGGGAAGCCAAAAGCAGCCCTTGAGAGCAATGGCTTGCTTGCTTCTCAAATTCACGAGGGATGAGGGCATCGGGCTGCCTCTGAGACACAAGGGTCCCGTTCATCTCCACGGAGGGCCCCTGTCCAGCAGGCCCCTCAAGGCAGTACTTTCGTTCCCTCTGGTTCACTCCGGGAGCACAAGAGCTATCTGTTAGAGCAGATAATAAAATCCAGCCTAGAAGGAAAATCCACATACAAAGCTGCTCTCGAATCCGAGTTTTGTCCACGGGGAAAAGTGAGCCACATCTGATATACAAGTTATCATTTGGGCTCTCCGTAATTAAGACCATTGTTGCCATGGCGATCCAGAGTGCCGCAAATAGGCGAAAGGCTACCGTCGTGGCTTTCTTGTTGTTGGTATAGTTTGTGGCCCCACCTTGGGGTTATTTATGGCAGGGCAAAAATGAGACTCGGGCAAACAGGAGAGCAGCACCGGGCAAGGTGAGGAAATCTGAAACTCTATTACATACCCAAGACACTGTTTTCAATCGCCCCTCAGTCCCCAGCCTGCCTTATTCAATAGATAATAAAAGTGCGCTGTCTTCCTTATGTATATTTACATCCAGCAGCTCTTCCCCGGCACATGTCAAAGCTTCCTGATTTTCTTCTCTATCATCTACCACTATCTGGAGGATTATACTCGAGAAGATTTCCAGGTCATCGCAACAGGTCATTTTTCTGAGCCACCTTATCAGGGAATAGGAACCACATGCAGTTCTCATGCAGGGAAACAAAGAATCCACTTGGTTTTGTGATTTAAACAGGATGGAGACACAGCCTTTATTATTGTTGTCATAGAAAACATGTTGAGACCAGCAAGACAGCAGCCCTAGCCCTGAGGACTATTTCAACTTGATACCTCCTAAGGTTATTCTCAAATAAATGAGAACACACCCCTCAGTTTTTGTTCCAGCTTTTTTTTTTTTAACAGTCTCCCTCTTTTCCTGGTTTGTTCAAAATGGGCCTGCTGTTCTATGTTCGGGATCTCCTTGGGACAAAAGATCCTGAGCCAAGCGAGAGAAAAAGGCCACGCAAACAGCTCCGCACCTTCTCACGCAACCCCGAGACCCCGTGTGCATCTCTGCTAGCAAAAATCGGGGACGAATGGAACAGTGTCTCCCAGCCTTGTCAGACCCAAAGGGGGAGTTCAGGCACTTGTTAAAATACAGAGTGCCAGGCTTCTGCCCGGGAGCAGCTTCAGCAGGTCGGGGCACATTTGGGGAACAGCGAAACAGATGAAATTGGCCAGGTGCTCTGAAGGACAAACTGCACCTTCATAAATGAGTAAAGAATTAAATCCAGAGTCAAAGAATGTTAGGAATTGTTTTCTGACCCGTTCTGCTACACAAACAGCTACTTTGACACAACCAGCTTCCCGCCCAGGAAAACTGAGAGCACCCGTGGAAAATGAGAAGTCCGTGCAGGTTCATGTGGTTCCTGCACACCTCGAATCCAAATACCAAGTCGTTTGGTAATGTGTATTCGGCACGGGAGGCAGGGAGAGAAAGTCCTGATGGGCTTTCAATTTTATTTTTCAACTAAAAATATTAGGAGAGAAACTAGCAATTTAAAACTCAGGTAGGGCCGCCCGGGTGGCTCAGTCCGTTAAGCCTTTGACTCTTGCTTTTGGCTCAAGTCATGATCCCATGGTGGTGGGATTGAGCCCCGCGGTCAGTCTCTGCGCTGAGCATGGAGTCTGCTTAAGATTCTCTCTCCCTCTCCCTCTGCCCCTCCCCTACTCAGGCTCTCTCTCTCTCTTTCTAAAAAAAATAAAATAAAAATAAAAAAATAATAAAACTCAGGTAAATGAACTAGCCCCTTTTTGGGGGGCAGGGGAGTTGAGCAGACACTACACTGGCAGCAATAGTTCAGAGATACAAAAAACCAAAAGGATAATGTTTCAGTTAATGCCAGGGACAGTAGCTCAAGATGTTGAAAGAAGCATATAATATTTCCCCTGGGGGACCTGAAGGTAGCAGCGTAGGTGACAAAAAAGCCTGGAAGACGGAGGTAGAGAAGGGAGCTTTCATCTGGTCAAATGAGTCGCCAGTGCGCAGGCGGAATGCTGAATGCAGCATGCTGTCACGCAGCCGGCTCCCCCTTGCAAGAAGAATGGCTCAACACGGCCCCAATTACTATATTTCATGGACACTCTGTCTCACTGGAATACAACTTGTTGGGGGATTAGTGTCTAGAGAGAAATTCTCAAATAAGCTTTTACTAAAAGACCAGGCACCTAGCTGTGGCAACTGCTTCTTTTTAATTCCGAAAGCAATCCAAGCCATCACCCAATAGTTCTGCCCTCTGATAACTGAGTAAAATCTAATACTGTTCCTGAAATTTTATAGACATTCCTCTCTTTCTAAGGACATGAATAGTATATATACACTGTTCAAAGGCTCGATTTTTCTCTTTTGTAGCAAAATGGCAAGAGCCTATGGGAGAGCGGAGCCTGGGGCAATGTTCCTTTTTGCTTAGAAGCCACCTGCTAATCACCTGCAAATAATAACAGACTACAAGGGAGGCGGCCCAGAGATGGCCCCTCACCACCATGAAGGGCAGGGGTTAAGTAGAAACAAAGAGAGGGAGGCTTTCTTGGCCTGAGGGGACTCTGCAAAGTGACCAGTGAGAGCCTCCCCCAGGATGGATTCAAGGGGCAGAGGAGCAGCAGTTAAAGATCAGAGGCAACTTGAAATGGGCCAACGAGCTAGACTTCTGAAGTAGAAAGAAAAAAATAACACCTCCAAAAAGGTAACACAATCTCAGGGCCAGCAGTATCTTGGAAAGTAACTTGCTCTGCCTCTAGGCTGAGAGGTTGAGCCAGACGGATATGGCATGTAATGAGCCCCCCTCATCAAGCTGCTTTCAGAAATAAATGGCGCCCTTTCTGTCCACCGCAAAATGGCGCCCTTTCAGTGCCACACCAGACAATGGCACAAGGAAATGGAATTACCAGGTAATTAAGGGGAACACTAGCTTCAAACAGGACACGGCAAAATCTGACTATTCTTTAACCCAAGCGAACCTAACACAGACAATTCAAAGGGCATTAAAGGCTTAGAAAAACTGTAACTGAGAAGTCGTTAAGGGAAAAGAGTCTAATCCAGTTCCAATCTTTAACTGAGAAAGAATTCAGGCATGTAAGGGATTTTGATGGAATAAGTATGAATAATTATTTTCCAACTACTGAAAAGTCAAGGAGACAAAAAGGGCCCAAACTAGTCTAGCTGAAAAAAAAAAAAAAAAAAGGCAGTCTTGAACATGAGGGATGGGTGCCTAATGGTAGCTGTGGAATCCCTTTCTTTGGATTGTAATGAACTATAGAATAGATATCCATTGATCTCGTAGCATTGAGGGCTCTCCCTGCATGAGAATTGTAGAACGGCTTTGAATTAAGACTTCACTGGCTCTTCCTTCATCATTACATCATCCCCAGTGCCCCATGGAGCCAAACTCCCCTTCGTCTCCCATCCAGCTCTTGTTTCTTTCACCCAGACGATGTCTCATTTTGTTCCGCCCCCTCTCATTCATCCCCCTCCTCCAATTGACAGCACGGGAAGGGGGAAAATGGGCATTTCTCCAACCTACTTCTCAATATTTACTATCATGTTTAATTCATGGCACCCATCTTCATTACCCTCTTCATGTCAAGGCTGCCAAGGCCCAGTTGAAGCATTCCCTCTCCCCCCTGTCTCGTCTCCATGCTCTTGGACATTTTTGTTGACTTTGTCATACAAATGAATGACTCCTCCATCTACCCTTCCCTTTGCTGCTTGACTCTACCAGCCTTGACACCACTGCCCAGCCCCCATTTTTACCTACAACTTGAAATACTGATCTCCTATGAAAACAACCCCCAGATACCCATCAGTTAACGAATGGAAAAACAACAGTGATGTAGGCATACAACTGAATGTTATTCAGCCTTACAAAGGGGTATGATTCTGACATGGGCTACAACATGGACTTTGAACACATTATGCTGAATGAGTAAAACAGAGTCAAAAACACTCTACTTATGGGGTCACCTTGAGTAATCAAATTCACGGAGTCAGAAATTAGCATGGTGGATGCTAGAGGCTGGAAGGAGCAGGGAATGAGGAATCACTGTTTCTGTTTGAGAGGATGAAAATTTTCTAGAAATGGGTCATGGTGAGAATGGATGCCTTCAACACAGTATGTCTGCTGTATTCAATGCCACTGAAATGCACATTCAGTGATGGTTAAACTATTAGGAGAAACCCAACCACTGGTCTCCCCAATCTGTTTAGGACTGTTCAAGTCACACTTAGATCAAGCCTCACTGTACTTAGTTTCAGAAAAAGTATGGCAGGCTTTGTCAACAACTGGCGGTGAAATTTAAAAATGTATCTCCCTTCCTCCCGTCCCTCTTTCCTTCCTTCCTTCACTCAAGAGATATTTACCTGGCAGCTACTCTGTGACCAGTAAAGTACTAGAAGATGGGACGGAATAGAATTTCTAATCTAGAAAAGCAACAGTCAAGAAGCAACTATATGTCCCATGTAAGTTAAGAAATAGGAGACAAATGCTTGGGAACATGCGATGCTTCCCAAGGTGGGCTGGGGGTGGCGGGGGGGGGGGGGGTGCGGGGAGGGGCTTTAAATAAATGTCTTTAGGCAGAGCCCTGGAATTTGAATAGAAGTTAGATGAATAACAAAAAGTGTATAGAAGAACATTCCAGACAGAGAACTGCAGGTATGAATGAGAAAGAGAGAACATAACAATGTAGGGGATGTAAAGCTGTTTGGCTTGGCCGGGGTGGAGACAGAGGAGAGAGACAAGCCACGAGGCCTGCCCAGAGATGACATTAAGCACCTCAGACACTGAACCAGACCTCCCTAGTCCCTTCCTGGTGTAAGATGCTACTCAACTGTTAAAGATGCTAAGTGTGATCCCTTTCCAAGCATAACCGTCTTGCCTGTTAGGCCATCATCCTCCCTGGGTCCTCACAGAAACTGTGCCAGATTTTCCCCACCCCAGAACACCTCTCACCCCTGCCCATACCATGTCACTCTTACCTCACCCCAATTATTAGGCCCCTCATGGCTTCATTGGATCTCTCTCCTGTCTAGGTCCATCATTGTCCTCACTTCACAGACATTCAGCCAAGTTTATTATGTAATCTTCCTCTGACTCACATCCCCTCTGAAGAACCTTTCTCTGACTCACTTCTCCCGCTTCACAAATACCCTTCTTCTTCTCCTGCTGCTTTAATCTCTCTTCTTACACTTTCCTTCTGATTCAGATATACTCAGGTCTCTTTTGCATCGTATTGCTCTTTGGCCACCCAATGCTAGGGAACGTGTGAATGTGGTTCATTTCCAATTTTCTGTCTAACCTCCTCTGGGCCCTCCACCATGAGTACAAGGTAGTCCATTTATTCATGCCCTGTGCTTTCCTAGGCTCACTTCCTTCTGAGGTTTATTCAGAATTATGCTCTCCTCAAGCTCCTATCCCATTATGTTAAGGAAATGGCTTTATATTCTGATGATCCTGTGAGTACCTTCATCCCTCACCTTCTCTTGCCTCTGCTGTCCATGGATTTGTTTCTACAAATGGACTTGGTCTACTAGCCTTTTTTCCTGGAAGATGAGACTTCTCTGCATTAAAGGAGAACATGGGCAAGAAGTAGAACATGGTTTTTTCCCTTCTAGAAATTTCAACCTAGCTAGGAACATGATCATTATATACTTTGGTGTTTTAGGATGAATACATAACTAGAATATATGTTATATGTCACTAGATATAACATCAGAATATGTATCATTGTATATCACTATAAAATATCACTGTTACACTTTGTTGCCTTAGGATAAGACTTAAATGGTACCAGGGTACATTTCAACATCTAGGTTTCTTCTAGCTGATGAATTCAAGGAAGGCTGCAGCAAAGAGATGATGTATAAGCTGGACTTGAAGGATGAAGGATTCCAGTAGGCCTGACAAAGATTTGTGAGGGGCCCCAGACAGAAGGCAGTGCAAGTCTGAAGCATGCCAGTTTGAACACATGAGGTCCCATAGTGGTTTCGCATTTTAAAGTGAAGAGTAGAGAAACACAACGGTATGTGAAAACCAGAAGTACATGATGAGATAACGCCATGGAGATTTCACTGCCAAGTTAGTCAGAAAGGACCTTATTGTAGATAATGGGATATTATCCCAGAGTGGCCCACAGTGAGACTTGAAAGTTGAAAGGCTGAAGGTCAAGTTCAGTTAGCAGGCACCTGTCATCACCTGGCCCCCAAGCAACTGGAGAAAGGCACACAGATATTAAAGATGATGTGCAAATTCCTTCTAATCCTCAAACACAGATCCCTGTCCCTCTTTGTCCCATCCTAACCTTGTAGGTGCAGGTGTTTCTTACCTTTCCTGACTTATGATTTAGTTTCTTCAATCCCACATTCAGAGGTTTCATTTTCTTCAACTTAAAATTACTTTTTCTGACCATAAAAATAATATCGACTCTTTGTGGAGATTTTGAAAATTTCAGAAAAATAGCTTTCCCCAATATTAAAAATGCTTTCCCTTGTCCCATCCCACAAAAGCACATGGCCCTTCTTTCCTTGTCCTGTAAAACATCCTGACATCCTAAAAGTTTCCAAGTCTCCTTAACTTGCCATTTCCCTCAGCTCGAAACCCTACCTACAGGAAGCCCAGCTGCACCCCCTCTCTCCCCTGCACCCAACTGACCCAAGTACCCTCCTTGGGGTTCTCATAGCTCTGGGACTCCCCCTTAGTTAGAGCTCTGATCAAATGCAATCAAAATACCCACACTTGCAGCCATGTTCCCCAATAGTCTATGAGTTATGAGGATCAAGAATTATGTTGAAAAAATAGATAAAAGATTTAAAATAAAATTAATATTGTTTTTCTTTCTTTTGAGGGGGAATGATCAATCTAAGGAAGACAGAAAATGAAGCCACAAAAAAAATTAAAAAAAAAACATATTCAAGCATTTCTCCTTAATGACAATCAAAAGCAAAATGAAAAGGTAAAAATAAAATGGGAAAGATTTTCGTGACACATTGAAGAGAAAAGGCGTTAATATTCTTGGTGTGGAAGAAATTTCAACAAATAAGGGCAATGATGACTATTTCAACAGAAAAAAATTAGCAAGAGATTATGAAGATGTAAATTCACTAAAAAAGATACAAATGACCAATAAAATTAAGATGCTCAGCTTCATTAATAATTTTTAAAATGCTAATTGAAATAGTTATAAGATACCACTTCCCAATAATAAATGGGCAAAAAATTTGAGTCTAATATAACCATGGCTAACTAGGAAGTGGGTGTTCATACAAGGTTGGTACAAGAGTTATTTTATATAGTTTTTAAGCTATCAACTGACAGTTTAATGTAAAATTGAAAATGGAGATCCACTCTGGCTCAGCAATCCTACTCTATATATCTCTCCTATGGAAATAGGACCACAGAAAAAAAAAGTAGATACCATCATGGAAATAGCACCAAAAAAGGGCTGTCTATCAATAAGGGAAGAGACAAATATTATGATATGGCCATTTAAGAGGATACTAAATATTCACTCACCTGAAAAGATGTATATATGCTCAGTAAGTAAATTGCAGGCTGGTGGTATGTGGGAAGTTGCATTTTTTTCTTAGCTGGAAACAAGACTAGTTAGATAGATATCTCTATAACCATTGGAATATGTAGAAAAAGCTATTAATAAACTGTGAATAGTGACTGCTTCTGGGTGTGAGTGGCAAAGGAAGATTATGCTTCGAACACCAAATTTCTCGGTTTTCCCCCAACAAAATGTTTTTTTTAACTTTGCCATATGTATCTTTATCTTCAGCACTTAGCATTCCTCATGGTAGATGCTCAGTAAATGTTGGTCAAAAAGAAATCCTTTCCAGACCATCATGAATTCTTAGAAATCTACCACTTTCAACCATTTGCAAACCTAGTGTGATCATACTTCACTGTTCCCTTGTTATTTTGCTTTCCTGGCCTAATTATTAATAGCACCCCCTTCACGCTCAAAGTGACTCAGTTGGGATGAGAAATTATATGGTTACCATTACGAAACTGCACAGAAGCCCTCGTTGTTCATTAGCAACTCCTTCCCCAAACTCTTCCCTCCGTATCTTCAGGACACTGTGCTTGATGCTCCCCTGTATTTCTCTTCCCTTTCCAACGGCTCATTCTCTCATCCATGATTCCTTTCTTGCGTTTCTTCCTAAAGCTTACCTTTCCCAAAAGCTCTTCTTTCTATGCTCGATCCCTGTGATGATGAATATTCTCTCACATCCACGTGCAGGGGTTTTCTCAAGTTTGGGCCTGTGCTCCCCTCGAAGCTGACTTGCTAGGGGATCCTCCCCACTTAGATTCCTCACACCCCAAATCTTAATTGTCTACAACTGAAGGAGTGCCTCTCCCCCTCCTAAATGTTGCTACTAGGAAGCCAGGTGGGGGATCATCGTGGGTTGTCATTTCTGCACCGAACAGCAGCAGAGCAGAGTGAACTTCTAGGTGGAACTAATTCCCTGCATTCAAATCATACTCCTTTACTTGGCCAGACTTCTGAACTTTTCTGCACTCACCTTCCCCATTTTAACATGGGAGAATAGCAACTACTCGATGGGGCTACTTGCAGGATTAAATGATGTATTATATTTAAAGCACTTAAAAAGTATGGGGCACATACCAATAATTATAGAATTATAAGCTATTATTCTATTTTCAAATTTTCTATAGAGAACATGGATTACAATAATAATAAAATGTATTAAAAATGGACAATGGCTCCCAGTGATTTCTAAAAGACTGTGAACTGTTTGCCTAACGTCATGTTCTGCTCTTCAATAATAAAAGGAAACCATTCTCTTCCTGTAACCCTGCTCTCTGGCATTTTTCCTCTCACACCTCCCAGCTTTTTAGCCCTGCTCCCATGCTCCACTCTCCATGTTGTCTGTTTTGTCTTTAATAATTGGCTCTCAAATGAAAAAAAAAGCCCCAATTTTTAGCATTCTCCAATTTCTGTGGAATAAATACTCTTCCCATGGCTGATGTCAAGGTACCAACATAGCATCATGGAGCGTGCTGCTGGGAAGAGATGTGCAGCACATCACAGACGGTATTTCCACCTCCCAATATGATGGACACATCTCAAGAGCACAGATAATTGCAATGCATGGGGAGGGATATAATTAGGAAGTGATAAGTTTTCAGCATTCATTACTTTTGTTTTTAATATAAGTGATTTATTGTAAGTTCATATAATTTAATTTTTAATGATATATTGTAAAAGCTGGCTCATGAAATTTCTAGAAATTTAACTACTGGCCCTCTGTGTATGAGCAAGCTCCCACACAGCGTACCAAGACCCTGCCTCAAGCATTCTCCCTTCCACTCCAGCTTTTTCTCCCCCCTGAATTGGCTTCCTTGCTCTCCTCTGCTCACCCCTGGCCTACCCACTTTATTTTTTTTTCATTTTTTTTTTCATTTTTTTTTCAACGTTTATTTTTGGGACAGAGAGAGACAGAGCATGAACGGGGGAGGGGCAGAGAGAGAGGAAGACACAGAATCGGAAACAGGCTCCAGGCTCCGAGCCATCAGCCCAGAGCCTGACGCGGGGCTCGAACTCACGGACCGCGAGATCGTGACCTGGCTGAAGTCGGACGCTTCACCGACTGCGCCACCCAGGCGCCCCTGGCCTACCCACTTTACAATGCAGGATTACAGCACCCCACTTGTCCATCCTTACTTACCCAGCGCTGTAAGCAGTTGTTGAAGAATAGGATACATTTAGCATTTACGTATCTATATTTCTTATCCTTTACACTGATTATTTTGTGTCTCACCTTTCCTTCTACCTCCAAGTTAGATCATTTCTGTTTCATACCAACGGTTACCGACTGAGGAAAACAAGAGGGACTGCATATTTGAGAATCATCTGAGAACCTGAAGGCTTCTCAAGCTTCACCGTTTCCTGCCTAACTGATGCTGGTATTTCATTTCCAATATCTACCTCACTTGGGTTTAGAAAGCTACCTTTTTGCATGTTATAAATCTCAGCATAATGGAGGTCTAGCACATAGTAAGCATTCAGTAATTACCTGCATATTGAAGAGATCTGATATTTCAGTAGAAAAGTTAAAATTCCAATAACTTCGTAATTAGCTAAAAATGTGGATAGGATTCCTCGTCAAGGTAGTTTGGCTTCTTACAGTGAAGTCAAAGAAACAACAATATAGTCTTGGTAGTTGTATTAAGGCATCGTAGTGAGAAACAGGTTAACAAGTGAGGGTATTCTTTTTATAAAAACAACGAAATAAATGTCTTCCACCAGGGGCAGAAGGCACAAGCACATTACCACTTAGAGGATAAAGTCGTTGACGCCTTTATTAATGTGAAAATGACTTGTTTAGAAATTCCTGCTGTCACATTCCTGGACACCTTGAGGACATGTACACACACACACACACACACACACACATATAAATATATATGGCTTGATCATACACTCACTGTGAAACATTTTTAAACCCCACATGTGATGGGTATGAGCTAATTTCATGAGAGATAATATTTAGGGAGCAAATTAATTTCTCCTACCTACTTTGAAATAATATCATAATTGTCTCTCACAGACATACCTCAACAAAAAGAGAGAGCGAGAGCAAGAGAGAGACAGAGAGAGAGAGAGAGAGAGAGAGAGAGAGAGAGAGAAGGTTAATGGACTTCATGTTCCCATGGAAATTCTGGATTACATTAGAATAGTCAAAGATAAGCACCAGTGGTAAGGCATGAAACCTAGATTTCAGTATCAGAATTGCCACATCACATCCTTTCTGAAATTAGAGCAGGGATTTCAGATTATCATTCGTTCACGTCATTTGCATTCCCTGGGCACATATCCAGTAGCAGAAGTTTCCCGAGACGCATTCTCAAGCCACACTAGAGCAGCCACCCTGAAGATGAGGCACACTAGCAAACCCAGGGACTGTATGAGAGCGTCTTCCTCTTTTAATTGGTATTTATATCTGCCCCAAGAAACAAGACTATTTTTCAGGCAGTCTGTTCAGTGAAGAAAAAACTCAAAATTTTGGCCTCACTTAGCCAGCAGTAAGCTTTCTGCTAATCCTCGGTCATAAATAAATAGCATTGACAAAGACATTAAAGATGGAAACAATAAAAATAGTCAGGAAGGGCAGGAAAAAGATTGCCAGGATATTCTGTCTCAGTTTGCAAAAAAGGTATTAAAATCCCAACAACACAAAAATAGCCTTGAACAATGACTTTTTTTTTTAAGGGAGGGGGAAATTGCTCCCGACTTCCTAAGATGAGTTAAGATGAGTGTCTTAAAGGTTTCATTGATTAGTTGATAAGTTCGCTGGTGAATGATTAGTCGATGAGGCAGAAAGGTTTGAATTAGTTACTAGAGCTCTGCCTCCCGTGAATAAAATAGGGGGAGTGTTCTCTCTCCCACCCTGTGTGACAGATGATATCTGTTTTCTCCTGTGAGTTTGAATTTAAGAGCCACTGAAGCTCAGCAACAGTATATTCTGGCTCAAATGAGCTGAAAATTGCATTCAATTTGAATTTCAAAAATGGAGGGGAAGAAGGGGGGAAAAAAACCCTAACACTCACCAAGTCTCCACACTTTTCAACTACTTCCTGCTGCTTAGCTACATTCCGCCAGGCTGAGGACCTGAAACCAGGATGCACGCAGGGAAAGAGCATCACTGGATTCCTGCCCAGTCTGAGTTTAAAAATAAACTTTTAATAGTCAGGATCAAAGCAAACCTCACTTTTACGCACATGCATAATGCAGAATGCGACCCACCGAAGAAATAGATTTATCTTCTCCAAACTAAAAATTGGCCTGCTCTTTTTTTTTTCTTATGTACTTTGGAGGTGATAAAGGTGAAGGTGTTTTCCCCGGGAAACTCTACAAAAGCAAATTTTTTTCTAAATTAAAATTAATTCCTATTCAGCTCACTAAGACCCTCATTCCTTGTTGCTTGATTTTTCTCCCGTCACCTGCCTCACATGACAAAGCAGATGTGTTCTTGAAAAGTTGAGTGAGTGGACATTGATTTTGTTCAAATCAAATCATATTTCAAATGCTCTAAGAGAGGTGGTTATTTAAAGGAATCTTGTGATAAATTATTTTATAAAGCCAAGTTATTTATAGAGTGCAAATAAGTGTCCCTTCATGCAAAGGCATAGGAAGCATGAAATTGCAGCACATTCTGGTTTCTAAAGGTAGGGCATACCTTCAGTTTACAAGAAGCACAGATTTAAGTATCACCAATAATTAAAACTAAACTGATGTTACACAAAACACAGATGATATCCCAGAATCATATAACTGAATGATTTTTGGCCAGAACTCCATTTTACGATAGTTTGAGCTAAAGGAGCAGACAGAACACCAAACTCATTTCAATCCACTCACACATGGAAACATATTCTCCCATTGCCTAAATTATTCTCAATTTGCAAATTAAGCAACTTGGGTGCCATGAAAAAGGTAATTCGACTTCTAAAGTGCCATTTTCCACATTGAAGCAGAAATCTGCTGAATGCTGTTCAGAAAATCTGACTCACTGCAGAGGGGTCAGCACCGAGCAGGATGGAGAGGCATCATCGTCAGCTAGTGTGCACGAATTTCTTGCACACCCACTCTGCACCAGACCCTGCAGCAGGTACTGGGGGTGACAAATAAATTACTCGGAAGAGCTAACTGCTTAGGGCAGTGGTTTGTCACCTTTCCTGAGTTGTAAGCCCATTTGAGGGTCAGAGGAAGCAGGAACTATTTCCACAAAAAGGACCTCTCCACATTCGGATCCTGTCAGGCGGTCACTACAACGGGGCTCTAAATTCAAGACACGAGCCTGGGTCCATGACCAACTGAGTAACGATGGTGGCCAAGAACAGCAGGATGATTTTCTTTCAAAAGTGAAGTAAAGACTTAATATCTAGGTGCACTTGGGAAGAACTAGGTATTCGACTGGTAAGAGACGGGATACCAAGTCCTTTTAATAAGTTCACAGAAGACAGGATTAGGAAGAGGCTTCCAACCTTAAGCAAGGGACAAGACAACAAGAAAAATAATACTTTGTTTCTTCCGCATCCCCGAAAGACAAGAATTAAGAAACAGTCTGGCTCTGACAGCTATGTTTCATGGTCAGTATGGTGAACCAATAAAAACAAGGGCAAAACCTCTGAAAAGGAACCCCACGATCACTGTAACACACATTCAGTAGAGCCCAACTTGTCAAAATATCCCATAAAATAAAACACTTTAAAAGCGTGAACAATGGTGTTTTTGCGTTTTAAAAGACAGAACAAGAAAAAACATGGGAGCCTCTTCATGTACTTTGCTAATGAGATACATGCCAGGACAGCAGTGAATCAAAGGTATCAAGAGGCCACTTAACCCTATAATGTGTATCACCTGGCATTATGTTATATAGGTTTTTAAATGAACATTAATATCTCCTACTCTTGTAGGGGACAGCTTACCTTTCAAACTGCAACAATGTTAGCGTAGGATTTTTTCCTTACATCTTCATAATTTAATATTGTTTCATTGATGAGCCAGTAAATTGTCAGCTCTATTCATTTACGTGACGTGAGCAAGGATCCAACCCAAAAAAGGAAAAAAAAAAAAAAGTGAGGTCAATTTCCTTGGCCGCTGCATTTAATAAAATCTCCCAGGCAATAGAGTTAAGCACACATTAATAGCTATGGCTTCGCACGCTCTGCCTTGAGCAAGTCTTTGATTTTCCTATATATGCACTCAGGGCCGTATTAATGCTCAAACGAGGTACAGTCCTCATTTCTTATTTCAAGTTTTCTTCTTTCTCAGCTTTATCAGATTTATTAATCTTCTGCTCCTCTCTTATTTATAGTGAATGCTCTAGTTAAGGTTTCAAAGCAGTTTCCATGATAACTCCCATTTAGAACTTTCAGAAAAAAATTCTATCACAGGGACCAAAGGACTTCCTATTTATTTCACATCCAGCTCAAAATATGTGACTTTCTCCAAATATGAGGGTTTTGTCTCTTATTTCTCTGATCCTCAGAAAAGAGAAAAGGGAGCAGGTTAGAGAAACACAAGTTTCCTGATTGGAAAAATACTTCAAGTTTCTTTTTCAAAAAACTGCACAGTGGGTTTTAGCTAGACATGCACTTCAAAATGCTGTTTTAGGTAGAATGTTTATCAGGAGAAGTTGTTAGGTGGAACCGTATGAAACTATCAATATTCTACCAATCTTGATGTACAGACATGGCAATTCTATGTGACCTGACTGAACCCCTCTCCCCTCTAAAAAAAAAAAAACACCCTTTCATCTAGAAGAAAACTCTCCAGAGCAAAAGGTGACCCCTTGGAAACCCAGGGGAATTCTTCTGTGGACTTGCAACCCAGGGAAAGGAGAAGCAGAGGACGAGAAGGGTGTGACCAATGGACAACTGAAAGGCCTCTAACAATTTGTTGGATACAGGATCCAGTGCAGTTCATTAAGGAAAAGATGTGGAAAACTCATTAATCAGGTGGTACCAGGCCATCTTCTGTTATACCCCTTGAGGCACGAATGAGGTAACTGTAGACTTTGGGGAGTGAACGCTTCAAAGAGATGCCTGTATTTTGATTAGAAGATTCTCAGAGGAGCTCTAAATCACATTCACTTAAGACACCACCACACCCACAGCTTTTGCCCTTTTCTTTACAGAATGAGGTTAAAAATAAAATGCTCGAGAATGAAGCAAGTTGAAGTTTCAATTCTAGCTTCACCTCAATTCCCTGGACTACAAAAAGCAACCGGAATCAAACTTGGATCATTGGCTTTAATGCTGAAGAGGACAACTTGACTACTGGAAGACAAAGGGGGTAATTTGTAAATAAAGTCTTGCAGACAATGAGAGCTGGAGATCTGCGAAGCCCAGACACCGAGGAGGTTTCCTGCGTGCACTGGAATTTGACAGGGTCCAGAATCGGGAAGGAAAGGTGCTTTGCAAATAAAAACAGAAGATGTTTCCAGTATACTCAATGAATGAGGAAGAAGCAAGATGACTCCGATGTGAGAATTCAACCCTATTTATTTCCTGGGACTGCGAACACAGAAGGCCTGTTAAAATGTTGTAATTTGTTTAAGTCTAAGGAAAAACGAGGCAAGAACCCATCCAACTAACACTACAGGGTAGGAGGCCTGAGGGGAACCAACGTAGGTTGTTAGTTTTTTGTTATTGTTTTGTTTTGTTTTGTTTTTAAAGCTTACAATTCAAGAAGTGCGGGCAAACCTTGGAGACACTGCAGGTGGGTTCCAAACCGTGAAAATAAAGCAAGACTTGAAATGGAGCAAGTCAAATGAATTTTTTCGTTTCCCGGTGCATATAAAAGTTATGTTTACACTATATGTAGTCTACTAAGGGCACAATAGCATTATGTCTCAAAAGCGATGTCCATACCCTATTTTAAAAATACTTCATTGCTAAAAATGCTAACCATCATCTCAGCTTTTAGTGACACGTAATTTCTTTGTGGTAGAGGGTCTTGCCTCAATGTTGATGGCTGCTGACTGATCAGGGTGGTGGTTGCTGAAGGCTTGGGTGGCTCTGACAATTGCTTAAACTAAGACCATTAAGTCTGCCTCATCAAGGGACTCTTGCTTCACAAACGATTTCGCTGTGGCACCTGACACTGTTCGGTAGCATTTTACCCACAGTAGAACTTCTTTCAAAATAAGAGTCAATCCTCCCAAACCCTGCCACGCTTTATTTACCAACTAAGCTTATGTAATTTTTTTAAGTCCTTTGCTGTCATTTCAACAATCTTAATAGCATCTACAGCATCTTCACCAGGAGTAGGTTCCATCTCAAGAAACCACCTTCTTTGCTCAGACACTCATCATCCATTAACGTTTTATCATGAGATTGCACAATTCAGTTATATCTACAGGCTCCACTTCTAATTCTCTTGCTATTTCTACCACATCTGCGTTTACTTCCTCCCCTGAAGTCTTGAACTCCTCAAAGTCATCCATGAAGGCTGGAATCACCTTCTTCCAAGTATGTGTTAATGTTGATGTTTTGACCTTTTCCCATGAATCACACATGTTCTTAATGGCATCTAGAATGGTGAATCTGTTCCAGAAGGTTTCAGTTTATTTTGCCAGGTCAATCAGAGGAATCATTATCTATGGCAGCTATAGCCTTAGCAAATGTATTTCTTAAATGATAACAATTGAAAGTCAAAATTACTCCCTTGATCTATAGGCTGCAGACTGGATGCTGTGATAGCCGGCATGAAAACAACATTGGTCTTGTACATCTCCATCAGAGCTCTTGGGTGACCAGGTGCATTGTCAATAAGCAGTCATATTTTGAAGTGAATCTTCTTTTCTGAGCAGGTCACAACAGTGGGCTTAAAATATTCAGTAAGCCAGGCTGTAAAAAGATAGGCTGTCATCCAGGCTTTACTATTCCATTTATAGAGCAGAGGCAAACTAGACTAACATAATTTTTTTTAATTACATTATCCCTAGTGTTTCTTTTTTTTTTAAATATATGAAATTTATTGTCAAATTGGTTTCCATACAACACCCAGTGCTCATCCCAAAAGACAGACTAACATAATTCTTAAGGGCCCTAGAACGTTCTGAGTGGTAAATGAGCACTGACTTCAACTTCAAGTCACCAGCTTCTTCAGCCCCTAATAGGAGAGTCAGCCTGTCCTTTGGAGCTTTGAAGCCAGGCACTGACTTCTCCTCTCCAGCTATGAAGTCCTAGATGGCATCTTCTTCCAATAGAAGGCTGTTTTGTCTACATGGAAAATCTGTTGTGGAGTGTAGCCACCTTCATGAATTATCTTTTTATTTTATTTTTATTTATTTATTTTTTTTGGAGAGAGAGAGAGAGAGAGAGAGAGCGAGCATGAGCAGGGCAAAGAGAGAGAATGAGAGGGAGACACAGAATACGAAACAGGCTCCAGGCTCCGAGCTGTCAGCAAAGAACTCGAGGTGGGGATCAAACTCCCAAACTGAGAGATCATGACCTGAACAGAAGTCGGTGCTCAAATAACTGAGCCACCCAGGCGGCCCACCACCTCCATGAACTATCTTAGTTAGATCTTCCTGATAACTTGCTGCATCTTCTACATCAGCACCTGGTGCATCACTTTGCCCTTTGAGGTTATAAACACAGCTTCTCTCCTTAAACCTCATGAACCAACCTCTGCCAGCTTCCTACTACTCTTCTGCGGCTTCTTCACCTCTCTCAGCCTTCTTAGAATGGGAGAGTTAGGATCTTGTTCTGGATGAAGCTTTGGCTTAAGAGAATTTATGTAGCTTGTTTCATCTTCTAGCCAGACCTCTAAAACTTTCTCTATATCAGAGCCGGTGTTTCACTTCCTTATCATCCCTGTGTTTACTGGGAGTAGCACCTTTAAGTTTCTTCAGGAACTTTTCCTTTGCGTTATAATCTGGCTAACGGTTTGGAGCAAGAGGCTTATTAGCTTTTGACCTATCTCAGCTTTCGACAGGCCTTCCTCACTAAGCTTGATCATTTGTAACTTTTGATGTAAAGTGAGAGATGTGTGACTCTTTCTTTTACTTGAACACTCAGAGGCCATTGTAGGCTTATTGATTAGCCTAATTTCAATTTTGTTGTGTCTCAGAGAATAGGGAGGCCCAAAGGGCGGAAAGAGAGAAGGAGAAAGACGGAGACAGAGAGGGAGAGGGAGTGGGAAAAAGAGGGAAAGAAGGAGACAGAGAGAGAGAGAGAGAGAGAGAAAGAGAAGGTAAATGGTCAGTGGGTGGAGCAGGAAGAACACACACATTAATTGATTAAGTTCATTGTCTCATATGAATACACTGTGTCCCCCCAAAACAATTACAATAGTAACATCAAAGATCACCGATCACAGATCACCATAAAAATATAATAATAATAATAAAAAGTTTGAAATATTGTGAGACTTCTCCAAATGTGACATAGGGACACTAAATGAGTAAACACTTTGGGAAAATAAATGCCATTAGTAGACTTGCTTGATGCAGGGTTGCCACAAACCTTCAACCCGTAAAGAAACACAGTATCTGCAAATGTGATAAAGCAAAGTGCAATAAAATACGGTACGTCTTACAAAAGGAGGATTTGAAGGGTCAAAAGTCCTTCAGGTGCTGATTTCATCAGGTAAGAAGTTGCTGTCTGTGTGATGTTGCCAATGGTCATGACCAACATGGCTGTGATTTCAAGTTAACATTCAGAATCTACATCTTGCCAAAGCCCATCGCTGAAATTAATGAAAATTCAAAATAATGTGCACGTTATGATAACAGTTTTTGAAATGAGTTGTCCTTTTGATCCCACGCATAGAGCTTTATCTCTGATCAGAGGCATTCAAGTCAGGATCATGTTATTTGGGATCTCCCATACACACAGGAGGCAGCCCACATCAGGGGGGCAGTGGGATCCTGCTCTCAGAGTCTTGGGGAGGAAGAATTACTACCTTAGTTACTAAACTCCCTTTCAGTTATGCACAGGACACTTAGAAGTTCCTGCAAGGAGAGAAAAGATGGATGGATGCATCGTGCTTCTATAATCCCTAAAGAATCTGGAGTCTTCTGGGACCGAAGGTACATGAACCAGTTGTCCCACAGGCCACTGGGATCTTGTTATTTCAGAATACTCAGAAGGTGGGGGGAAGGATGAATTAGAATCTAGATCTTTGACCACTCTCCCCCAATTTCACCATCTGCATATTTTTGCTAGAAGACATCTCAGGCTCCACTTTGTATTCTGTGCCATTCAGGGATCCTGAGTGAGGGAAGACAGATGGGTACTGGAAGGGTATGGGAATTTGTTACCGTTATCTCAATGATCTCTTCTTACTACAATATGCAATATAAATTTCCCCAGATTACTTCTGTTTTAAATGGTGACAACCAATCCAGGTGGAAGATTTCTTATTCAATACGGTAGATGATTTACTGAAGAACAGAAAACAAAACTGCTGTAAACCTTTAGAAGTTCAGTTATAGTATGATTGAGAATTTTTTTTTTGTGGTTAATCTAGAAACTCATCACTAGCTACGTAAATTTTCCTATTTGGGAAATATTCTGAAGTATAAACAACCAGTTTTAAATTTTTTTAACGTTTATTTATTTTTGAGACAGAGAGAGCCAGAGCATGAACGGGGGAGGGTCAGAGAGAGAGGGAGACACAGAATCTGAAACAGGCTCCAGGCTCTGAGCGGTCAGCACAGAGCCTGACGCGGGGCTCGAACTCACGGACCATGAGATCATGACCTGAGCCGAAGTCGGACGCTCAACCGACTGAGCCACCCAGGCGCCCCTAAACAACCAGTTTTAAAATGTACACAGGGACAGTATTATTGTGTAGACTAGGAACTGCCTCTACCCAATTAAGTATTGAGATTGAACAACTTGAATTGACAAAAAAAATAATTGTAGTGTTAAAAACTACCAGATACACTCAAGTGGCTTTTGCATCTTATGAACCTTCTGGGGGCATTGTTGCACATAGATTACAGTGTTAACAGTGCTATCCCACCATGGTTGCACAGCACAGGGCTAGGGGCGGAAGCATCTGGATTCCCTTACCTATCCCAGAAGATATTTTTAAGAGCAAATCCAGAGAACTGAATTACCAGTATCCCTTCACTCAAAGTCACTGACCCCCAAGGCAATAGGATTTGCACCCCCCCATCCTCAGCATCAGCAGCCTCCAGGGTGTTACAATCAGCTCCCTAAAGATGGGGAAAAACCTCTCTATCTTCAGAGTGAGAAAGATCTATTCTTTGGGTCCCCACATGGCACTAAGAATACACATTCCAATAAAAAGAGAAGCCATTTAGCACATAATGCTCCTGAAAATGGTAGCACTATGGTAGAACCCAACTATTAACAGCACTGGTATCCTTGGAGAAAAGCACATTTTGAATGCCAAAACCTTAGGAGTGCATCTTACCGCTAGGAGTTACCTGTAATCTATTTACATGCAGATACAAAAGCCTATGTATGCATCATATATTCTCAAAAAGGATGGATAGCACTGGTTTTTAAGAGGCAGAACACAAATAGTTCCTTTAATCCTTCTGAATATAGCTTTAGAAGACAGTCAGAGAGAAGATGAACAGAAGAAATCCCTCAACTTTCTATATTCCCTGCCATATGTTGTTTGTGTGGTTCTAAATAGGTTTGATTATTTGAAGCTTTTTTTCCAAGATTTCAATAAAGGCAATCAGAAGAGATTTTCCTAGGCAGGCACAGGATATTCAAACGAGCTATTCATTAGTGGGAAGACTTGGAGCAAAGATGGCTTCAGCTCCCCATCCTGACCAAGCTTGCTATAATAAGAGAAAAATGGAAAAATGTAAGCAATGTGATATTTTAAAATGTCCCCTGGAAACGAGAGTAGGTCAGACACTGATACCACTTTAAGAGTAGACGATAATCCATCAATTTAGATACAGCTGTTTCAGTGATGGATACGATGGAAAGCTTTCCCCCAGTTAAACTGAGCTCCAACTTAGAATTCCAGATTTAGATCTCCCAGTAGTTTCCACTTTATAGCTAGTCTTCCCAAATCCAATAATATTGGATACCTTAGGATGCAATTTCTGGAGGTGAAAGTTTCTGTAAGTGATGGCAAGATTGAAAAAAAATAAGTGGCCAGGATCCTCCACTTTCACACCTTGCCAATCATTTTCCTTCCACTCTGAAAACAGAAATGTGGAAAGTCTGGAAGGGAAAGGAAAGGGGATAAGCAGCGGAAGAGAAGAAGTGATAGACTAAAAGAAAAGAAAAACAATGTGAAGAAAGAAGAAGGTTAACTGTGAGCGAGCACATAGTCCATTCACTCAAACCAGGAATACATTAATGAAATCGACTTCCTCTCTGGAAGACACAAGAACATCATTGCTGGCTAGATGTTGGAGACAAGCCATTCCAAAGCCTGCATTTCATCAGCAAGGAAAGGAAAGAGAGGCTCTGGAACTCAAAGTGACTTACAAAGTCATGACCAGAAGCCAGGTTCATGGTGGACCAGCCCAAGTTCCTACTGACTACCCCTGCCTTAAAGCAGGGATGGTTTTTCCAAGTTGTAGACAACCGCTAATGACTCAACAGTGAAATAAGATGGAAATCTCTTTCTCTTTCTTGGCGGGGAAACACAGGTCAGCTCACAGTATTTGAACTTGCAGGAACAGCTGGAGTTGGCAAGGCCACAGTCCAGCCGACCCAGCTTCCAGGGTAACTTGACCCTTGGAGACAGCATCCTTTGAATTTAAAAGAACAAGCTCTAAGTGTAACTGTCTGTGGTCCCAACAAACCATCTCTGGTGGGGATTATGACATAACGTTGCTAGTGATTAATTAAGAACTCTTCATTTACATCAGTCAGCTTATAATTGACAGTTCCCCCATCTTTAATAAAGTATATAGAATGATATGAAACAGATGAGGGATACCAAGTGGTATCTTAGGCTTAGATAAAGCCTAAGTCCAAATGATATCATCATCCTCTACTGGTCGGTCAAGAAGGAGGCAAAGAAGCAAATGGGGGAGGGAAGAGAGGAGTACAGAGTATTCAAGAAGGGAATGGGGAGAAGGAAAGAGGCATTTGCTCAATCAGTACCTATTTTCAGAATTTCCTTCAAGCTGGCTTGGACCAAGAGCCATCAATTATTTAAAAGATGTAACATGATGCTTCCTTTGTTGAGGCAAATCTGCAAGCAGACCCCGAGAGAAAATAAAAAATGAATTAGGCAGAATGTATTAGTCTGCTTGAAGAAAACAAAGATTTAGCTACTGGGACTAACTCTGTTTTAAAAATAGTTCAGTTTTGTCTGTTAAAATCCTCAAACCTTTTTTTTTTCTTTCCCTCTCTCCTATTTATTTATTATTTTCTACAGTAGATCACACAAAAAGAGGAATGAATCCTTTCCTAAACTTTCTTTTCAGATTCAGCTTGATGTATTGTCTTCATTTAAATTACAAAGACACTAATCTGAAACACTGTTTACCAAGTAGCATTTTAAATGAAAGATACAAGAAATTGCATCACCCAATTTTTAAAATGACTTTAGACTCCGAACCTCATAAAAAACGGCCGACAGTGTTCTCTGTCTTTGCTGCTATATTTCAGTCCAGTGAATGAAATTCAATTAGTGAGCTTTGTACTTAGGACATTATGATTCTGATGGTTGGTCTGATCAAAACTGGTGTGCCAAGCCCTAGTTCTGTTTTTTTTGGCAGACCACAGCGAAGGAAGAAAAGAAACAAAAAACAATAGGGCAGGTTGGCATGAAGAAAGTTAGTTTTCAGAGCAACTGACTTTTCACCATCATTAAAAAATATGGGAGGAGGAGAGTTGTTCCCCAGAACAGTGCATTATTTACTAAGTGAATGGATTAACTTTTTGAGAAACCTCAGTACTTGAGTCTGTCATTATCAGTTTCAGTACTTTCCAAAAATAGCAACCTGCCTCAAAACAAACCAGTAACAGACTATAACCAATGCATTACAGATTTAATTCATGTTTAGGTTTTGATCTGCCTCACCTTGTGTTCCAAACAGAAAGTACAGACTGGAATCTTGCTTTGGTCAATTCGGAGGGTTACAAAGGGCATCAGCGACAAGCACCTAATACGAAACCCTGAGCCTCTGCCGTGTAGACTCAGACCACACCATTAGCTCAAGAGGTGCTATGTCTTTAACACTTGAAAAATGCTAACACTTGAAAACAAAACCAAGCACAGTAAAACCACAGGGCTGAAGCCTAGTACATCACAGGCCGTGGTTCCCCATGGGGACCACTGCACTTTGATTCAAGAGTGCCACACCTGCATGGATCAAGCAGAACAGTAAAAATGAATCAAACTGATCATTGCATGGCCTGATTCTTTGAAAAAAAGGTAGACAAGGAATCGCAAAGATTTTAGAAGACTATATAGCCATTGGTCTATTAATAACAATTAATTCACCAATTGAGATCTGAGGATCCATTCGAATTTGAGTTGTTGTTTTTAAACATAGACTAGCTCACATCACTTCTTTGTTTCTCCCACAGAGACTGATACCACCATCCAACTCACTGTACAGACAGAAACAAAGGAATCATCCTTGGCATCTCCTTGCTCTCATCACCATTATCCATTCCATCTCCAAATCCTTCCCTCTTTCGGGAAAACATTTACGGGAACGATCATATGAAATTCCAGAAGTGACATCCTACTTCTTGGTACACTCCTCGGAAACTTGCTCTAGAAGCTTTAAATTTTGCCTGAGAGTGACCCAGGATTCAGTACAGATGGGCAGCCTTGACATATTGTGACCTTGGAGCTATTTGTCTCCGACTCAAAAACTATACACCCCAATCTGTTGTTGATATCAACATATCACGTTGACAGTTTTAAATTAAAAAAAATTTTTTTGGAAGTGTTTATTTTAATTCAGTTAGTCAATATAGTGTCGTATTAGTTTCAGGTGTACAATATAGTGTGATTCAACAATTCCACATATCACCCAGACAGTAATGGTTTTTTAAATGATAAAGAGTTCTGGGCACCTGGGTGGCTCAGTCCGTTGAATGTCTGACTCTTGATTTCGGCTCAGGTCATGATCCCAGGGTGGTGAGATCGAGCCCCAAGCCAGTCTCTGTGCTCAGCATGGAATCTGCTTGGGATTCTCTCGCTCTCTCCCTCTGCCCCTCTCCCCTGCTTGCACGTGTGGGTGCTCTCTCTCAAATAAATAAATAAATAAATAAATAAATAAATAAATAAATAAATAAATAAATTCTAAAGAGATAAAGAATCCATTCTGAAGTGAATCTTCCTTGGGTCGGATACAAAAGGGAAAAGGCACATTGACTACCTGCTCACAAATGGGTTGCGTCAGATGTGTCTCCTCAGAATTGATTCGTAAAATGTAGTGCTAGAGCGGCTTGTTCTAGCCTGTTAGAACTGACTCTGTGTATCTCTTCCCAGATCTATGTTGAGTGCCTTCATGTTGGTAGCTTAAAATCAGCCATCGTGGAGGTATCTGCACCATGGAAATCAGCAGACATTACAAATCAGGTGGGTTTTTTTCACCCTCCAGAGAGATGGATGACCCCATCACTGACAAGGACTTTAATTTGTTTCCTTCTTACCAAATGAAAAATACTAGAGAGTGTGCTGTATCAGCACCCATCTTTTCCTCCCCGTTTCCTCTTATGGTGGAGACCAGTCAGCAGTGCACCAAACTCATCTTCTCTTGTTCCTGCCACATGGCGAGACCATATTCCCCAGCCGCCCCTGCAGTTAGGTAAGGTCATGTGACTGAGCCTTCCTCCATGCAAATAGAGCTGAAGTGACAGAAGCTTCCCTCCAGGTGGTCCATAAAACCCTCCCACCCACAATATTCTGTAGCATTTCCCTTTTCACAGGCTTTTGCAGATGATGTGAGCAACCTTGGATGCCATTTATTAAAATCAGAGAGCAACAGGACAGAAGGAGTTCAGCCTTCAAGTCACCACATGAAAGAGACTCACCCCAATTAGGAACACCCACTGTGGATTTTAGGGGCTGATGTTTAAACCATTTAATATTTGGTGGTTTGTTTGACACACCGATCACCAATGCCATAACTAAACACTCTGTCTCTTCTTTCAACTGCTGTTTTTCCTCCTTCCAGCTGACACAATAAATCGGGGGATGAAGGCTGGTCAAGATTGAAAAGACAGAAATGGGAGACATGCTATGTTACTGATTTCTCACTTAGAGTTTTTATGTCACTTGACAGTTTTTGGTTCTCTGTGTTGTTCCTTTCAACTGTCATCAGCTAGAACGCTGTTATTCCATATGCTTGTGGTACCGTGGGCAGCTTATTCTTTTGCACTGTAGTGATGTCACCTAAATGAAATGTTGCAATTTAGAATCATTTCCATGCTAGAAATAGATGAAGAATTCAATCCATAGGCCCTACAACTTGTCAAGAAAATTATAAAGACAGTATTGATATTATACGATTAAAATGAGAGCTCTTAACATATTTAATTTCCCCCTGACCTGACTTTCTTCAGTCATTATGGGCAAAAAGTATGAATTCATTATTTGCAAATAGCCTGGATTGCTTAATATATTCTAGAAGGAACTAAGACACCCCCTTGAGTGCACCTGCACATACATACATTCCAGCACATAGATTTTTCCGGCAAGGGCAAAAATAATAATGAAGGTAAAGATAAGCAACTATTCCAAGTTGTTGACCATGTAGCCTCAGTATAGTGGCATTTTAAATGTATTTTTAGTGTATATATTTGTGTCTCAAGCCTTTCTCATTCAATCACACTCATGATATGAAGAAAGGGAGGGAGTGAAGTAGGGAAATAAAAAGATGGTTTAATCTCTCTGTATTATTTACTACATAAAGCTTCACATGTTTTCCTCCCTATAAACTTGTATAAGGAGTCTATTTGGGGGTGTTTGGGATTGTTGTGTTTTTAAAAATTTAACAATCATAGCTCTGAAGCTTAATCACTTGTATGTGTTACAAGACCAGATGGTTCAAGTGGGTGTTTGTTTACAAGCTCTTTGCATAAGGTTTTTAGCTGTTTTTTAGACCAAAGCTGAATATTTCAACGAACAAAGGAGGCAATGAGGAATTAATGAAAAAACGCTGGATTCATAGGTCCCTGGGCTGCCAGCCTTCACTCTGCCATCACTTCGTACACTTTTACAAGGATGTATTTAGGGCCCAAGAAACAATAACATATGCTTAATGTGCTTTGAGTTCTTTATGGAACTCTGACAGATTTGGGGGGAGAAAGGTGTCTACCATGAACGCAACGCTGTTCTGGAAGCTGTCGGTGAACCAGCTAGAAAAGAACCAGAGCACCCTGCCTTCCCAACGCCTTCGCCATCTTGGAGCTCTAGATTTTAATGTTTTCTGTTTCTCCTGGCTTCTTGAACTGTGCTATTTTGCCCAGCCACATGGACCTCCTGCTCCTTCCTTCTGAATGTGGATGAAAAAAAGAGAAAGCACACGTTCTTAGGGACTCCTCTGTTCTTTGTTTCCTGTCCATCCACCACACAGCCACTATCTGCACCCAAGTAAAGGATGCACATTTATTTACTGCAAAGTAAGCCAAATAACACCGAAGGTTCCTTAAGGGAGAATGAAAGTTTTCATCAAAGCACACACTTTTATGGCTTTGTAAAGATGAGTGTGTATTTCTTGGTTTTCTGGATGAGGAAATCCCCTTCTCCTGGCTCACCACCTACTCTGGCACTTCCCTTCTTTCAATGGAAAGAAGGCAGGCAATGCTTGCTTCACTTCATTTTTAATAAGATTAATGATGATAAGCCAAGTTGGCACATCTAGTATTAATATCTTACATCATAAGCTGTCTATCATTTATGGGCTACCCAAACCAGTATCATTCTTGTCACCATCCAATCAGCTCCAAAAAATAAGAGATTTGAGGTGAAAAAGGCAGTACGTGAATATCTTAGCATCTCAATGAGCTTGCCTCTATCATATTCTATAACAAACTAGCAAGAAATTACAAGCTAACAAAAATGTGTTTGATTACTATCATTTCATGAATGTAATTCACCACTTTTATGAGTTTTGGGGTAAAAAAAAATTACTTTTTCATAATTCCTTTGGATTACCTCAGCAAAATGTGGTATCATTTGACCACGTCTTTAGGATAAGGGATATGTTCCATTTATTGTTAATTCTACGGGGAGCCACGTGGTCTCTAGCCCACAGCTGGCGCGCCATAAAAGTATGGTGAATACGTGAAGGAATGAATTACTAGATAGGAGTATTCTCTTCCAACTCTAATGAACCCAAAGCTGAATTTAGCACATGCCATTAGCCTTTCCAAAGTGAAGTTAAAGCACCTTGACATACTAGCATATTCATGATTTACGTGACTGCCTCCTGAAGGCAACTTTTCAAGAAAAAGTGGCTCCACTGCTTATAGCCTTTAACAAAGGAGAGTTATCTGGTGAAATTCAAACAGACTTGATATACTGACTTGATTTTCAACAAAAGAAATCACACTTAGAACATATGCTTGTCCATGGACAACATGGCCACCACAGACTAGTTGTTATGGATTGAATGTTTGTGCCCTCCCCAGATTCTTAGGTTGAATCATAATGAACAACGTTATGGTAGTTTGGAAGTGGGGGCTTTGGGAGGTGATTTGTCACGAGGGTTAACCCATCCTGGTGGGCTTGGGTCCCTTCCAAGACAGGCCCAAGAGAGACCACTTGTCCCTCCTGCTCTGTGCGGTTATAGCAAAAAGAAAGCTTATCTAGGAAGGAGACATCACCAGACATCCACTCTACTGGCAACATGACCTTGGAATCCCCACCCTCCAAAGCTGTGAGAAATCAGTTTCTGTTATGTATAAGCTACCCACTTTATGGTATTTTGTTATAGCCGCCCAAATGCTCCTTGCTAAACAAGTTAAAACTTGTTCCACGAAAGACTAAACGACAACCAGCTTCGTATCAAGATAAAGACCCAGCGTGAACGTAGGTTACACCAAACTTGATGCCTGATTTGCTAACTACCCTTCCATTATTGTGAACAATGACTATTTATTTGTACGTGTGACATAAAATTAGTGGTCACGTGAAACAAGAAAGTGTAAAATCAAGATGTGATTTCCTCTAAGCATATCCCTCTAACAAACACGGGGGAAATCTCACGAGGTCTTGGCACACATAGATCTCCTTATCTGCAGACCCAAGGAGAGTAGAAACACCAGCAGTAGCCATGAAATATCACTCGTAGTCACTATTTATGTTTTATATACTGTCAGCAGCATGGTCATTTAGCATCAGACACCGTTACCCAGGCACTTAGATGATGCAGCAAGTGTCAATACTGATGTTACTATTTATAGCCCAATAAACTACACTTTGAACAATATTAGTAATGTTAAGCTTAGGCAGCACTCCTAGTATTAATGCCTTAATACAGATATATTGCTATAAGCATAGTTTACAGCATGGAACATAAACACAAATCCAGTGATAATAATAAATCACTTTCTTGACTGCTTAAAAACATACTGCCAAAATGGGCTTTATGCATTACACAATGGAGCAGAAGGCAGCGATATATATTTAAATTTTCCATTTTTAAGCTGTCACTCAAAAACTTTTCATACTTTTTTTAGCTATTGATCTTACTGGCTTGTGATAAGACTTCAACTGCTTGGTTGGGCTGTTTTTAGCTTCTGCTTCTTATTAAAAGAGCTAAATCAGGAATCATAAAATGCTACTAATTTAGTATTTTTCAATAGAAATGAAAGATAAAAACAGCACCAAAATAGTGTAACTCTCATCTTGTATTGCCCTAGAATCCCACATTTAATTACCATGTGGGGTGGTGTAATAATGGGTATAATGAAGCCATGTATCACTCACTATATTTCCCAGGTATGTACGTGTGTGTGTGTGTGTGTGTGTGTGTGTGTGTACACACCTAGGAATAAAAGCTTATATTAAACATGCTAAATTATTATAGGTTTTTCTGACACTTCCCATTAAATACTTTGTACAGAAATATATATGTGTGTGTATACACACACACACACACACACACACATAATCATTCTGCTTGTGTGTATATAGAGAGAGAGATTCCACAATTTTATTTTTCCTCTCTTTTTCTTTCACTTGCAAAGAAACATCCATCCTCAATGTTTTGGCCGCTCTTCACCTTACAATATTGCATTACATTCCGCATCAAAGCAATCAAAATATCAGCAACAAAACAGCTAGGGCAATTGAGTAATTATCTGCTCAACCAACTCATGCACCCCCTCCCACACACACACACTATTTGGGCTTTGAGTGGCAAATTATATACCACAATCAGAAAGTTTCGAGATGCTGGCTTTGGACTCCGAACCTTGTTCTCTCAAACCTGTGTCTGCTTTCACATCAGACTTTCGGTGAGCTCTTCAGCAAATTGTGATTTGTTTGTCCCCTCAGTGCTGGCCCCAAGGTTCAAGACTCAGTGGGGAAGAGACAGTGGCCCTCGTAGCTAATTGCCCATATTTCACAAAAGGCTGCATGGAAAGGGGGAAGCCACAGCCTCCAAAGCCGGGATCCATCATAAACTTTGCCATGATGAATGAGTTGTGTGGTCATGGTCGGGGATCTGAGTGCGGTCCTGAATCTTCCCCGCTCAGGTCAAAGCCCTGGGTTTGTTCTTACTCCCCATGGTGCCTTCCTCTGATGTCCTCGCCAGAAAGGGTGGTGGTAACAACCATCGCACAACCACGCAATTTATTCTCAGCAGCAACCACAGCTGGAATTTTGGTTAAGTGTCATTATACCACCTTCTGAGAGGATCCTGAGAGCTGTGTGAAATAGCAAAATTGGCTTAAAAGGGAACGTTTCTTTTAGTGTATCTAGAAATATCATTCTTCTACAAATACTTCTTGTTTGCTCAACAACGCCTGTTGTCGATCATTTTCAACTTCCCGCAGCGTTTCAAACGGAGCCCTAGATCTTTCCTAGCGCTGCTTCAGTGCCAGGCTATCAGCACGTGGACACCACCAAGAGCCATCAATTTTGCACAGAGCTCACCGTTTCATTTCTGCACCCCTCATTTCCACCGATGCTACGCCTTCTCTGAACACTGCCTTGCAATCACACTGGGCCGCTTGGGTCTGTGTACAATCTGCATATGTATATGTATGTGGGAGTGTGCACACCCAACCAGAGAGGCGCATTTCCATTTCTCCTCCACATAAATATAGTGATGAATTGGCCGCTTAGAGCTTTTCTGACAGCAAGGCGAAATGGTAGCTACAGTGACCAGGGATGTCCTGGTTCCTCCTTGCAGAAAGGTATTCCGCGCACGTAATAATTATCCATCCATCTCGTTCACACTAAAGGCATGGCAATGTAATTTTAGCCTTATAATCAAGACCATATGACAAAAACCAAGGCCATTAGGGACCAATTTCGAGTATTCTCTGCAAGACAATGATTTTCCAACTGCACTTACATATGCTGAATAGTTACCTCTGCACGACCGCACCTGCTCTCATTTATGTAACCCCTCTGTTTTCCAAAGCCTCTCTTAGTAATGCGACAGAGTGAAGTTTGAAAGGCTTGCTGGCTTTTTTTTCCCCCTTCATTATTTTTTTTTCATTTCCCAAAGCATAGTAGGAAAATGCTGAGGGTTAAATTTCTGCTCGTGCCAATGCCCATATTTGAGAATTTGCTTTGCTCTCTCTTTCTTCTTTCCTTTCCCCTCTGCCCTGGCTCCCTCATCCTCCCTCTCGGCCCTGCTCGCTTTCCTTTGAACTGAAGCATGACCTTCCAGGCCCATAATAACTTTACATGTACTTTTGACCTCTGTACACCTCAGGTTCAGTGACATAATAATGTTGACTCTGAAAGGATGTGATGTCATCATAAATCAAAGAGCTGTATGAGCAAAGGCTCATAGAAGGAATGTCGAATTTATTTTAAAATAATATAAAATGTAGTTCAAATGTTCTTTCAACTCTCATTTTAAAATGTTTAGAGAGAGAAATGAGTTCACCCCCTTTTTACAGTTGCAAATAGAAAAAACAATAATATGGTCCATCATTAATGATGGACAAATTTGGGGGGGTAGTGGGGAAAAATCCTATGACCATGAAGAGGGAAAACATTGAAAAGCTTATGCAAAATGAATAACATCCCTGATACTACATTTCACTTCCATTACTTTGGATTCTTTACAGACCCCATGCTCAACCCTGTGTTCTAATCACTAAAGGGAAGAGAAATGATCTCTAAACATCAATTAATTGTCATCTTGGTTCTTTAGCTTATGAGTAACGTGGCATCATAATATCTCCTCTGTGGACATTCTTCTAAAATTATGAGATAATGAACTTGTTAATATGTGAGTTCCATCACTATTTATTTTTACATTGCAAGATGCGTGGATTCAAAAACTGCCATAAGTAATAACTCAGTATATTAACATTATTTGAAGAATACAGATCCTCTTGATTGAAGAAGTAATCGCACATGGCAGGTGGCCATTTTCAGGAAAGTTCTGTGGAGACACTCAACAAGACATCTCTATCCCTGCACTAAAGTCATCAAAACCAAGCTCAACTGTTTCATTCTTTGCGTGGAAATATCATTGTTATTCCTATTTCTTGCTGCTTAATTTAACATGATGAATCTTGGCCTATTCTAAGAAAAAAAGAGCAGAATGTAGTATGCATTTATCAACATAATTCACTTACAAGTTCTTAATTACTTGATCAAGGCATATATAAATATAAATATATATAAATAAGGGACCTATAATGCAGAGTCAATGATCATGACCTGAGCATTCCACCAGTTGAACGATATTCTGATTACCTAATCAGGTTCTGAACATCTATACAATGTCTGCCTCAGAACATCAAAGATGTCATATATAAATGGATACGGTTCGTGTTAATATGTGTGCGGTTTCCTCAATTAAGGTACTTGCCAGCTGACAGGCAGAGGAGAAAGTTATGACATCTCAGTAGTGATCTTGCCTGAGCATGTGTGAACTTAGCTGTTCATCTGATTGTCACCTCATTGGAATTATTTGCATTGGCAACAACATATGGAGTTGGCTTTATCTTAAATCTGAATCTCCTAAAATGTCTTCAAGAAATATTGCCCTGTGCTGCTGCACTGGAAATAAAGCCATTGCACACAAAGAAGCCAGCTCATCCCATACTTGACAATACAGTTACGGACAACAGCAATGGCCAAGTCTTTCAGAGGGGATCATAAAATTTTGGAAGCTAACAGAAGTTGGTGGGAACAATTCCTGTGTCACTCATGTGCCACTCATCTATCTGTCAAAAGCTTTCAATCAAGTCATAAACAATACCAAAAATTTATTTACATAAGAAAAAAACCAACAAAATAAAGAAAAACAACTAAACCCTAGTATTCTACAATCTTAAAATTATACCTTTAATCCTAAAGGTGATAAAACTTTCAAGATTATAAGGACAGATTATGAAAAGCACCATATCACTGTGATGCCAAAAGTATTGAGCAATGGATAAAATCGATGTCAAAGAAGCTAGAAGTGGAAAAATCTCAACTAGATTCTTACCCTTCTTTGCCGAACTTTGGGGATACCACTTTCTTTTTGCTCTCTTCCCCACCGGTTACTTCTTCCCAGCCTCCTCTGTTGATTATTCCTCACTTTTCCATCCTGTAATTCTTAAAGAGGCTAAGCCTGTGGACCTCTCTTTATCTTCTACACTCATTCCCTATGTGGTCACAGCTAGACTCCACAGTTTCGAATAACATATACATGCTGACAAATCCCAAATTTATTTATTTATTTATTTCTCAATCCCAAATTTATAATTTAGCCAAGACGTCTCCTCTGAACTCCAGACTCATTTCTCCATCTTCCAACTCAGGAGAATTCATTTGGATGCCTACTCCGCGTCTTGAAATTAAGATTTTCAAAATGACTCCTGATTAACAGTACTGCTCAAGTACATCTACACTTCCACAATAGTTTTCATCTTCTGGTTGTTCAGACCAAAAACTTGAGAAACATCCTTGTCTCTTTCTTTCTCTCACCTCACTCATCACAATCCATATAGTTCTTCCTTTAAATTATATCTAGAACCTGATGACCTCTCACTGTCTCATCCTTACCACCTGATCATGCATGCCATCACCTCCCTCCTATGCCATTACAACGACATCCTAACCGGTCTCCCTATTTCTTTATTGGCCCTCTTCAATTTATTCTCTTTGGAGAAGCCAGATTGATACCATCTCCTTTTTTTTAAAACTAAAGTATTAACTTACTAATTAATCAGTGCCTACAATAAAAATACAGATATTAAGAGTACAAACTGATGAGTTTTGACAAGCATATACATCCTTAAAATCACCTCAATCAAGTTATAGAACATTTCTATCACTCCATAAAATTTTCCTCATGTCCCTCTCCAGCCAATTATCTCCCACACAAAGGCAACTAATGTTCTAATTTCCATGATCAAAGCTTAGTTTTCCCTGTTTCTGAAGTTCACATGAATGGAACATATATTATGTACATTTTTGTGCCTGGTTTCCTTTTGTATAGCATAATATCTATGAGACTCACCTATGTTATTCAGTGTACTAGTAGTCTATACCATTTTACCGATGAGTAGTATTCCATTATATAAATATGCCATAATTTATTCATTTTTTATTGATGGGCATTTGGAATTGTTTCCAATTTTTAGCTGTTATGAACAAAAATACTATGAGGATTCTGTGCAAGACGTTTTCTATTTTCACCGTTCTTGGGTAAATACCTGAGTGTAGACTTGCTGGGTCATAGAGTAGGTATTTTTAATTTCATAGAAACTACCCGTTTTCCAAGGTGATTGTTCTATTTTATGCATCCACCAGCAGTGAAGGAAAGCTCTGATTGCTTTACATACAAGCATTTGGTTGTTGTTAGTAGGATATTGTTTGCTTGCTTTAATTTTTGCCCTTCTAGTGGATATGAAATGGTATCTCATTGTGGGTATAATTTACCTTTCTCTGGCAACTAATGATTGTGAACACATTTTATGTGCTTGTTAACCATTTGTCTATCTTTTGATGTGTCTTTTCAAGCCTTCTGCTCATTCTTAAAGAGAGACTTGTTTAAAACACATACGATCTTGAAACACCTCCGCTCAGAGCAGTCCAAGTGAGCCTGTCAGCTCACTTAGTAAAAGCGATCATCTTTACAACATCCACGAAGAGGCACCACGACTGCCACCAAGGAACTCCACGATCTCATCTCAACCACTGCTCCGTCTGCTCGAGCCGCTGCAGCCTTTGTCCTCAACAACCAAGCAGGAGCCATTCCAGAACTTCCTCACTGCTGCCTCTCTAGGAACTTTCCCATTCAGTGTTTCCACTTGCCTGTTTAGTGCCTTTTGGAATAGTCTGCATGAAACAGCAACCACATCTTCAGCATTCTCTATCCCCTTCACCACTTCCAGTTTTTCCAGACTATTTAGCATCAAGATTTGATTGTTTTCAAACTTTTTCGAACTTACTTTGCTCCTTCCCTTCTTCCTTCCCCCCTCTCTTCTCTCTCTTTCTCTCTCTTTCTACTGTCTATTGTTTACTCCTTCCCTTCTTCCTTCCCCCCCTTCTCTCTCTCTCTCTCTCTCTCTCTCTCTCTCTCTCTCTCTCTCTCGTCTACTGTTTATCTCCCTCTACTAAAAATGTTAGCTCTGTGAGAACAGGAAATCTGTGTTTGCTGCTATATCCCCATTCATTCCACAAATATTTTGTTTCTTACCATTACTCCCAGATTCTACAACAAATTTTTAACTGTCTAAAATACCTTTTTTTTTAAAGATTGCATACCTGGACTGTCTGTAAACTTAAACACATGAATTCTAGTCTTCCACTATACAGTATTTCTCTTTAAAAGGTGCAAATACATCTATTTAAAAGGAAAAAATCCCTTACAACTCTGCTTCCAAAAACAAAGCTAAAATCCATGACATGTTTTTTTCTGTTGTTTGAAATGAAACTAAGTAAACATACTAACCAAAATTTCTAGAACAAAGTGAAAGATTATATATATTTATACACACACATGTATAGAGATTCTATTAAAAAATAATAATCTAGATAAATAAACTAATTTTCCTGAGTGCTTACCATATACTGGGAACTATTAATCCTCACAAGAATCCCATGAGAGACTATTCCCTCTTTCCAGATTAGGGAATGGAGGCTTAGAGTGTTTAAGGAACTTATTACATTTATAAAGCTAGTCAGTCCCAGAGCCAAGATTTAAACTGTATAGTAGTGTATTGGTTTGCCTAGGTTTTATAGATACATACACTTGTGTGTAAAACTTTAATTTGAATTAGAAATAAAACATTAAAGAAAGAAGTCTAGAAAATAAAAACATAAAACATAACAATTGTAATCCCTTGGAGGTTTTAAAATGTAATATTCATATGCTTTTATAAAATTATCATAATATACAAATTTTTATAGTTTTTAAATTTTGCTTTTATAATAGTTAATATGAAAAGAATTTGTGCATCACATATGTAAATTATGAAACATAACAATCCAATGAGCTCTCATGAACCTACGATCCAGCTTGAGTAAAGAGCGTGGTCAGACCCGTGACAGCTGTCCATGGACCTCTCTTCACCACATCCAAATCCATTCCTTACCAGAAGAAGACACTATCTTGTATTCTGTATGTATCATTCCTTTGGGTTTTTTTAGAATGCTTACTACAAGACCATACCCCTAAGTAATGTCTTGATTGGATTTATTCCTATGTGATTTTTCTTGTTTTTTTTTTAAGTTTATTTTTTGTAGAGAAAGAGCACACACGAGCAGGAGAGGAGCAGAGAGAGAGAGAGGGAAAGAGAATCCCAAGCAGACTCTGCACTGTCAGCTTGGAGCCCAATGTGAGGCTCTAACTCACAAACCGTGAGATCATGACCTGAGCCAAAATCAAGAGTCAGATGCTCAACTAACAGCCACCCAGGCAACCCACCCCTGTGATCTTTCAAGATGGTATCATGCTGCCTGTAGTCCTTTCTGGTTGTTTTTTGTTTCCTCATTAAATGTTATGCTTCTAAGATTCATCTACGTTGATGCAGAGCTGTGGTTCATTGATTTCACTGCTCTATTGTATTCCACTTTATGAACATACCAAAGTTATTTGTCCAGCCTTCTGTTGACTTCTATAGACATAAGGACATATTGTAAAACTACTGTGAGACAATACATTATTTACACAAGGATAGACAAACTCATCAATGGAAATAAACAGCTTAGAAACAGAACCACACCAGATGGTAAAACTTGGTATCTAACAAAAGTGAGTTACAGATCTGTGTGGAAAGGATGAACTTATTCAGAAATGCAATTGAGATAATTGATTATCATTTAAAGAAATCCTACCTTATACTCTACACAGTGGCAAATTCCAAATGGATTAAAAACTGTGAAAAGCAAAGCTCTAAAACTTGAAGAGGACAATACAAGAGAACATCTTTATGACTTTCAGTTAGGAAGAAGAACATTATTTTTGATAACAGAGACAGTGCCAATCATAAAAGAAAGGATTGGTAAATTCTATCCAACTAAATGTAAGAAAATCTTTTCATCAAAGGATACTATAAAGAAAATAAACGGAGGGACACCTGGGTGGCTCAGATGGCTGAGCATCTGACTTTGGCTCCGGTCATGATCTCGCAGTTCACAAGTTCAAGCCCCACGTTGGGCTCACTGCTGTCAGCACAGAGCCCACTTCACATTCTGTCTCCCTCTCGCTCTGCCCCTTCCACGCTTGTGTTTCCTCTCTCTCAAAAATAAATAAACATTTAAAAAAGAAAAGAAACGGAGAAGCTACAATATCTTAGATGGTGCTTACAACACACACAATCTATTTCTAATTAAGGATTTCTTTTTTAAGTCTAGTCCCATCTTCCCTGAAATAGTCACTAGTTGAGAATCCTACTCTTACTGTTTTTTTTGTCTATTTCTGCCCAGTGCTTGTAAGAGTAGGCACTCCATAAACACTGTTGATGTGCAGACTTCTATTTTAGGCTGTTTTCTGTTGCAGCGCATGTAAAACTTTACCTTGGTTTAAACAAAGGCTACTAACTATAGGTGGCATTGTTGTAACATATATCATGTTCTCAATTACCTGTATGACAGCAAAGACTGATACTAGTAAAACTTCATTTAAGTTTTTTAATTCAATTGAACCAGAAGGTCATTGAACTTTCAGTAATTGCTATTGAAAACCATTTGGCTAAAAGACACACACACACACACACACACACACACGCACACACACACGCACACACAATAAATTGTGACATAATCTTCACTACAGATTATTCATTTTGAAAGAATCACCTAGTATGGTGCCTGTTACGAGACCATTATTGCAATTATTTTAGCTAATAAATTTGCTAATCGTTCTAAAGTAATAGTCAAACTTAACAGAATGCATACAATCCAAATAAAGGGAAATTGTCTGTGCTTTCTTCTCCTTAGCTCATTTTTTGAGCTTTGTTCTAGTTCTAAACTATGGGATAAACATAAAGGAATGGACAGAACTAGAGAGAGGAAGGAAGTGATTGAAGGACGTGGGGGAGCAGCCCTCTTAGTACAGATGATCAACATGCCCAATACCAATTTGGGGACAGCAGTGGGAGGCCCCAGTGTTGCCCAAGCACTGCCCAATGATGTTGGTGACCTGGTTGTTTCCACCTGACTAGGTTTCTTCTGGGTGTAAGTCTCTAACTTTTTCTGATTTCCTCTCTGTTTCCATTGCAAGAAAACAGGGCTTAAGAGAGAGAGCCAAACTCTTAAAATTCCCTTGCCTGTGAATGTTTAAAAACATGTTCCTGGGATGCCTGGTTGGCTCAGTCAGTTGGGCGTCTGACTCTTGATTTCAGCTCAAGTCACGATCCCAGAGCTGTGGCATTGAACCCTGTGCCTGGCTCTGCATTGAGCGTGGAGAGATATTATCTCTCTCTCTCTCTCTCATTCTGTCCCTCTCCCCACTCATGCTTGCTGTTGCTCTCTCTCTAATAAAATTTTTAAAAAGCACATGTTCCCACATGAAGGCATAACAAAGAGAGGGGATGTAAATGAACACATCAGACTAGATATTCAACCTGTAAAGCCTGGCCTCCGTCACCTCATCCATTAGATCTTGGGTTCCCACAAGCAAGGAACTTTTTTTTATGCTAAATTATAAAAGTCACTCTCAGGCTAACAAATCTTGTTAAGAAACAAACCCAGTCACATACCAGAATGCTAGTGCCCTATGTAAGGAGTCATTGACATCTAATCATTTCAAAGTTTTTTTTGTTTTTTTTTAATATACTGTATTTCAGGGCTATATAGCCAATATTACACATGGAAACCTTACAGATCAGAAAAGACTGGTGAAATTGAAGGCAGGTGTGGAAAACAGGGACTGAGAAAACATGTATATTAATATGACCTGATGGTGATAAGCCAGAGAAGAACCAGGTAGATGGTCACTCTTCTTGTATGCTGAGGGTGGCTCCTGATATCAGGAAAACAACTTGGGGTCTCGAAACAAAAACACTTTGGGTTTGAGACCCATCTGTCCATCGGTGTCATGTACAAGTCATGCGACCCTGAATAAGTCCTATCATCTCTCCAGGATGTTTTGTGAGAGGGAAGGCAATAACACTCGGTTCCCTGAATTGTTCAAAGATTCAACAAGATGACGTACTGAAAACACGTTTTAAAGTATAAGGCACTATATAAATGTGATTCATCTATGTAAAGAAGAACCACCAAAACAGATTCCCCTGGAGGAAAGGACAAAGAAAATGGGCTTATTTAATTATAGCAAAAGGAGTTTGTATTAGGCAGCAGGAAGAGCATCGTGACCATGGCACCAGTTACAAGGGAGGGAACAGAGTTGCCTTCTGAGGTAGAAAGCACAGCACTGGAGGGAATTAAAACAATCTTGCTTAGAGGCAGAAGGATAGAATATGTGACACCTTCTGGTGCCACTCAGGATAAAAATTGGGTTCAAAGTGAATAAAATCCCTCAGCCAGTTCAGTCTTCCAAAAACAGCCTTATATTGTGTTTCCTGGGACCCTAACAGCATCAAACCATATAGTTCTGAAGTATTTACTGGCTCTCTCTTATAAAATTGAATGGACACCTGTATAGCCCCTTCCGCTATTCCCAAATGAAGCGTTTTTTAAATGAGTCACCAACCTATGAAAGTAATTTGATGAAATGTTGGCAAATACTAAACACGCAGGGCTGTCCTTGGAAAAATTCAGGGAAGAAGAAAATTGCAGTGCTCTCTGATCCTTCCCACAAGGGACAATATGGACCCACGCTGTGGGGTGTTCTAAGGAAAGTGCTGGAAAGACAGAGGAAAAGCCAAAGTAGACACAGTCTCTGCCCCCAAGGAGTTTCAGTCCAGCAGGAGGAGCGATCATTACTCAAAGCCACATTATTGAAAATAAGTGCCTTGAAAGTATAAAATAAAGGGATTTGACCAACACGATGAGAGGATAGAGCAGATATTTGAGGAAATAGTAGGCATTCACCAGGTAAATTGGAGATTTCTATGCAGCGAGAATGGCAGGTGCAAAGGTCCTGTGGCAGAAGGGAATATGGTGAGTCCAACGATCTAAAAGAAGGCAGCTGGGCAGGCGCACAGGGCAGGGAACATGGGATGACATCAGGTGAGAGACGTGGGTAGGGCCAGACCAGACAGGGACTTTCAGGCCATGTTTAAGATTTTGGTCTTCCTCCTTAAAGCAATGTGAGGTCACTGGTGCCATGTCCACTAGGGAAAAAAGTAAATCGCAGAAGCCAAGAACTGTCTGTAGAAGGGATAAGGAATGGCCTCGATGCTTTTGGACGAGCTGAAACAGGATCAAAAATCACCGACGATTCCTTAAGTCACAGGTGTGCTGCCTGCAACCTTCCCTCCCTGCAAAGTGGACCACGCAGCCTGATCACGTCAATTTCTGCACTCCAGTGGCAACTCTGGTGAGCAAGTCATTTGTCTCCCACAGAAACCACATGATGGGGCCACGGAGAGTTTAGGTACTGGCAACCCATGAGGAAATATGCTGTCCTAAAGCAGAACGAATGAGTGTACATTCTCACGTACTGATGAGGGTAGCAGTTGACCCTGAAGGCAAACGGGTATGTGTCTCCCTAACCCCACAGGTAGACCTAGAAGGAGAAATCATCATCCACACTTACTCCTCTCTGCTCTTGATAATGGCTCTCTATATTTAAAAATGTTCCTACTATTAGTAGTTCTGTATTTATAAAAGAAGAAGAGAAGAAAAAAAACTCTGGCAGGGAAATAATAACAAAATGTATGA